>NC_081554.1:13955763-14315763 GCF_963082655.1 Stomoxys calcitrans | reverse complement strand
TCTCCAGTGCCCAGTCTCCAGTCAGGACAGCGACAACCTCCGCCTGAAACGCACTATAGCTCCCTAATTCCAAAGAATTCAACGTAGACTTCTGTTCCAGAACCCCCTCCAATTCAGATGGTCAGGAAACTACCGATCCCATTCCGGGAAAAGCATATCCAGTCCAGCAACAAGGATGGACTCTCCTGGAACATAATCCGTCGAACCGCATTCCTTCTTCCCAATATATCTAGGTTAAGGTAGAATGGGAAGCCCACCCCGAAATGTAAGCTCACTCGGAGGCCAGTACGGGCCATTTTTACCCTGTTGTAAGAAAAAGAACAAGTAAAAGCGTGCTAAGTTCGGGCGGACCGTATCTTATATACTCTTCACCATAGATCGGATTTGTTACGTTCTTTGAATGACTTGATCAATATATACATGAGCTACCTCAAGTTATTGACCAATATGAACCGTATTTGTCGTGGCTGTCAGAAGTCAATTGCCTCCAAAATTTCAGGCAACTCGAGTAAAAATTGCTCCCTCTAGTGGCTCAGAGTGTCAAATTGGGAGATCGGTTTGTGTGGCAGCTACATCGGATTATCAGCCGATTTAGACCCTACTTAGCGCAGTCGTTGGTAGTCATACCAAAAAGAAATAAGCAAAATTTTCAAATTGGATGAGAATTGTGCTCTAGCTCTACTCCTTCGAAAGTTAGCGTGATTTCGACAGACAGACGGGCAGACGAAGAACATGTCTAGATCGACTTAAAATGTCATGATGATCAAGAATATAAATATTTTATGGGGTTCTTGACAAATATTTCGAGGTGTTACAAACGGAATGACGAAATAAGTATACCCCCATATTATGTTGGAGGGTCTCAACAGCAGGTTAGATTAGGTTTGAATGGCAGTCATTTGCAGACTCACTTAGACATTGTGATGAAGTCCATTGTGATGCCACAATCGAACCCATGAATCCCCTACTGTTAATCCGAGCACGCTACCAACTCAGTTTCCAGGACGCCTGAGGCAAAAAAGGAAGACTAGGTGAAAAATGTGACAACGAAAATCCAGTCCCCTGCTCCGAAACGAAGTGTAGACAGGGAGATGAAGAGATTTGAAAAAAATTTAAGAAATTTAGGAATAGAGTAAAGAGCAAGCGTCTATCGATCACGCCACCACGGAAGTGCCTCCCCGGAGTGTCGGTCCACACTCCGCGTGCCTTGTAAAAACAAAGCCATCATATCGACGTATCTGAGGAGATTCCGCAGACACACATCTGTAAGTTGGTCAAAGAAATCGGAGAAAAACCGCCTCCCTACGGTGGAAAGCCTGTGCTTCTGTAGACCCGAGCGCGAGCAGAGCAGATGTTCGAATATCTCCTCCTCATCCTCATGAAGACAGCGCACGCAATAGTCGTACCACGGTCATATGGCCTATCCCACAGTGTTCGGTTAGGACTACACAATGACCCCTTATTCCATAGTCCTCTTCTGCTCAACAGCGGGCCAGAGTGTTCTGGAAATCCCTCATCTATCCACATTCACCTTTCCACTTCCACCTAGCCACCGCCTCCGCACTGCCGAATAGATGCCGCAAGTGACAGCATATGGCAGGAATGGGGAAGATTACGAGACTTTGACACTTAGGTGGCTAAACCATACCAGACTTAAGCCATCTTAGGGGCAGAAAATGAAGAACGATTACTGATTTTGTTAGTTAGACCACATTTTTTTATTCACTTGAGCAAGTATGGAAAGTTGTGGGTAATATTTGAAGGTACATTCAACTATTTTTCCATTGCTCTTTATTTTCATTTCCGTTTCCAATGTATCCGCATACCCATATGCACCATATTATTTCCTTTTATTATAAATGAAGTTAATTTTATGTTAATTTACAACAATTCATACACGAATAGCCAGGTTGTGGATTATATTTCTGCGGTTTACCATATTTGGTCAATTCGACACGAACAAACAACAATTCTTTGTACTGACACCTCTGTTTTTCTATTTAATATACACCTGCAACTTTGAATGTAATCTAAATTCAAAAGGTAGAAAGCTTCATATTAAGTCTATAGACGGTGAAATATTGCAACATACTTAAGAAAACAAATCAAATTGTGGTTAAGCTTAAAACATTTTGCAACACCAAAATATGGGGAGATGAACTAGAGCCTTTGAAAAGAGACACACATTTAATTGAAACATGTCAATAAACATTCCTAATAAGACTAAAATTGGAGGCGTTGTTTTTTTCGCATTCATTTTTTCTTTGGGCCATTTTGCTGTAACAACTCCCCAAGGAAAAATTTCTAATAATTACTTCAACCCGGTTTTGAATTTTTCGAATAGACAATCCGGCAATAAATGTTTATCTATTTTTAAATATTTCATTGTTATGTATTTTTAAAATGGTTTTCTCCTTCCAAAGATCACCATACAGTCAATTCCATTTGAAATTGCATGCGTAATAATAATCTATTCGAGTGTGCATTCATTTGATGAAATTTGCAAATTAATCGACTGTAAAACTAATCACATTAGGGATGTCAAATGGGACAAAAAGTTAGGTTAGATTAGATTTAAAAGAGGGTGCGGATATTAATCCATATACACATAAGCCAGTAATCGGCTTGTTGTGCGCTCTAAAAACTAAAAAATAACTTCGAAAAGAAAATTTTAAGTAAGGAATTCCATGCCAGCCCCTAAGATAGATCATCTCTGGTATTGTGTCCCCACCTAAGTACCGTTGTCTTTTAGCCGCGAAATCCGGGCAATGACATAGGAAATGCTCCAACGTCTCATCATCTTCCCCACATGCCCTACACATGATATAGCTCGCCCCACCGATTTTGCATAAGTGAGCTCGTAGTGCTATGTGTCCCGTTAGGACACCAAAAGCTATACTGACCTCCTTATTACTTCCTTACAGTAATAGCCTCGTCCTCTAACGATTCGAATCACCGCATGGGATTTTCGCCGTCCTACCGACTGTTTCGCTGTTCCACTGAGTTACATGCGTCCGTCGCCCGAGCCCTTAACTCGGACTGCATTGACCCGAAAGGCTTCGGGTTAACCAAGTTTATTGACGACGGTCCTCTGACCTTAACCGCCAAATCGTTTGCCCTTTCATTCCCCCTTACTCCCTTGTGGACCGGCACCCAAACGATGCGGATTGTGCTATCCTTAGAGATGGCGTTAATCTCCATCTTACATTCCAATTCGGGATCTTACCGTCCTGGTTGTTATTGTCCTTATGGCCATTTTACTGTCCGTAAAGATGTTCACACTCGATGTCCTCGCGTTAGCACTATACCACCTCATCCATTCCTGATCGCCCGGATCTCCGTCTGCAGGACCGTATTATGGTCAGGCAGATCTCAGTCCCTGGGTTCTCAATGTAGACTCCCAGGCCCACTCTGTCCCCTAGCTTTGATCCGTCCGTGTAACATGATCTTCCAGATAGCAATACTAGGGTACCGTCAATCCACTCAACCTCAAGTGTCGTCTCAGGTATCCGAACGGAAATCTTTTCCATTCCTTCTAGGTTGCCTATTGTCGCCTCGATTAAACCGCGATGGTATGAGCTGCTCCCATCCTCAATCTATTCTCCCATCGCCTTAAGTTTCATAGCCGCAGTGGCTGCCTCAAATTTAATCTGTATGTCATAGGGTCGCATATATAGAATACTCTCCAATGCCCTAGTGGGCGTGGTCCTCATCGCTCCGCCTATGCCAACACAACACATTCTCTGAACCTGTTGTATTGTCCTTATAATGCACTTTTTCTCCATCGCAGTCCACCAAACTACTGAGGCGTAAGTAAATATTGGTCTAATCACGGTCCCGTAGACCTTGTGGACTATCCTATCTTTGGGACAAAATGACCAGTAAACATGTGCTAAGCTCGACCGGGCCGAATCTTGGAAACCCATCGCCATGGATTCTGAGAAAAATGTACATAAACAGAACTAGGTTGAAAAGTAATACCTCACTTTACGTACCAAATTTCGTCCAAAGAGTTGTTTAGTACCCTTGCCTTTAGCAAAGGGTAGTTTTAGTACCCTTGCCTATGGTAAAGGGTAGTTTTAGTACCCTTGCCTTTGGCAAAGGGCAGTTTTAGTACCCTTGCCTTTGGCAAAGGGTAGTTTTAATTCCCTTGCCTTTGGCGAAGGGTAGTTTTAGTACCCTTGCCTTTGGAAGAGGGTAGTTTTAGTACCCTTGCCAGAGGGTAGTTTTAATACTCTTGCCTTTGGCAAAGGGTAGTTTTAGTACCCTTGACTTTGCCAAAGGGTAGTTTTACTACCCTTGCCTTTGGCAAAGGGTAGTTTTAGTACCCATGCCTTTGGCAATAGGTAGTTTTAGTACCCATGCCTTTGGCAATAGGTAGGTTCAGTACCCTTGCCCTTGTAAAAGGTTAGTTTTAGTACCCTTGTTCTGGGAAAGGGTAGTTTTAGTACCCTTGCCTTTGGCAAAGGTTATTTTTAGTACCCTTGCCTTTGGCAAAGGATAGTTTTAGTACCCATGCCTTTGGCAAAAGGTAGGTTAAGTACCCTTGCCCTTGTAAAAGGTTAGTTTTAGTACCCTTGTTCTGGGAAAGGGTAGTTTTAGTACCCTTGCCTTTAGCAAAGAGTAGTATTAGTCCTCTGCTCTTGAAAAAGGGTGGTTTTAGTACCCTTGCCTTTGCAGAGGGTAGTTTTAGTACCCTTGCCTTTGCAAAGGGTAGTTTTAGTACCCTTGCCTTGGCAAAGGGTAGTTTTAGCACCCTTGCCTTTGGCAAAGGGTAGTTTGAGTACACTTGCCTCGGCAAAGGGTAGTTTTAGTACCTTTGCATTGATGAATGGTAGTTTTAGTACCCTTGCCTTCGGTAAAGGGTAGTTTTAGTACCTTTGCGTTGATGAATGGTAGTTTTAGTGCCCTTGCCTTGGGCAAAGGGTAGTTCTAGCACCCTTGCCTTTGGCAAAAGGTAGTTTTAGTACATTGCCTTTGTCAAAGGTTAGTTTTAGTACCTTTGCCTTTGGCAAAGGGTAGTTTTGGCAGCCTTGCATTTGGCAGAAGGTAGTTTTAGTACCCTTGCCCCTGGAAAAGGTTAGTTTTATTACCCCTGCCTTTGTCAAAGGATAGTTTTTGTACCCCTGCCTTTGTCAAAGGATAGTTTTTGTACCCACGCCCTTGGCAAAGGGTAGTTTTAGTACCCTTGCATTTGTCACAGAGTAGTTTTAGTACCCTTGTCCTTGGAAAGGGTAGTTTTAGTACCCTTGCCTTTGGTAAAGGGTAGTTTTAGTCCCTTTGTCTTTTGCAAAGGGTAGTTTTGGCAAAGTACCCTTTCCTCTGGCAAAAGGTAGTTTTAGTACACTTGCCTCTGGCAAAGGGTAGTTTTAGTACCTTTGCCGTTGTCAATTTTTCTTTTAGTACCCTTGCCTTTGGCAAAGGGTAGTTTTAGTACCCCTGCACTTGGCAAATTTTAGTTTTAGTACCCTTGTCTTTGGGATAAGGTACTAAAGAAAGAAATTTTTTTCTAATTTGGCATCCCTATAGCACAACTTTAAAATTTCAAAAGATTATTTCGGGGAAAATCACACAAATATTCACATTAGCTTTTATTGTCTTGCCTCTGTTGCAAATATTGTTGCAAGCTTTCAAATTAACCAACAACCTTTCTTGATTGCAACGAAAATGGAAGAAAAAAAAGGAGATTTTTGTGTACAATTTCACTCCCACCAAAGAGGCAACAACAGTCATACAATATCAAGAAAAAAATCCAAACAAAATCACAACATTCGTTGTTATGCTGCTGCATAGTGTTACGAATCAAGAAAAAAAATTCAAGGAATATGAGTTTTAATCTTTCGATATGAAGTTTTCATCTACCCTCGGGATGAGAGGACTTATACCTTTGTTTTAGATTCAAGATCCCGTGCATGTGGCCTGTGATCTGTCATTGTTCACCTAATATTATAGCCATGTGTTAGAAGTGGTAACTTTCTTACTTTAATTGGCTATGACATCATTTGTTCCACTAGCCGAATGTAAAATATGGCGTTCGAATCGCCTCGATCTTCTCCACTCATTTTATAATCCCTGACACCAAATTTCGAGGTGTCTGCCACCACTTGATCTTTCCATCGGGCTGTTAGAAGTGGTTACCTCTACTAAATACAATTAGTGAGTCAACCTAAGTCGCAAACCCCCTTTAGTCCTATGAGCTTCAGACAGGTATAAAAATACACAAAATCCTTTTTATCCCTGGATTAACTTTAAAAAAAAAATTAAACAACAAATCTTGATTATAAAAATGTTTAAAATTTTTTTTATTCTTTTTTTTTAAATTTGATTTTGTGTAATTTTCTAATTTTAGTTTATAAACTTTTTATTTTTTATCCAGACTTTTATCTTTTAATTTTTTAGAAAGTGTTTTTTTTTTATTTTATGATATCAATTTGGATTTTATTTTTGGTTATTTTTTCTTTTAACTAAAAATTTTTTAATCTCAAAATTTTGGATTTTATTTTTAATTTTTTCCTAACACTGTGTCCTCACATATGCTGCTTTTTTCCCGCGGCTGATTGTCGTTGGTGTTGATGATGATGTTGTGTTGCGGATTTTCCTTGGGCACAAGGTGTGAAAATACCTTTAAAAATTTTTGCAGAAATAAAGATTATCGTCAATTGACATCAGTTGCCTTCATCGACGTAATAAAAAAACAACAACCTCCCCAAACAACAACATGCAGTTAACTTGACGTTAAACATTTTCCTAAGCAACATGAACATCGGTTATGGTCCCTCCAACATTGTTGTTGGTGGGGCCACTGGGTATTTCATGCAAGCAAGCAAACAATGCACCTTGAAATTTTTCGAAAATTACAAAAGCAAAGTTCAACTTTAACTTTTGTTTTAAATGGCTTCCGCGATTGGGCAGTGGGGGGAGGAAGGAAATGATGTCATGTACTAAAAAATATTTCCATAGAGAAACACAATTTTCCTTGGAAAAATAATATTTCCTTTTTTGGACAACAAGCATGATGGGTGGTTAAGTAGTTTAGCCTTCCAATTTGAAGGCTTCTCCGCTGCTAAGAGATGTGGACTTTTGGTTTTCCCTTCTTCAAGGCCATGTCCCTTGATTTAGGGTGAGAATCATGTGAATGTCGCCGCCAGCCAAACAAATGAAAATTCATTTCTAAGGACATTGATATGCTTAACAATGAATTCCATGAATGTCAGTGGTGGACCCTAAGATTAACGCATTAAATATTTAAAACTAACTACAATGGCCTTCACCGTTGAATGTTAAGTGACTTGGTCATTGGGGAAATGTTAATTATAATTTCATAATTTAAACAGTTGGACTAAATAGGAATACACTGAAAAAAATTTAATTAAAAAAGTGCTAAGGAATATTTTTTTTTTTATAAAAAACTATATTTTTTATTAATAACAAGTGTTGATGAATTTCGACAAAATTTTCTAAGAAAATCAAATTTCGAGATATTTTTCTATGAAAAACAAATTTCGACTAAATTTTCTATAAAAATCTAAGTTTCGACAAGAAAATTAAATTTCGATAAAATTTTCTACGAAAATCAAATTTCGACAAAGTTTTCTTTGGAAAAGACCACCGTAGCGCAGAGGTTAGCATGTCCGCCTATGACGCTGAACGCCTGTGTTCAAATCTTGACGGAAACATCAGAAAATTTTTCAGCGGTGGTTATCCCCTCCTAATGCTGGCGACATTTGTGTGGTACTTTGTCATGCAAAAACTTCTCCCCATAGAGGTGTCGCTCTGCGGCACGCCGTTCGGATTCCGCTATAAAAAGGAGGTCCCTTTACATCGAGCTTAAAATTGAATCGGACAGCACTCATTGATATGTGAGAAGTTTGGCCCAGTGGAATGTTCATGGGCAAATTTGCATTTGCATTTCTTTGGAAAAGGCGCTCCGGTAAACGAATTGGTGGTGTGCCAGAGCGGGGGTCGTGGGTTCGATTCCCACCAGAGGCCTTGGTATGTCACTACTGTGGTATTGAATTCAAATTTTTGATATTTTAGCGAAATTTTTTAAAAAAGTAAAATTTTAACGAAATTTTCTACCAAAAATTTCGACGAAATTTTCTATGAAAATTAAATTTTGTAGAAATTTAATTTTCACGGAAAAAATTTAAATTTTGTTAAATTTTTTCCCTGAAAATTAAATTTCTACAAAATTTTTTATAAAAACCAAATTTCAACGAAATTTTCTATAAAAATCAAAAATCGGCGAAATTTTCTATGAAAATAAAATTTCAACGAAATTCTCTATGAAAAAAAAAATTTAAGAATTTTTCATGAAAAAAAATGTTGACGAAATTTTCTATGAAAAAAAAGTTCGACGAAATTTTCTATGAAAATAAAATTTTGACGAAATGTTTTATGATAATCAAAAAATTCTCTGTTTAAATCAAATTTTGACAAAGTTTTTATGAAAATTAATTTCGACGAAAATCTCTTAAAAGTCAAAAAAAAACTAAATTTCGAAAACTAAAAATAAAATTTCAGCAAACTTTTTATGAAAATCAAATTTTTACTCAATTTTTTATGAAAGTAAAATTTTGACAAAATTGTCTATGATAATCAAAAATTCGATGAAAATAAAATTTTAGCGAAATATTCTTTGATAATCAAAATTTGACGAAATTTTCTATGAGAATAAATTTTTGACGAAATCTGCTATTAAAATCAAATTTCGAAAAAGTTCCATGAAAATCTTATTTTGGCAAAATTTTCTAAGAAAATTCAATTTCAGCGAAATTTTTTTATGCAAATCAAATTTTAAAAAAATTTCATATAAAATAAAATGTCGACGGAAATTTCTTTGCAAATTAAATTTTAACGAAATTTTCTATGTAAATCAAAATTTTCTATGATAAACCAATTTTGAGAAATTTTCTTTTAAAATCAAATTTTGACAAAGTTTTTATGAAAATCAAATTCAAAGATATTTTCTATGAAAATAAAATTTTCACGAAAATTCCTATGAAAATCAATTTTCGACACTATTTTCTATGGAAATTTTCGACGAAACTTTCTATGAAAGTCAATTTTCGGCGAAATGTTCTATGAAAATTTTATGTCAGCAAAATTTTCTATCATAATCAAAAATCTTCTAAAAAAATAAAATTTTGACAAAATTTTCGATAAAAATAAAATTTTGACGAAATTTTCTGTAAAAATCAAATTTTGACGAATTTTATGAAATCTTAATTCGACGAAAATATCTATGAAAGCCAAATTTCGGCGAAATGTTATATGAAAATTAAATTTCTACGAAAATTCATATGAAAATCAATTTTCGACACTATTTTCTATGGAAATTTTCGACGAAATTATCTATGAAAAAAATTTTTGATGGAGTTCCTATGAAAATCAATTTTTGACGAAAATTTCTATGAAAGTGAAATTTCTATAAAAATTAAATTGCGGCGAAATTTTTTATGAAAATTTAATTTCAGCTAAATAAAAACAAAACTTCGACATAATTTTCTGTCATAATCAAAATCGATGAAATTTTTTATGAAAAAAAAAATTTACAAAATTTTCTATTATAATCAAAAATTTGACGAAATTTTCTATCAAAACTTTTATAATTTTTCAAGTTTTTTGCCTGTTAGGGCGAGATCATTAAATTTCACAATTTTTGTTTGTTTCTCTTTCGAGACGAGCTCAATAATCGGAGATGCAAATGGGAAAAAAATCAAATTTTGACGAAGTTTTTCTGAAAATCAAATGTCGGCGCAAATCGCAACACTAACACCACCTGGGGCCTTAAAGCAAAATTAAAAGCTATTACGAAAGGAGTTGCCACTAAACTGAACTTTACTTAAAACTCACCAACTACATTGGGTTTACAGTATCGGCCAAAACCTAAGCAACCCCAAAGAAAATTTTTTAAATGATAATTTTTTTAAGAAAACGACAACTTTTATTTTATTTTAGTTTATTTATTTATATCTTTAATATTGAATTATTAGGGAATATAGAGTTTTATAAAAAAAGTTAAAATGCAAAAACATTTCAAGTTGCAAATATGTTTTTTTGATATTTTCTTTGTAAGCACTTAAAAACAAGGTAACAAATTAAAAAATCGGGCCACAAATGCGCTTTTCGGAGCCCCGACAAATTTTGTAGGAGTCAATTTAAAGACCCACAAGTAGGCTCCGGGCTTTATACAATATGAACCTGAAATATTGATTTAGGGGAAAAAACAAATAATATAATGCAATAGGCATCTCAATCAACGGACTTTAATTCTATTGGAACCCTTGGAAATTTGAAAAAATTAACCTAAAAAAATTGCAAAGCCCAAGAAGATTTATTTAAAGCCGCAAAAATAGCCTGGAAAGCAATGTCACCCGAAATAACTAATAATTTAATATTCTGTACGCCTTAAAGATTTGCATGTGCCATTCAGAATAAAGGATTCGCTACGTAATACTGGTTTCAATAGTTTTATTTTGTACCTTTAATTGAGGGTGTTTTAGTTTTGTCATCTTATATTAGCGACTTGAAATGTTTTTTGCATTCTAACTTTTTTATTATTAAATTGTATATTCACTAAGTTGTATTTTTCAATAATGAAGATATAAATAAATAAAAAAATATAAATTAAAAGTTTCATAACCATGTTTTCCTTAAAAAATTATTTAAAAAAAAATGTGTAGGGGGTGCTTAGGTTTTGGCCGATACAGTATAATTTTGGTTGCATATTAAAGAACACACGAGCGAAATGGGTTGCGTATAGGACATCATTATCAGTTGTCTTCGTTGATCAAATTTTATTAAATATTATTAAAAACTAAAAGACGAAATGAGAAATCTGAAATTAAAACAAATTAGCTCAGAATTCTTCATTTATTTGACTATCATCATGACTGGGTTTGGTTTCTCTACTACAATGGAATAGAAGAAATCAAAAATGTTCGATGGAATACTAAAATTGCATTAAAATTCAAACAAACGCTCTCATCGCCTCCTTTCTTTAAACAGCTTGTCTTTAGTTTTATTTTACTAGAGAACTAACCAAAACATTCCTATGCGATACATTACTACACTGTTGATTTACAGTTACGATAATATCTTCAGTTGACTTAGCGAATTCGAATTTACGATACAAGTTTGGTGGCTACAGAGACAAGAAATACATGCATAATTTATCTATGGGTGTCTTTACAAACTGGTGTGGCCATATTTGAGACCTGGTTGTCTTCGCTAAACGGCAACACTGTGAGAGCTAAATTCACCACTTAGCCGATCTCAAAACCTTAGGGGTATGAGAGGCACTATGCATGTGTTGACTGTTATAACACACCACCATACAGAGTATACAAGAGGAAAGTTGAAATTGTTCTATTTGACTTCCCTTGGCTGATTAATTTTTAAAGTATATTGAACAAAAAAACATTTAAATCTATTAAATAAACAATAAATTCATAAAAAAATAATCAATTTTATGAAAATAAATTTGAAAAATGTATTACAAAATTTTCAAAGGAAGACAAAATTTAAATAAAATTTTTTAAGAATTTTTTTAAGCCAAAATTAGCATAAAACTTTTTAAAGACATATTTAAACCAGTAAGGAGATAATCGGTTAACAAATGAGCACTTTATTGCTATATTTCTCAATATCGAACGAACATATATATGGGAGCTATATCTACATCTCAACCCATATCAATCAAACTCCTTAGATATTATGGTAGTCGTTGAGGAAAGCGTTGTACAACATTTTGGCAATATTGGTCAACTAATGCGCTCACAGTGGCCATAGAAGTGAAAATCGGGCGGAATACATATATGGCATATATATTCAAATCTGCACCGATTTCAATGAAATTCACCAGTAATGTCAAGAGTGAAGAGAAAATCCTTCCTATCAAATTTCAAAAGAATCGGTTAACAAATGACCATTTTATTGCATTATTACTGCAAATCGGACGAACATATATATGGGAGCTATATCCAAATCGAAACCGATTTCTATGAATTTCTCCAGTAATATCGAGAGTCATGGGAAAATTCTTCCTACAAAATTTCCAAGGAATCGGTTAACAAATGACAATTTTATTGCATTATTACTGCAAATCGGACGAACATATATATGGGAGCTATATCCAAATCTGAACCGATTTTTTTTTCAATTTCAATAGGTTTCGTCTTTAGGCTGAAAAATAAGCCAGTACCAAATTTGAACAAGTTCCGATAAAAATTGCGACCTGTAGTTTGTACACAAATTTACATGGACACACAGATCAATGGACATAACTAAATCGTATCAGAGAGTGATTCTGAGTCTATCGGTATACTCATTAATGGGTCTATCTCTCTTTCTGCTGGCTGTTACAAACAAATGCTCTAAGTCATAATACCCTGCACCACAGTAGTGGTGTAGGGTATAAAAATCTCTTAAATAATTTCCAAAAAGTGTTCTCTTATTTTCAAATGAAATTTTCCCTAAAGACAAAATAAACCCTATAAAATTTTACCCAGAGGCAAATTTTTATGAATTTTTCTATAAACAAAAAATTTCAATAAAGTTTCCACCAAGGTCAAAATTTTAAAATATTTTCTCTAAAAAAGTTTTTTTTTTTGAATTTTTATTTTTCATCATTAGTTGAAATTTTGATCATTATTCAAAATGTCCATAAAATTTCTCTAAAGACAACATTTTCAGAAAATTTCCTCCGAAGATAAATAATTTACGTTTTTTTTCTAAAGTTTTCTAATTTTTTCTAAAGGCAAAATTTCAGTGAAATTTTCTCTTAAGACAAAAATTTAACGTAAAGAAAAAAATTTCCATGAAATTTTCTGTAAAGACGACGCAAAATCAACCCATGAACATTCCACTAAGAAACTGGGTCAAACTACTCACATATCAGTGAGTGCTGTCCGATTAAAATTTGTTAAACTCAATGATAGGGGCCTCCTTTTTATAGACGAGTCTGATCGGCGTGACGCAGTGCGACACTTCTTTGGAGAAAAGTTTTAACATGGCATTGTACCTCACAAATGTCGCCAGCACTTAGAGGGGATAACCACCACTGAAAAAAATTGTTTTTTGGTGTTCTGGCCAGGATTCGAACCCATGCGTTCAACGTCATATGCGAATTTTGCTCTACAAAATTTTCTCTAAAGACAAAATTTCCAGAAAATTTTCTCTAAAGACAAAATTTCCAGAAAATTTTCTCTAAAGACAAAATTTCCAGAAAATTTTCTCTAAAGACAAAATTTCCATGAAATTTCCTCTAAAGACAAAATTTCCATGAAATTTCCTCTAAAGACAAAATTTCCATGAAATTTCCTCTAAAGACAAAATTTCCATGAAATTTCCTCTAAAGACAAAATTTCCATGAAATTTTCTATAAAGACAAAATTTCCATGAAATTTTCTCTAAAGACAAAATTTCCATGAAATTTTCTCTAAAGACAAAATTTCCATGAAACTTTCCCCTAGACAAAATTTCCATGAAATTTTCTTTAAAGACAAAATTTCCATGAAATTTTCTCTAAAGACAAAATTTCCATGAAATTTTCTCTAAAGACAAAATTTCCATGAAATTTTCTCTAAAGACAAAATTCCCAGAAAATTTTCTCTAAAGACAAAATTCCCAGAAAATTTTCTCTAAAGACAAAACTTCCATGAAAATTTCTCTTGTGTAGAATATCTTTCAAAATTTAAAGAAGTATGTTTACAATCTTTAGCCTAAACAGGAAGTGTATGAATTTACCCAATTACATCATTAAGACAATTCCCCAGTTACTATCATAGCACATCGAACGGACCTTTGAAGTTATTATACAGCAAAAAATTGTTTTAGCCATGTGCCCCTTTGTTTCATTTTCCCCCCATTATTTCCTTAATGCTAAGAAACGTGATTTTATATAAAATCTATAGGATTATAGTTCTTCAATTCAAAAGACAATGGAAACTTTAAAGAAAAAAAAAGACAATGCAACTACAAGACAAAAAAAAATCCCATATCGGTTATGGGGACTCAGACACAAGTGTTTAAGTAAAGCATCCATCAACTCAAGGATTATTGCAGGGAGAAAGTGCACTTTCCTTCAATGCATCAAATGCATCGCCACATACATAAGGACATCATCGTCCTTTCTGTTCTTTTCCTCATCTCCTGTGCTAGTATTAAGTAGTCGTTTGGCATATTGGTTAAGAGGTAAAAATAGAAGAACTTTAAAGCAGGATATTGTGCAACGAGCAACTAAATTATGTTAATGACTGATAACATTTAAAAGAACCCACAACCTTGCCTCCTCCTGGCTACCGGACCCTGCTATATACCATTGTGCTGGGGTTTATTGATGGTGCGTGATGTTCCATTTACGATGCAAAAGAGCTTCAAATGTGCCACTTTAGTTTGTAAGCTCAATCAACAGACAAGCCATAAAAACAAATGACAACGACAACATGTTTTGGGTCTCCGAGATGGTTAAGCTTTTGTGCTCTTTGGGAGAGTTGCCGCAGGAAGGAATTTTTTAGACTTAACAATTGCCGAAGAAATAATATGAAAAAAATTAAAAAAAAAAAAACAAGTAAACGCGTGCTAATTTCGGCCGGGCCGAATCTTATATACCCTCCACCATGGATCGCATTTGTCGAGTTCTTTTCCCGGCATCTCTTCTTAGGCAAAAAAGGATAAAAGAAAAAATTTGCTCTGCTATTAGAGGGATAACAAGATATGGTCCGGTTTGGACCACAATTAAATTATATGTTGGAGACCTGTATAAAATGCGAGCCAATTCGAATAAGAATTGCGCCCTTTGGGGGCTCAAGAAGTAAAATAGAGAGATCGATTTATATGGGAGCTGTATCGGGCTATAGACCGATTCAGACCATAATAAACACGTATGTTGATGGTCATGAGAGGATCCGTCGTACAAAATTTCTGGCAAATCGGAAAATAATTGCGACCTCTAGAGGGTCACGAAGTCAAGGACCCAGATCAGTTTATATGGCAGCTATATCAGGTTATGAACCGATTTGAACCTTACTTGACACAGTTGTTAAAAGTAAGAATAAAAAACGTCTTGCAAAATTTCATTCAAATCGTATAAGAATTGCGCCCTCTAGAAGCTCAAGAAGTCAAGTCCCCAGATCTGTTTATGTGACAGCTATATCAGGTTATGAACCGATTTGAACAATTCTTGACACAGTTGTTGGATATCATAACAAAACACGACGTGCAAAATTTCATTCCAATTGGATAAGAATTGCCCACTCTAGAGGCTCAAGAAGTCAAGACCCAAGATCGGTTTATATGGCAGCTATATCAGGTTATGGACCGATTTGAACCATACTTGGCACAGTTGTTGGATATCATAACAAAACACGTCGTGCAAAAATCATTCCAATCGGATAAAAATTGCACATTATAGAGGCTCAAGTAGTCAAGACCCAAGATCGGTTTATATGACAGCTATATCAAAACATGGAGCGATAACTTCATTTATGGTCCGAATCGGACTATAACTTAATTTTTTATTCAATTTAATTTAAATTTGTTTTATTGTTTCATTACTTTTTATGTTTTTTTTTATTTTTATATCATTTTCTTTAAATTTATTTTATTTTACTTTACTTTATTTTATTTTATTTTATTTTATTTTATTTTATTTTATTTTATTTTATTTTATTTTATTTTATTTTATTTTATTTTATTTTATTTTATTTTATTTTATTTTATTTTATTTTATTTTATTTTATTTTATTTTATTTTATTTTACTTTATTTTATTTTATTTTATTTTATTTTATTTTATTTTATTTTATTTTATTTTATTTTTTTTATTTTATTTTATTTTATTTTATTTTATTTTGTTTTATTTTATTTTATTTTAGTTCATTTTATTTTTAGTTTATTTGTAGGTTATCAATATTTCAAACACAACGGCAACTCTGTTCTTCATAACACTCATGCTCTTGTGATACCATTCCATTATTTGAGAGAGAGAGAGAGAGAGAACAAAAGGCAAAAACATGCGCTCTCAAAAGCTTTTAAGACAATATGGAATATGAAATAGTAACTGCTGCTGCCATAAGGCCAAGCATAGTCTATCAGTCAGTTGTTAAGCATACGAAGAAATGTTAAGACGTCTATGACGGTGGTATGACACAGATAAACTCAATAATAAACAAAAGAAAAAAAGAACCCATTTCTCAATGAAAACTCTAGTGTAAAGTGGCAAAGTGTAATTTTGAATCAAACCCAATAAAATGAAAAGCCATCAAGTTGTAGAAAAAGTATATCATACCTGTTAAAGGCTTTAAAATCTTTCAATATTTTGAGTGTGAGTTTTTCTTTATTGGATCGATAGTGAAGAAAAGTGGAAAATTCTCAACATAAATGTCATGTGTCAAAAAAATATATAGTTCGAAATAAAACGGAAGAAGGCTACATAAAATCTCTCTCTCTCTCTCTCTCTTACACACACGCGCGCATCATATTGGGTGTTGAACGGAGGAACGCGTTGAAAGTGAAATTTTTGAGAGACCTTATTGTCATTGTGGTTGTTAATGTAAACGTCATATGGCCAGAGTATAAAAAGCAGAACAAGGATAATTGAGAACATAACAAATAAATGATGATGACAGGCTGTTTGGCTGACGAATGGCTAGCATGACTAATGCATTTCTATTGACGACGGCGACGACGACAACAAAAAACATAAACAACAAACAATTTCTTGCCAACTAGTTGTTGTCCTTTTGCACTCGCGCTCGCGACCTCATTTTCCCCATAGACTTTTTTTCTTGAATTAAAAAAAACACATATATATATTAAAACCCTAGGTAACACAAAACAAAATTCCATGCATCCCCAAGTGTCAAATGCACAAAGAAAAGCAAAAAATTCTCTTAAAATGACAACCACCACCGGTTATAAAGTGGCCTCGAGTAATGTTAAAGCGTCTAAAACCACCCCCACAACACGTGCTTCCGACACTGTAGACGAAGCCAGCGATGCTTCGCTCTATTGTTCCCACTCAGAAGCTGAGGAGCCATTGCCCACACCCAGAGCCGCACCACGGCCACGTTCGAGCAATGCCAACCATCATCATCATGTGCCACCTACACCAAAGCCACGTTCAGGTAAATAATTCATATAAATGTGATAGGTGCGTATAACAACAACCTACAACAAGTGTAGACGCCACCACAACCTCTTCAACATTGGCATGGGCATGGGCCATTTGTATGCAACATCAACTAAGAGTATCCTTGTTCCTCTTTATGAGGGTTTGACTGCCAGTGTGTGTGTTTATTTGTTCTAGACAGTGTTGCCCCAAAGTTTTTTTTCTATTTCTGAAGGATATGAAATCCAATAACTTGTTCTTGGCCCCAAATCATCAGGTATGCATTCATCTAGGCAGATTATAGAGCATTAGCTTCAGAATTCGCTTAAAGAATGTACCGCATTCGGTCTTAAGTAGCCCAGCTGGTAACCCTGCTGGTTTATTATACACACTGAAAGAAAGGGGTACATTTGCGATCCTATAGAGTTTACATATTCTTGATCGTCGTAAAATTCTAACACAATTAGCATTGTCCGACCACACGTGTGTTCGTCTGTAATTACGCTATAGTCTTTAAAATTAACATATTTAGCTGAAACTTTGCACAGATCAATTTTGGGTCCATAGGTAGGTTACTTTCGAAGATGGCCTATATCGAGCTGTATCTTGATATAGTCCCCATATAGACCTACTTATTTTAGGTCTGTAGTCCATAAAAGCCGCATTTATTAACCAATTTTACTAAAATTTGCCACAATGTCACATTTACTACCCGATTTCAGTAAAATTTGTCATAGTGTCTTAGGTTTTTCGATGTCTGTGCCAAGTATGGTTCAGATTGGACCATATTTAGATATAGCCCTATCACCCGACTTCGTGGGCCCCCAATAAGCCGCAGTTATAAACCGATATGGCTAAACATTTTTTTTGACTCCTAACATTCGTGGTACATATGGTCCAATTCGGTATATGACTCGATATAGCTACCATATAAACCGCGCGTGCGATTATAAATTGAACAAAACTTTTTCGCCTGCGGCGCTCCCTACTTCTGCATAGTTTCTTTAATTTTAGTACCTACATGTTTGCCATATCTATCATATAAAAATGAAATTGTTGCGCTTTGTTTGTTTCTTTGTCTGTTCCGTATGGACTCAAAAACGGCTGAACCTACTTTCATAAAATTGTCACAGATGGTAGAGTTTGAACCCCCGATGAAAATAGGGTACACAATTTTTTGTCATCTGAAGATGGGGGAAAGGTATTTAAAGGTAGAATACAAAACTGACATAAAAGTATATTTTTGGTATCTGAGGCGCCCACCTCCCTCATCACGCAAAACCCCCAGGACATATTTACCAATTGGGACAATACGGGTATCAAATTAAATTTATTTATGAGAAGAGTGTCGGATGGGTTCCCTACCCCCAAAAACACCACCTAACAGGACACTGTTACAGCTTTGGGTAATATGGGTATTAAATGAGAGGTATTTAAGAGTAGAGTACATACTTGGCATACAAATGTCACCTTAAGTATCGGGGGGGTTCCCCACCCCCAAAAAAACCACCTACCAGGACACTTTTACCGCTTTGGACAATATGGGTATCAAATGAATGGCAATTATAATTAGAGTACAATTCTGAAATAAAAATTTATTCCTTGGTGCCTTGAGGGGCCCCCACCGATTTACCGATTGGGACAATATGGGTATCAAATGAAAGGTATTTGGGAGAAGAGTACGTACTTGGCATAAAAATGTCACACTAATTGTAGAGGGGTCCCCCAACCCCCAAAAACACCACCCAGCCGGACACTTACCGCTTTGGACAATATGGATTCCAAATGAAAGGTATTTAATAGTAGAGTACGAATCTGACATAAAAATATATTCCTTAGTGTCTGAGGGGCCTTCCCACCCCCCAAAACCCATGAGCAGGAAATATTTACCGATTGGGACAATATGGGACTCAAATGAAAGGTATTTGGGAGTTAAATACGAATATGGTATTAAAAATTGAGACCAGGCCCAAAACCGCTCCAAAAGCAGCGCCCAAAATCAAAAGTGGACCGATCGGGACCATACGGGTCTTAAATAAAAAATATTTGGGAGCCGTCTAAATCCCAAAACCACCCCAAAAATACCACCAAAAATCAAATTGGACCGATCCAAATCCGCCCCAAAAGTAGCGCCCAAAATTAAGGGTGAACCGATTGGCACTATATGGGACTAAAATAAAATATATTTGGGAGCCGTCCAAATCCCAAAACCCACCCCAAAAAATACCATCAAAAATCAAAGTGGGCCGATCGGGACAATATGGGACACAACTAAAAGTTTTCGTTAGTAGAATACGAATATGGTGTCGAAAATTGAATCCAAGTAATTAGGGCGTCGCCCCAAGAGTGCCGCCCAAAATAAAAAGTGAACCGATCAGAACAATATAGGACCCCAATCAAAGGTATTCGAGAGTAGAGTATGATTTAATATAAAAAATTTGATTCAAGTATCTAGGCAGCCGTCCCAAGACCAAAATCAAAAGCGGACCGATCAGGACCATATGGAACTATGGGAGTGAAAGGTATTCGAGAGTAGAGTACGAATATGATTATCGAATATTAAAAATTGGTTGCAATTACTAAAGGGGGCCGTTCCAAAACCTTCCCAAGTGGGCATATTAGACCATCATGACAATATGGTACTCAAATAAATGGTTTTCGGGAGTAGATTGGGAATACGATATTCAAAATAAGGTTCAAGTGATGGAAGGTTGCCTACCCCTACCCTACACCTACACCAAAATGTGAATATTTGTCACTCATGATTATATGGCCTTCAATAATAGGAATTTGGTTGTAGAAAAACAAATTGTAGTGGGGAGATACATATGGTAGTAAGTAAGAAACTTATTTTTCGCGTGGTGTTAATGAAGGCGCAGCAAAGCCGGCCGGGTACCGCAAGTCTTATATGTAAAAATCAATGTGTGTTTTTTTGGTTGGTTTGTTTGTTTTTCTGTTCCGTATAGACTCAAAAAACGACTAAAACGATGGTGCATAATGATCCTATGGTGAAAATGTTGATATCTAAAGGCGGGCGGACCCTCCCCCTTACCCTTATTTTCATTAACATCATGGGTGGTGCCGTTTAAACGAAATTTTGTCTGAAAATGCAAATTTACCCATGAGCATTCCATTAAAGGACAGGGCAAACCGTCTTATAGTAACCTAAGAACAAAAATTTGATATTGAAATTTTGAATGGGGTATCTAGGGGGGGCCGCCGCACACTCAAAACCCTCTAAATGTATATATAGCCCAATAACGACAATATGGGGCTCAAAACGTATCCGATAACCAATTGTGAGACTAAGAATTTGGGGGGCGCTACTCCACCAAAACACCCCCAAAGAGGATAAATTTACTGACCATAGTAATATGGGGCTCAAACGAAAGGTCTTTGGGAATAGAGCACGAATCTGATATCAACATTTGGGAATAACTGTCTATGGTGCTACCCCACCCCCAAATAGGACGTATTTGCTGACTATTGCAATATGGGGCTCAAATAAAAGGTAGTTTAGAGTAGAACACAAATATGATATGAATTTTTAGTACCAAGTCACTCAGTGGGCGCCCCAACCCCCAAATAAATGATATTTGAAAGTAGAGCACGTTGCTGATATTTTTCAGGGCTAAGTGTTTGGGGACCACTGCACTCCCCAAAACACGTCTTAATCGGACATATTTGCCGACCATGGCAATATGGATCTTAAATGAAAGGTCTATTGGAATAGAGCACGCAATTGACAACCACTTTTGGGACCAAGTCTCCGGGGGTCCATCCCACCCCCAAATAGCCCCGAATTTTTCTGGGCTTTCTGTCTTCCTTTTTTAATAGGCTGTATACAGGTCACAACGCCCAAAGACAAATTGAGCGCTATGACCTCCTCTAAAGCGGACATAAAGCCCAAAAGAATTTTGGTCCTTATGACCAGTCAGCCTTGAATATATATACACCAAGCATGGGCTGAATTCGTCTTTAACCTGATATAGCTCCCATATAAACCGAACTCCCGCTTGCACTTCCCGAATCGGTCCATAACCTAATATAGCTCCAATAGCATAGCATTTTATATCCATTGTTTACCCGTAAAGAAATTTAGGCCAAAGAACATGGCAAATGCCATTCATGTTGGCTCAGCCGAACTCAGCACGCCTTTACTTGTTTGTGTTTGTTTTTTTTTTTTCTAATGAAAACCTACATGGCAACTCTAATTCTAAAGTATACTTTGCATAAGAAATGTTTGCCAACATTGCATTATGATGAGAGTCAAATAGAAAAACAGAGAGAGTGAGGGAGCGGTACTGTTCAAGATATGAATGGTTGGAAAATTCACAAACAAAGGATCTCTTTGTGTTGAAGAACCGCTTCATTCATTCTTTCATTAGCGTTGTATTCAAATGATATGAATATCCTCTTATTGCAATAGCGGGACATGTCTGCTCTGAGCAGACTTTGCAGTTGAGTTGTGTTGGTTTCATTTAAGTTGGGATGCAAGAAAAAGTCAGTTCATCATACCACATAAGGTTATGGTATTGGGTGCAAGGATATGTTTCATTTATTTCTTATGGCCCTTATGCAAATTGAATTAAAAAACGAAACTAAAAGTAGAAACTTGAATTAGGAAAATTAGGACATGATAAGGTGAAAAGTGAAAAGTAAAAACAGAAATTAAAGAAAATAAGATTTTGTTTATAACTGACAAAAATAATGTTTTATTAAAAAGATGTCTGGGCCAGACATGATCTGAAATGAAGAAAACAATTTCCTTTTTTGAACCCTACATCGCTTTTCAACACTATGTTTGTCATTTTAGATGAAAGACAGCAACTCACTGCCAAGTCTTGTGCTTGAATTTATTTTTTGCAAAAGTTACACTGTTGAAGTTTTAACATTTCTCCGCAATAGTAGCCTACATATTGGCAAATTTATAGTCAGCTGCCCTTGTAGCGCTATGAAAATTAAACCACCTTTACCTCACTTCATGACTTACTTATTTGCCACTACTGACTGAAATGCCATGTAATGGTGATATCAGCAGCAGCAGTAGTGGTAGTAGTAGTTGTACGTACAAATGAAGTCTATAATTTTATTTCGTTTAGCAATGAGTGTAATTGAATTTCCATTTACTTTTCCTTTACTTTCATTTCCCTTTTATTTTGTTCCATGTTGAAGAAAACATGCCCTAAAGTTGTTATCGTTTTTATGCTTTTTTGAGTTCACACACGCACCGACTAACGCCCACTTGCTGCCTGCACCATGTGCAGTCTGATGGAAATATGGAAATTTTCTTTGTATATCACCAAAGTTGGTTACCATTCATTTCAATTCATTCATTTTTTTTGATGAAGCACTCTCTGTACATTTGCTGTCATCATGGTTCAAAAGGCGTAACTTCGCTTAAGTTTAAGTCTACAAACAATATCCGGATTTTTGACCCCACCAAATATGTAATTGGTTTTTACTCTAAGGTTATGATTTTCTTTGGATACCATATTGCATAGAGTAGTTTTCCATTGATATAAAGGAAAATTTTTCTTGATTCTTATTATGCCTTAGAGGAGGAAAAATAAGGAGGAAACTTCTTCAATGATATGCGTACTCTTTAACGATGAATGGTTAGAAAAAAAACCCCAAGAAAAGAGCTGTCTTGGAAAAATTCTAGCTCGAGTTGGGAAAGAGGTATCTTAATGAAGTTTAGACTGAGGAAAAGTGGACGAATTATGCAAATGCAAATTTTGCCCATGAACATTCCACTAAGGAACAGGGGCAAACTTCTCACAATGAGTGCAGTCCGATTCAAGTTTAACCTCAATGATAAGGGGCCTTCTTTTTATAGGCCAGTCCGAACGGCGAGCCGCAGTGTGACACCTCTTTGGAGAGAAGTTTTACATGGCATAGTACCTCACAAATGTCGCCAGCATTAGGAGGGGAAATCCACTGGTGAAAAATTTTTCTGATGGTCTCGCCAGGATTCGAACCCAGGTGTTTAGCGTCATAGGCGGACATGCTAACCTCTGCGCTACGGTGACCTCCTGTGGTGGACGAATTATATTAGTTAAAAACATGTTAAAGCTTGCTAAATTCAGCCACCATAGATCGAGTTCCCTTACCGATATCTCTTTCTAGGCAAACAAAGGATAAAAGAAAAGAATTGATTTAATATTGAAGCTATATCAAGTTGTGGTCCGATTCGGACAATATTCGGAGAATTGCGCCCTCTAGAGGCTCAAGAAGTCAAAATCTCAAATCGGTTTATATGACAGCTACAATATATCAGGTTATGTACCGATTTGCGCCATACTTAGCACAGTTATTGAAAGTCATAATCAAAAACCTCATGCAAATTTTCAGCCAAATCAGATGAGAATTGCGCCCTCTAGAGGCTCAAGAAGTCAAGACCCCAGATCGGTTTATATGACAGCTATATCAGGTTATGTACCGATTTACGCCGTACTTAGCACAGTTATTGAAAGACATAACAAAAAAACCTCATGCTAATTTTCAGCCAAATCGGATGAGAATTGCGCCCTCTAGCGGCTCTAGAAGCCAAGATCCCAAATCGGTTTATATGGCAGCTATAACAGGTTATGAACCGATTTGAACCGTATTTGGCACAGTTGTTGGAAGTGATACCAAAACACTACGTGGAAAATTTCAGTTAAATCGGACGGTCAAGACCCAAGATCGGTTTATATGGCAGCCATATAAAAATATGGACCGATTTTAAGCATACTTAGCGCAGTTGTTGGGAGTGGTACCAAAACACCACGCGCTGAATTTCAGTAAAATCAGACGAGAATTGCGCCCTGTAGAGGTTTAAGAAGTCAAGACCCAAGATCTGTTTATATGGCAGCTATATCAAAACATAAACCGATTTGGCCCATTTACATTCCCAACCGACCTACAAAGAGAAAAATTGGATTGTCGAAAGTTAAAATTTTTTATAGCTTCAAAATTCGAATAAAAAATTTTCTCAAAATTCTAAGCAATGAGATTTCTGAAAACCCTTTTATTGTCTTTTTTCATTTGATGGTTTCTATATTAAAAACAAGTAAAAAGGCATTAAGTTCGGCCGGGCCGAACTTTGGATACCAACCACTTCGGGCGTATATGTAACCCCCTTTCGCCACAATCTGGTGAAAATTGTATAACTTATGCACCCAAATTCGTTACGGACATTGAGTGGTCTAGTAAATATAAGTCTCTGTTGAATTTTGTATTTCAAACTTAGCAAAATCGGATAAAAAATAAAACTTTTATTCAGACCCTTCATCGGCAGATCGCTCTGTATGGAAGCTATATTAAAATATTATTCAATACAAACCATGATCAGGACGGACGTCGGGAAACCTAAAACTACCCACTGTTTCAAATTTCAACGAAATCGGGTAATAAATAGAGCTTTTATGGGCTTCGGACCCTTTATCGGCAGATCGGTCAATATCGCAGCTATATCTGAATATAGTCCGATCTGTACTACATTTGGGTCTGATGATGAGAGGCTTTAAACTACCCACTGTTTCAAATTTCAGCGAAATCGGTTAAAAAATAAAGCTTTTATGGGCGTCAGACCCTTTATCGGGAGATCGGTCTATATGGCAGCTATATCTAAATATTGTCCGATCTGAACCATATTTAGTTCAGATGTCAGGAGGCTTGAAATAACTCTCTGTTTTAAATTTCAGCGAAATCGAGTAATAAATAGAGCTTTTATGGTCTTCAGACCCTTTATTGGGAGATCGGTCCATATGTAAGCTATATCTAAATATAGTCCTATCTGAACCATATTTGGTTCAGATGTCAGGAGGCTTGAAATAACTCTCTGTTTTAAATTTCAGCGAAATCGGGTAATAAATAAAGCTTTTATGGCCTTCAGAACATCTATCGCGAGATCGGTCTATATGGTAACTATATCTAAATATAGTAACTATATCTATATATTTAGGTCAGATGTCAGGATGTTTGAAATAATTCAATGTTTTAATTTCAGCGAAATAGGGTGATAAATAAAGCTTTTTAATCTTCAGACCCTTTATCGGCAGATCGGTCTATATGGTACCTATATCTAAATATAGTCCGATCTAAACCAAATTTGGATCAGTTGTCGGGAGGCCTTAAACTACTCACTGTTTCAAATTTCAGCAAAATCGGATGAAAATTAAAGTATTTACGGGCATTAGACCCTTTATCGGGAAATCGGTCTATATAGCAGCTATATCCAAATATGGTCCGATTTGGCCCGTTCAATAACTTAACCAGCGTGCATCAAAAATACGTATCTGTGCCAAAGTTCATCTCAATATCTCAATTTTTGAAGGCTCTAGAGTGATTACAACAGACGGACGGACACACACACGAACATCGTTAAATCGTCTTAGAATTTTACGACGATCCGAAATATATATACTTTGTAGGGACGGAAATTGATATTTCGATGTGTTGCAAACGGAATGACTAAATGAATATCCTTTGTAGTAAAAACATAGTGGCTTTAAAATAAAAAGAATTTTTTTTTGCTCAATTTTCTCAACAATTTTTAAAATTTTATTTTTTGCTCAATTTTTTAAATTTTTTTTAAAATTTTTTTTTTAAAAATTTTAAAAAATTGCTACTCCAATATAAATGCTCTAAATATTGAATATATTCAATTTCATCAAAATCGGACAAGAGAATCCTTGGTCAGGCGTTAATGGGTTAAGAGACAGTGACCCCATGCGTCTAAAAGCTTCGATAATGGCAAAAACATGAAGGTGTTAAGAATAGTTGTTACAATTATAATTACTTCTACTTAATTTCCCATGAACATTTCATTAAGGAGCAGTGTATACAGGGAATACTTCTCTCATATCAATGAGTGCAGTCCGATTAAAGTTTTAAAGCTCAATTATAAGGGGGCTCCTTGTTTATGCCAAGTCTGAAAGGCAAGTCGCATAGCGACACCACTTGAGAAGATTTCTAGATGGCAGGATACCTCACAAATGTAGCCAGTATTACTAAGGAAAAACCACCGCTGAAGATTTTGTCTGATGTTCACGCCGGAATATTTATAATTAGCTCCTCCCATAACGTCCTTCTTGGGTTAAGGCAGGTCAAACCATATATAGCACCCACCATAGAACGCGTACGGCAGTTCTCAATAAATTAAGAATTTTCTTAAGAATTGGAGCAATTTGGCTATACCTTGACATGCCCCGATTAAACCCATTTACAATCCCAACCGACTTACAGAAATGAATAGTGTATTTGCTTAATATGCAGCTTAAGTCGGCCATATACCTTTAAGTTTGTCAGACATTCAAAAGGTTAAATAAACTTAATTTTTATCTCCTCACAGGTAAACCCCGTTGTTTGTAAATACTTTTCCTAACACTGCACCATGTCCCTAGAACACTCTAAATAATCCGTCAACTCTTGAACTTTAATTAAATTCCTTTGTAAATATTTTCGTCCAAATAATAAAACAAGGGCCCTAGAATTTTCTTTGACAAACAATGACAATTTATTCGGGCTGAAGCACCTTAAATTGTTTTAAGACTTCAGTTTCATTTAGCAAAAAAAAAACCAGCCTCTCTTTATTTCTCATTAAAGTAAAGCAAGTAAAATTTGTTTTCCCAGCCTAAAAGAAACCCATGTTTCATATTTAACGAGCTTAAAAGTTCAAAATGCCAAGCAAGTACCTAGCAAGAGTAACGCAAACTCGTCTTATGAATAACTGAAAAACCAATGGGACCCAAAGACATTCACCAAATACCCAGAATTTTTAATAAAGAAGATAATGTGCTGTAGCCAAAAACAAAAAAACGTAAGGTATTTTTTCTTGGTTTGTTACGCCACCATCATAAAATGCTCTAATATTTTTTTTTGGTGGTAAACTTCCACTCGCTGCGGCAACGAAACTACTCGTTATGAAAAGTTGCCATTAAAAAGTGTTACAATACAACGCTCATGTGTTGCCAGCTCACCTTTGGTGGTCCCTGGCAACGCTAAACATGAAAATCCTTTATTATATGTGGATGTTATGAAATGAAATTCCCAAACCAATTGAAGAAAACTATGTCAAGAAAGCAATTAAAAAAAAAAAAACAAAAACTCGAGCAAAAAGAATAAACTTGGGAAAACTTTATAACAACTTACTCAGCCAGTCTATAGGAAAACCTTCAGCTAGGCTGAATTAAAGTTTTCCCATAGGAAAACCTTATTCAGCTAGGATGAATTAAAGTTTTCCTATGGGAAAAGCTTATTCAGCTAGGATGAATTAAAGTTTTCCTATAGGAAAACCTTATTCAGCCAGGCTGAATTACAGGAAAACCTTATTCAGCTAGGATGAATTTAAGTTTTCCTATGGGAAAACCTTATTCAGCCAGGCTGAATTAAAGTTTTCCTATGGGAAAACCTTATTCAGCCAGGCTGAATTAAAGTTTCCTATGGGAAAACCTTATTCAGCCAGGCTGAATTAAAGTTTTCCTATGGGAAAACCTTATACAGCCAGGCTGAATTAAAGTTTTCCTATAGGAAAACCTTATTCAGCCAGGCTGAATTAAAGTTTTCCTATGGGAAAACCTTATTCAGCCAGGCTGAATTAAAGTTTTCCTATGGAAAAACCTTATTCAGCCAGGCTGAATTAAAGTTTTCCTATGGAAAAACCTTATTCAGCCAGGCTGAATTAAAGTTTTCCTATGGGAAACCCTATTCAGCCAGGCTGAATTAAAGTTTTCCTATGGGAAAACCTTATTCAGCCAGGCTGAATTAAAGTTTTCCTATGGGAAAACCTTATTCAGCCAGGCTGAATTAAAGTTTTCCTATGGGAAAACCTTAATCAGCCAGGCTGAATTAAAGTTTTCCTGTGGGAAAACCTTATTCAGCCAGGCTGAATTAAAGTTTTCCTTTGGGAAACCCTTATTCAGCCATGGGAAAGCCTTTTCAGCTGTATTTCTTATAACATTTTTGTTCGAGTGTTGTTGGCCAGCTCTACTAATTATTTTCTTTAATACAACATCTCAATCTCAATTGCGTGATATAACAATTTAATACTTAATTTTATAAGAAGTGTTATAAGTATGTCGGTACATGTTATCTCTGTCATTTTCCCTGATTACATTGTCTATGCCTTACTTTAATTTATTGCATTGTCTTAATTCTCTTCTCTGGTATTCATTTTCATTGCAGTGCTTCCACCTTCTACCACAACATCATTGTCATCGGCAGCGGTGGCAGCATCCAACCAACATAAATCGCGAGACTCATTAAAGCAGCTCCAGGAGATGAACGAGGTTACCCATTCCACGCCACGTTCAAAGCAGCGTCTAATCAAAGTGGATTTCTCATTGTTGCAGGTAGGTAGCTGCTGAAGCATCCATGAAATCACATCATCATGAGCTAATTAGAAAGATGTTGACATAATAACAACAAAACCCCCCACGGATCAGACCTCTCTCCCACCCACACACACAGCCAATTAGATATTGGAAGTTGCCAATCATTGAGCCTTTATTGTTGTTTTGTTGCTATATTGCAACTTGTGGTTGTAGGTAGTTTAATAATCCACATAAAAATGTAAAATGTTACACAAATGAATGAATGACATTTTTGTGTGCAGTTCATGCAGGTAATGCAATAATATTTTATAAATTTTATTATAATTGGGAGGTCGTTGAGCCATGGGTTCATAGTTATAATAAAGAAGAAGGTAAGGTGTCGCCTCTAGTCTTAAATCGTTAAGTCGACAATCCATCGTCTCCTGCTGCCTTCTTATTATATAGCAAGCTTACTGCTTAACTGACTTTGTCTAACTAGTATTGGTGGGGAGTTATCAAAATTTGGCGTGTTACTACTACTACACAGAAGAAAACTAGCAAAAAAAAATGTCAATTAAAAATTTGATTGAAAATAAAATTGTTTTCAATTAAAATATTAATTGATTTCATAATTTTTTAATTTAAAATGCATTTTTTAACTACAGTCGTGATTGAAACTTTTGCAATTTTCAATTAATAAATTAATTGATTCTATTAATTTTTTATTTAACTCTGAAAAATTTTTTTTAATCATAATCGCGATAGAAAATTTTTTAATAAAAAAATAATAATTTCAATCATTTTTTTGATTGAATTTTAAAAAGTTTCAAATATGGTACTTAAGTTAATTCAATTAAAGGCTATTTCGTCCCCGACATTATAAAGGGAAGGAGATTTTAAAAACTCATACGACCCACAATTTGACAAATCTATAGCAATACCATCACAGACGGCTCTTCGTGTAGTCCAGCACGAAGAGCCCGATACGGGTACCCACGGATCTTTGGAGCAAAATTTTCAATCATTTATTTAATTGAATATGGAATTTTTACCCACAACCATAGGATAGGGGGTATACTCATTTAGTCATTCCGTTTGCAACACATCGAAATATTAATTTCCGACCTTACAGAGTATTTATATTTCGGATCGTCGTAAAATTCTTAGACGATTTAACGATGTCGTGTGTATATCCCTCCGTCTGTTGTAATCACTCCTTCAAAAATTGAGATATTGGGGTGAAATTTGGCACAGATACCTCATTTTGATGCACGCTGTCCAAGTTCTTGAACGGGCCAAATCGGACCATATTTGGATATAGCTGCTATATAGACCGATCTGCCGATGAAAGGTCTGAAGCCAATAAATGTTTTATTTTTTATCTGATTTCGCAAAAATTGGGAACACGGAGTAGTTTTAGGCCTCCCGAGATCTGACCCAATTATGGTTCAGATCGAACTATATTTAGATATAGCTGCCCGTAAAAGCTTTATTTTGTATCCGAATTCGCTGAAATTTGAAACAGAGAGTTGCTTTAAGCCTGTCGATATCCGACATTAATATGGTTCAGATATTTAGATATAGCTGCCATATAGACCAATCTTCCGTTAAAGGGTCTGAAGCCCATAAAAACTTTATTTATTACCCGATTTCGCTGAAGTTTAAAACAGTGAGTTGCTTTAAACCACCCGACATTCAACATAAATATGATTCGTATCGGACTATATTTAAATATAGCTGTCATATAGACTGATCTGCCGATAAAGGATCTGTAGCCCATAAAAGCTTTATTTATTACCCGTTTACGTTGAAATTTGAAACAGTGAGTAGTTTTGAGCCTCCAGACATCTGACCCATATATGGTTCAGGTCGGACTATATTTAGATATAGCTGCCGTAAAGACCGATCTGCCAATAAAGGGTCTGAAGCCCATAATAACTTTATTTATTACCCGATTTTGTTGAAATTTGAAACAACGAGTTGCTTTAACCCTTCCGACATCCGACCTTAATATGGTTCAGATAAGACTATATTTGAATATAGCTGTCATATAGACCAATCTGCCGATAAAGAGTTTGAAGCCCATAAATGCTTTACATTACCCAATTTCGCTGAAATTTGAAAAAGTGAATTATTATAAGCCTCCCGACATACGACCAAAATATGGTTCAGATCGGGCTATATTGAGATATAGCTGCCATATAGACAGTTCTCCCGTCAAAGGGACAGTTCATCCGATATGGCCTTTTAAGGCTGTAGAAGCCACAATTTTGGTCCGATTTTTACAAAAATTTTCTTGGAATGGTTTAATTGACATCCCAATACGTGTGCAAAATTTCATCAAAATCGATTTTGATAAAACTCCCATGCGTTTAGACTTTTAAGCCTGTAGAAGCCACAATTTTCGTACCATATTCGAAATTTCAATTGGTATGCAAAACTAAAGTCTGACTAAATTTGGATGTAAGTGCTACCTATTAAAAGTATTACGTATACTCGGTGGTGTAGTGTATTATATAGTCGGTTCCGCCTTACTTTTGCCTTTCCCTCCTCGTTTTAATTGAAATTTGTTCAATTACTTTTTGGAAACAGTGATTGATATTATCATTTTCGTGATTGAAGCAGTTTCAATTAAAAAATTAATTGGATCAATTTGATTGAAACCGATTATTTATTTATTTTTTCTGTGTGTAGCATACAACAAATTTAAAAGTATTTTCTCCATAATCTCATTAAGATATCTGTATATTTTATTACATTTAAAAAAACTAATTCATTAGCCTTAGACAAAATTTTCGATTGGTACCCCACATTTGTAAAAAACGTTGAGACAAATCGCAAGATCTTTTATAATAAAATTATGCAAGAATTTAGACGAATGCAGCATTTTTTAGTCAAGTCTTGTTTTGTTTCTTTTTTTATTTTATTTTTTTAATTTATTTTATGAAATATTACTTTATTTTATTTTAGTAACATTTGTTTTTATTATTTTTTTTTTATTTTACTGTATTTTTTTATTTTATTTTACTGCGTATTGTTTTCTTTTTTTTACTTTATTTTATTTAATATTTTTTAATTTATTTAATATTTTTTTATTTTAATTTTTTATTTTATTTTATTTTATTTATTTTATTTTATTTTATTTTATTTTATTTTATTTTATTTTATTTTATTTTATTTTAATTTATTTTATATTATTTCATTTTATTTTATTTTTTTTATACCCACTACCGAAGGATATTCTTGATCAGCGTAAAAATCTAAGACGATCTAGACATTTCCGTCCGTCTGTCCGTCTGTCTGTTGAAATCACGCTACAGTCTTCAAAAAAGAGATATTGAGCTGAAACTTTGCACAGATTCTTTTTTTTTGTTCATAAGCAGGTTAAGTTCGAAGATGGGCTATATCGGACTATATCTTAATAAAGCCGCCATATAGACCGATCCGCCGATTTAGGGTCTTAGGCCCATAAAATCCACATTTATTATCCGATTTTGCTGAAATTTGGGACAGTGAGTTATGTTAGGCCCCTCGACATCCTTCGTCAATTTGGCCCAGATCGGTTTAGATTTCGATATAGCTGCCATATAGACCGATCCTCCGATTTAGGGTCTTAGGCTCATAAAAGCCACATTTATTATCCGATTTTGCTGAAATTTGGGACAGTGAGTTGTGTTAGGCCCCTCGACATCCTTCGTCAATTTGGCCCATATCGGTCCAGATTTGGATATAGCTGGCATATAGACCGATCCTCCAATTTAGGGTCCTAGGCCCATAAAAGCCACATTAATTATCTGATTTTGCTGAAATTTGGGACAGTGAATTGTGATAAGCCCTTCGACATTCTTCCTCAATTTGGCCCAGATCAGTCCAGATTTGGATATAGCTGCCATATAGACCGATCTCTCGATTGAAGGTTTTGGGCCCATAAAAGGCGCATTTTTTGTCCGATGTGGCCGAAATTGGGGACTGTGGATTAAATTAAACCGCTCGACATACTTCTGCAATATGGCACAGATTGGTTCAGATTTGGATATAGCTGCCATATAGCCCGATCTCTCGATCTAAGGTTTTGGGGTCATAAAAGGCGCGTTTATTGTCCGATGACGCCGAAATGTGGGACGGTGAGTTGTGTTAGGCTCTTCGATATTCTTTTTAAATTTGATCCAGATCCGTCCAGATCTGCCATATAGGCCGATATCCCGATCTATAGTCTTGGTCCCATAAAGTCGCATTTAAATCCGATTTCACTTAAATTTTACACAGTGACTTATGCTAAGCATTTCGACATCCGTTTAGTACATGGTTCAAATCGGTTTAATTTTAGATATAGCTACTTAAAAGACCAATATTTTGTTATACGCAATTGAAAAATGACTAGCACTTATAATTATTTGGGCCAAATCGGAACATATTTCGATATAGCTGCTATGGGGCATAAGGTATTCATTTTTCACCGGATTTTGGCGAAAGGTGTTTTACATATATACCCGAGGTGGTGGGTATCCAAAGTTCGGCCCGGGCGAACTTAACGCTTTTTTACATGTTTTTAATTTATTTTATCTTATTTTATTTTATTTATTTTTTTTTTATTTTATTTCGTTTTATATTTATTTTATTTTTTATTATTTTATTTTATTGTTTTTTATATTATGTACATTTTTTAGTAATTTAATTTTAAATCAAATATTCAATTCAATTGTCTGTATCACTTTCGAATATTGACGTCAATCTACTATTGAGGTTAAACCAAACACTATTTAAAATTTACATATATCGATTTCATTTCGGTTTGGTTCACTTAAAATTCCATCTGCAACCCCAATTTGTACTTTTTGGGCAGGCTTCAACCCCTGCCATGCTGTGCATATCAAATTATAACAAAACTTTCCACTGGTTTTTGGCTTTTGTGTGCGATGTCCAGGGAAATTAAGGGCATTTATTATAATACCCCACACGGGTCAATGCATTACAAATTTAAAGTGAACTGTTTAAGAGTTCAGAGTTCAACATTTCCACTGAACAAAAAGGCAAATCAAGCACGCAACTTATTAATCAAACTGCCTCTCCCTCATATTTAGCACCTGCTAAGGTGGATGTGTGAATAGAATAGCTTAAAGGAGCTATTTTAACATGCAATGCAATACTGTGGGTGGAGATTGGGATTTACATGTAAGCTTAGAAAATCTTAGGCTCCATTCTGTTTGTAAAAATTCACTGCGGTACGATGTTGCCCAACCCACAACTCATTATTCCTTTTTTTTGGTATTTAGATTTTTTGCACCTGCATCCTTAATGATGTTTTGAGTGCGTCACATATTCGCCAGGTATTTGCGTTCTCATCAAATCATTATCCCTCCAGGAGATTTCTGTTTGCTCTATTTAATGTTGTCTCTCGATGTGACGTGTAATTGACGTCATTGAGGGGTTTTAGCAAAATTAAAAATGCTATCCAACCGACAGGCTCCCCTACATTACTTGCTGCTAAGTGGCTTATATAAGCAACAATAACATGAAATCCCAGCATATGGGAATATGACAGTCACTGCATCCGCATGAAGCTTAATTTTATGGAATTACAAATTACCACAACGTAGATCATCCTAAGACTACTGCCCCTCTTCTCTCCCTCCCTACAGTGAACTTTACTTAAATTACTTGATCCTTACCCATACATACATACACTTTGAATGTGTTTTAATACCGTTTTTCTTTTCTCGTCTTTCTTTTTGTTTCTTATATTTCGCAAAAATTTGCATTTAGGACGACGATACTTGTTTCGATGAGACCTCATTGGCCTCCACAACCTCATCAGCGTCGACGACTGTTGGCCAGCATGGACATGGCCAGCACCACAACCACAGCGTCAACATAGGTGTGTGTTCACAGCCAAAAATGCCTCCATATCCCATTGGTGGCTATATGGTGGTGAATGATGCCACCTCAGTAATGAGTGCAGCGGCGACGACGGGTAAAGGACCTACAACATCCAACACCAATGCTAGCAACATTAGCAATACGACCACAACACAAGTGCCCACAACGACACGTGTTACGCGTCGCACAAGTGAGTATACTAAAAAAAAACAACAACACAAAAAACAGTCAAATATTTTATTCCTTGTAGTTGGCCATGTTTATTTGCGAGGGTTGTATGATAAAGAATTTTAAAAAAAATATAAAATAGAAAATTAAAAAAAAAAAAAGAAATCAGTACTTATACTTTAAAAGAAAAACATTTTTGTGTAAAAAAAAAATAAGAAAACCTACGTCACTTTAATGCTTAAAATTATGAATATATGAAATTATATCAAAATCAGTCAATGGAATGGTGGGTCAGGCGTTGAGGGTTTGTAATTTTGCTTTCACTGCAATGCCTCAACTTTCCGTGAAGGAGTTCCTCTTCATTTATTTGGCTTCGGCTAGTTTAGAAAATGCAGAACAAGGCAGTTAAGAGGGACCTCAAAAAAATTATTTTATAATTTTTTCTTACAAAAATGTTTTATTGAAATTTTTTCCAAGATTTTTTTTTTAATATTGACTTAAGAAAATTTTTCTTAAAATGATTTTTGTTTAATTCAAGATTTTTTATTAAAATATGTTCTTTGGAGAACATTTCTTGAAAATTTTGTGTTCTTAGAATATTTTTTGATTATTTTATACTTACAAAACATGTCTGGAAGACTTTAACGTTTGAGAAAACTTCTTGATTTCTATAAATAAAATAAAAAAAAAAAATTAAAAAAAAATTAGTTTTTTTTTTAAAAATTTTAAAAAAAAATCTTCTTTTCTTCAGAAAAATAAGTTCTGTAAAATTTCTCTTAACATAAAAATGTACAGAAATTTTTGGAAAAATTTGTCGTTTGAGAATTTTACAATTTTTGTTTGTTTCTCTTTCGAGACGAGCTGAATGATCGAAGATGCAAATGGAAAAGGAAGCCAAAGATAGCAACACACACCAACCACTATGGGACGCGTTTCGTCTTTGGTTAGAAGAGTTTTCAACCATATTAGGTGTGATGGCTTCAAGGGCCGTTCGTTGCTATGTTGTATTTGAATTGTATTAATAGCGAAAGCGCATCTATGATACGGTTACCACATTAACCAAACTCGACAACCCTGCTTATTAGCTGTACTTTTCACAATGCATGTATTTTTGTGTAATGACAGACATTCTATCTGTAACAAATTACACTTCTTCCGTACTACACATGATTTTGGTTATCTGTTGGAAGTTGTATTGATGGCTTCGAACGCTTAGATATCAGATTTATATTCTACTCCCATATTGTCACGATTATGTCATGATTATGTTATGTTTGGGGGAGCTTCCCCTAGTGGCTTATAAAGAGTTTTTTTCAGGGGCGCTACAAAAGTAGACCGATAGGGACAACAAACGGCGCTATATTTTTTGGCACTCTTTTGACATTTCTCTTCAGTAAGGTTTGCCATTTCATGATGGAAAGATATATGAGCCAACAACGAGTCGAAATTATTAAAATTTACGTACTCGATGAGTCATCATTGCATCACGAAAAAATTACGGTTTTGGTGCGGTTTATGGGCCGGCGGCGTCATTGGGCCGAACTTCTTCCTTGATGTTCAAGGCCGGCACTTTATTGTAAATGAGAAATGCTACCGTTCAATGATAACAAAATATTTTTGGCGCCAAATGGATGATATGGACATGTGGTTCCAACAGGATGGCGCCACAAGCCACACAGCGAATGTCACAATCAATTTATTGGAAATCAAGTTTGGAGAATGTATTATCTCACGAAATCGTCCCGTTGATTGGCCGCCTCGATCGTGCGATTTGACGACCTCAGACTGTTTCCTGTGGGGTTACGTCAAGCCTATGATCTATGCCAACAAGCCAGCGACGATTGATGAACTTCGTACCAATATCGAACGCGAAATTTCAGCAGTATCGACCGATTTTTGCTTGAAAACCATTGAAAATTGGTTTTAGCATCTGGACTTCTGCAAGCGCGCCCGTGGTGGCCATGCAAAAGATATCGAGTTCCATACATAATGGCATCGAACGTACTTTAACAGAAGATTCGAGTTTTAGGCTTAGTATAAGGAGGCCACTGTAGCGCAGAGGTTAGCATGTCCACCTATGACGCTGAACGCCTGGGTTCGAATCCTGGCGAAACCATCATAAAAAAATTTACAGAGGTAGTTTCCTCTCTTAATGCTGGCAACATTTGAGAGGTACTATGCCATGTAAAACTTCTCTCCAAAGAGGTGTCGCACTGCGGCACGCTATAAAAAGATGGCCCCTATCATTGAGCTTAAACTTGAATCGGACTACACTCATTGATATGTGAGAAGTTTGCCCTGGTCCTTATTGGAATGGAATTTGCAATAAGAGAGTAAACAAAAGTTTGCTTTAATCAGCCCTCCCATCCCAAAGATACGGTGTTTTTGAAAAATGGGGTGCGGATGGAGGGTACATTCCCTCTTTCGAAATCCAAAAAGAAGTATCTTATTCTCATTAGCTTTAATCAATCGTTTTTGAGTCCAAAAGAAACGGACACTAACGAGCAAAGTTCAATTATTAAAAATTTTGCCTTTTAAGAAATTTTCGTTCTAATGCGTTATGTTAAATTTTTTTTTTTTAATTTTGTCATTTCTTTGAAATTATACCTTACCTATATAAGGTTGAAAAGAGGGTGCGGATATTAATCCTTCCCATGTCACTAAGGACATACACCCAAGGCAGTAAATAGCTTGTTGTTAGGTTACATAAGGTAAGGTTGAAAAAAGGGTGCAGATATTAAACCGCCCCATGTCACTATGGACATACACCTAAGCCTGTAATCGGCTTGTTGTGCGCTCTAAATACGAAAAAAAATTAACCTCGAAAAAGAAAATCTAAGTTAGGAATTCCGTGCTACTTACAAAATCCTTAACTGTTTGCCACTCCCCGAAGTGGGTTCATGTCTGGTATAGTGCCCCCACCTAAATGCATGTATCTGTTAAACGCGAAAGCCGGCAATGACAAATGAAATGCTCTAAGTCTCATTATCTTCCCCATATGCCCTACACATGCTATCACGTCCTTATTGTTATTGCAATTTTACTGTCCGTGAAGATGTTCAAACTCGAAGTCCTTGCGTTAGCAGCACACCACCTCACTCATTCCGTGATCGCCATTATCTCCGCCTGCAGGACCGTATTATGGTCAGGCAGTCTAAAACAGATTTCAGTCGCTGGGTTCTCAATGTAGACCCCCAGGCCAGACCTGTAACATGATCTGCCAAATGTCAATACAAGGGTTCCGTCAACCCAAGGCTGTGCCACTGGCAGCAGTGCCTCGCACTCGACCTCAAGGTTCATCTCAGGTATCCGATCGAAAACCTCTTCCCTTGCTTCCAGGTTTCCTATGATCTACTCCCATCCTCAATCCATTCTCCCATCGCCTTAAGTCTCATAGCCGCAGTAGCTGCCTCACACTTAATCTGTATGTCAATGGGTCGGATATCTAGAATAGTCTCCAGTGCCCTAGTGGGCGTGGTCCTCATCGCTCCGCCTATGCAAGGACAACATGTTCTCTGTACCTTTTGAATGGATCTTATGTTGCACTTTTTCTCCATAGCAGTCCACTAAACAGCTGAGGCGTAAGTAAGTATTGGTCTAATCACGCTCCTTTAGAGCCAGTGGACTACCCTCGGATTCAGGCTCCATTTCGAGCCTACGGCCAGTCTACATAGTGCCCAACATCTGTGAGCCTTCTCAGTACGCTCCTGAATGTGACACTTTCAATTCAGTTTCCTGTCCAAGATTACACCTAAGTATTTGACCTTGCCAGATATCGAAATCGTCTTATTGAGGAAACGTGGTGCGTTAAATTCGCCCACCTTCGTCTTCCTCGTGAACAGGCATTTTTCAATCTTCCCTGGCTTAACATTGAGACCTCTGGGTCTAACCCAGTCATATGCCATATGCAAAACCCTTTCGGCCCTTCTGCATAGCTGGTTTGGGTCCTTACCACTTAGAAGTATTATAACATCGTCTGCGTAGCAGACGTACTCAAATCCCTCCTCAGTCAGCGTCCGTAATAAGTCACTTATGTTGGTCACCCATAGGAGTGGTGATAAAATGCCCCCTGTGGCGAGCCTTGTGCCACTTTCTCCCTTATATTTATGCCATGGGACTCACACAATTTATCCACCTGTTCCTTAGCATATAGTTTATCCAGTCTCTAAGGACCGATTTCACCCGGTACACGTCTAAGGATTGGATTAATGTGTCGATCCGCACATTGTTAAAAACCCCCTCGATGTCAATGCATACCGCTACGGTGTACGTTTTGGCATCGAAGGATTCTTCTATTTTTTGCACAACCTCTTGCAGGGCAGTCTCCAACGACCTTCCCTTGACATAGGCATGCTGTTTGTATTTGAGCAGTTTGCTGGATTTTCTACTCTTTATCATGGTGTCCACAATACGTTCCATGGTTTTGAGTAGAAAGGACGTAAGGCTTATAGGTCTGTAGGCCTTTGGTGTCGCATAACTTGCCTTGCCAGGCTTGGGAATAAATACCACCCTTGCCTCCTGAAAGAATTTCAGAGTATATGCAAGTCCTAGGCACACTGTGAAAATAGTTGCTAAATGAGGCGCCAGATAGTCTGCCTTTTTCTGTAGTAACGCCGGAAAGATTCCATCACGTCCGGGTGACTTAAATGGCTTGAAGCGGCTTTTTGTTAATTAAAAAAAAAATAACCTCGAAAAAGAAAATTTAAGTCAGGAATTCCGTCCATAATTGTTTTCCATACCACGCCCTTTAGTTGGTTTATGTCTGGTATTGTATCCCCACCTAAGAGTCGGTGTCTGTTAGCCGCAAAAGCCGGACAAAGACATAGGAAATGCTCCAACCTCTCATCATTTTCCCCGCAAGCCTTACACATGCTGTCACTTGTCGCACCGATTTTGCATAAGTGAGCTTGTATTCCTAGGTGTCCTGTTATGATACCGAAAGCTTCCCTGCAGTAATAGCCTCGTCTTCTCACAATCATTACATTGAGATAAAACTCGGGCATTTAGTCTTTTATATGATTTCTGTCCTTGGAAAATATTTTGTGGCGGAATTTGGCGGTTAAATTTGACTTTTGACCCAACAATTTTGCCTTTACCAAACTTATCATACAACCCTCGCTCTATTATAATTATAATTGTTGTTGTTGTTATTATGTTACTTGTTTGACTCCTTTATTGTATATTAAATGGCTGCTAATTACCGGCATTATTATGCAATTAATTAATTTTTGTTTTGTTTTTCCTTTTTTTTTGATTTATGTTGTTTTTATTTAATATCTCTTTTATTTTGTTTGTTTTTTTTTTAATTTTCTTTTCTTTAAGGTATTTAATAAACGTTTAGTGGTTATTGCTTTGGGTAGTTGTGAAACATATATTCCTAGTACCACTATTGCCACTCCTCTTATATTAATTTTTAGTGACTTTAAATGTGACAATTACTAAAAAAAAGCCAAAAAAAAACAAAAAAAGCCTTTAGAACAAAACTTTTTTATATATAGAAGGCTTGCTAGTCGCTAGATTTACAAAAAAAAACGTACTTGTCTCTTGAAACAACTATACGTTCAGTTCGCGTTATTGGCTGTTGTGATATATATACCAAAGCAAAACATAAAAAAAACACCGGAAACAGGAAACACTTGTACCCTCTCTACTTTACACATACCTACTTCAACACACACATACATCCAAATTCCACAGTTCAACATGCAAACTAACACACGAAGATGTAGTTTTCACTTTTTTTATTCTCCTTACTCGAAATTAACTTAGTGTCGGTTTTTATTTATTTCTCTATGGTAGTTTTCTTGCATATTTGGCTAGTTCATTTGTAAATTTCCCTGAAATAGATCCTAAAAAAAATAAAATAAAAAAAAAAAAATAAAATCGCTAACTGTTTTTTCTTGCGACTTCATTTCGGTGTCTATTATCTAACATTTGTTTGAAAAAAAATTAAAAATATTTAATACAAAAAAAAAAAACATTACGTATGTACCTATTCAAAACTCCTTGTGTGATGATGATGATGTGTGATGGCAACTATTTTTGACTTCTGGGGAAAATAGCAAAAACTGAGGATCCCTATACAAAGGATGATTATCATAGATTCTTTGACAACGCCTTAGAATGTAAATATATATACAAATATTTTGTTTTTTTCTTTTCAGTATATATTTTTGTACAGACATACACATAAAAATCATTTATATACAATATATATGTAAATATTTCAAGTATTTATATGGGTGATTCCATACAGAAAATATTTATTTTTCTTTATGGTTTTAGGGACAAAAAAATGTCACTACTTGATTTGGTTGTTGCTTTATCTACAAATCTTGGGTAGTTTTTTTTTTATATCACACTAGCTGGACCGGACCCGCTCCGCTGCGCCTTCTTTTACTTTATATGGAACAACATTTTCCTTGGAATATTTATTTTCGACAATTAAAGAGCTTTTAGTGAAATACCATGCTACGAAAATAGTATATCGCTTGACAAACAATATTAGTGCCTTTATCTGAATACCATATGATACTTATTGGTCTTCCAAATTAAATTTGTATGTATGGTGTACTCCATTCTTAAAATACCTTATTTCATGCCGATATATGATGTCTGATTTAGGAATGTTTTCGGGGAGAGCAGCATCGTGCTCTTCTCTAAAAAATACCATTTATTTAAAGCCCATATTGCCATGGCTTTTAAGGGAGTTTACAGGATGAGGAGTCCCCGAAACACATGGCCCCAAAATTGGTTATCAAATTTGTTTTCTAATCTCAAATAACTGTCATTTGAGCCACATATTGGCATGATCGAAAAATGTTCGCCCTTTGGGGGGTGTTTTGTGTTTTAGGGAAGGGATTATGCCTTAAATACATAGTCCTACATTTGGATATCAAATTCGTATTCTACTTCCAAATACTTTTCTTTGAGTCCTATATTGCGTTGGTCAGTAAAAAATTTCTGTTTGTGGGGTATTTGGGAAAGGGGTAGACCCCCAGAAAATTGGTTTCGAAAGTGGTTATCGATTCTTGCTCTACCCCGCAATACCTTCCATTTAAGCCCCACATTGACATGGTCTGTAAATATGCCCGATTTAGAGGGTGTTTTGGTGAGTGGGGTGATTCCCCCAAACACTAAGCCCTGCAAAAAATATCAGTGCCATTGGCCTCAAAATTGGATAACAAATTCGTTTTCTAATCTCAAATAGCATTTACTTAAACCCCTTATTGAAAAAGCCAGCAAATATGTCCGGTTTGGGGTATGAGACCTAAAAACTATAAATATCGAGCTCCACTGTCTTGAAGACCCAAATTGTCTTGATGAACAAACACCTCCTACTCGAGGATTGTTATGGTGATGGGACGTCCGTTAGACAGTTGATCCCGAATGTTGATGTCAGATTCACGATCTACTCTCAAATACCCTTCATTTGAGCTCCATTTTTCCATAGTCGGCAAGCATGACCGGTTTGGGGTGGGGGGGGGGGGGGGTTGGAGGCCACCGTAGCGCAGAGGTTAGCATGTCCGCCTATGACGCTGAACGCCTGGGTTCGAATCCTGGCGAGACCATCAGAAAAAATTTCCACGGTGGTTTTCCCCTCCTAATGCTGGCAACATTTGTGAGGTACTATGCCATGTAAAACTTCTCTCGAAAGAGGTGTCGCACTGCGGCACGCCGTTCGGACTCGGCTATAAAAAGGAGGCCCCTTATCATTGAGCTTAAAACTTGAATCGGACTGCACTCATTGATATGTGAGAAGTTTGCCCCTGTTCCTTTGTGGAATGTTCATGGGAAAAAATTTGCATTTTTGCATTTTGTGGGGGATGAGGCGGTCACTCAGTGACTAGGCTTTGAAAATATATATCAGATTCGTGTTCTACTCTAAAATACCTCTTATTCGAGCCCCAAATTGAAATGGTCAGCAAATACTTCCTATTTGGGTGGTGTTATGGGGGTGAGGTGGCCCCATAGACACTCATTGATATCAGATTCATGCTTTACTTCCAAAGACCTTTTATTTGAGCCCCATATTGCTGTGGTCGTAAATTTGTCTTCTTTGGGGGATGATCTCGGGGATGGGCGGGCCCACAAACATTTGGTCCCACATCTGGATATCAGATTCGTATTCTACACTCAAATTCCTTTCATTTAAGCCCCATATTGCCATGGTCAGTAAATAAGTACTGCTTGAGGGGTGTTTTGGGGAGAGATGGACCCCCAGAAACTTTGTCCCAAATTTGGATATCAGATTCATATTTTACTCGCAAATTTTTGAATTCCATATTGTTATGGTCGGTAAATATGTCCAATTTAGGGGTGTTTTAGGGGTAAGGGTGGTCCCCCAAACACTTGGTCCGACAATTGAATGTCAGATTCGCTTTCTAATCTTCAATACCTTTCATTTGAGACCCATATTGGCGTGATTGGTGTATAAATATATTTGGTAGGTTTTGGGGTGGGGCATTTGTATGCGTCAAATTTCAGCGAAATCGGATAATAAATGCGCCTTTTCTGGGTCCAAAACCTCAAGTCGGGAGATCGGTTTATATGGCAGCTATATCCAAGTATGGATTGATATTGAAAACGGATATCGAAAAGCCTAACACGTCTCACTGTACCAAATTTCAGCGAAATCGTGTAATAAATGCGTATTTTATGGGCCCAAGATCTTAAATCGGTAGATAGGTCTCTATGGCAGCTATATGCAAATATAGACCGATTTTAAAACATGTCGAGAAACCCAACATAGGTCACTGTGCCAAATTTCATCGAAATTGCATAATAAATATCCCTTTTATGGGCTCAAGACCGAATAGGGAAATCGGTATATATGGCAAGTATATCCAAATATGGAAAGATCGGGGTCATATTGAAAACGGATATCAAAAAGCCCTAGAGGGCGTGGTTTCGTGTTTGATATCAAGACGACACCTGAAGTCGAATGCGAGGCAATGCTAGACGGCGGCAAGATCTTTGAATGAATAAACTCTGGTTTTGCCATCTGGTGTATGCCTACAAAGCTAGGAGATAGAGTGGGCCTGGGGATCTACATTGAGAATTGGGCCATACTACGGTCTTGCAAGTGAAGATTCAGACGATCACGGAATGCGTGAGGTGGTATGGTATTAACACGAGGTCATAGAGTGTGCACAATATTATAAAAAATAAACAGACCGTCGAGGCTATAACAATGGGTGGATCTGGATAGCGAGAATACGAGTCTTTTAATAAAAGCAGGTAAACACTAGGTCACTATGGCTTTTCGGTCATCGAGGTCCGCGAAGCAGGACTGCGCCTTCAAGGGCACTGGAACCTGTTAAAGATTCCCGACCCATAGACATACAGATTTAGTTCAAGGTAGCCGCTGCGGCTATGGGACTTAAGGCAATGGGAGAGTGAATAAAAGATAAGAGAGCATCGAGGAGGCGATTGGAAACCTAGAGGGCGTGGTTTCGTACCTGATGCCTAAGGCGACACCTGAAGTCGAATGCGAGGCAATGCTAACCGGCAGCACGATCTTGGATTGTCAAAACTATGGTTTTGCCATCGGGTATATGCCTACAAAGCTAGGAGATAGAGTGGGCCTGGGGGTCTACATTGAGAATTGGGCCATACTACGGTCCTGCAAGTGAAGATCCAGACGATCACGGAATGCGTGAGGTGGTATGGTATTAACAAGAGGTCATCGAGTGTAGACAATATTATGAAAAGTAGACAAGCGGTCAAGGCTATAACTATGGGTTGATCCGGATAGCGAAAATACGAGTCCATTATTAAGAGCAGGTAAACACTAGGTCGCTATGGCTTTTCGATCATCGAGTGTGCACAATATTATTAATAGTACACTGGCCGTCAGGGATATAACTAAAGGAGGATCCGGATAGTGAGAATACGAGGCCATTATTTAGAGGAGGTAAAGACTAGGTCTCTATGGCTTTTCGGTATTATTATAAATCTAATAGGACTAGGGCGCACTTATGCAGAATTGGTGCGGCAAGTGAGAGCTTGTGTAACACATGTGGGAAAGATGTTAAGACGCTACACAGTAAAAAATCTGCCGTTCGATAACGGGTAGAGTTAACTCTTGGAAATGTTGAAAGGTAAGAGCTGAGATGTTAACGAGACCATGTGAAATTTCAACACCTTAGGAGATTTGGGCGCATCTTGGCAAATCTCCATTAACAAAGATTTATCTCATGCCGTAGGATGGGGGGTATACTAATCTAGTCATTCCATTTGTAACACCTCGAAATATTTAAAGCTAGTCGCTCGAAATGTTGCACAGATACCGATCCATCGAAATGCCTTATTTAACCACTATAGGGCTGAAACTTTGCGAAATGACATTTACTATGACGTCCAACATTCGTGCCGCGCCCCCGAGGCCACCCGACCCATAGACATACAGATTTAGTGTAAGGTAGCCGCTGCGGCTATGGGACTTAAGACAATGGGAGATTGCAAAAAAAGATGGGAGAAGGTCGAGGAGGCGATTGGAAACCTGTAGGGCGTGGTTTCGTATGTGATGCCTAAGGCGACACCTGAAGTCGAATGTGAGGCAAATCTTGCCGGCGGCAAGATCTTGGATTAACAAAACTCTGGTTTTGCCAGCTGTTATATGTCTACATGGATGGGTCAAAGCTAGGGGATAGAGTGGGCCTGAGGGTCTACATTGAGGATTGGGTCATACTACGGTCCTGCAAGTGAAGGTCCAGACGATCACGGAATGCGTGAGGTGGTATTGTATTAACTACGTCACTATGACTTTTCGGTCATCGAGTGTGCACAATATTATGAATACTAAACTGGCCGTCAGGGATATAACTATAGGAGGATCCGGAGAATAGAATACGAGTCCATTATTTAGAGGAGGTAAAGCCTAGGTCTCTATGACTTTTTGGTATTATTACGGATCTAATAGGACTAGAGCGCACTTATGCAGAATTGGTGCGGCAAGTGAGAGCTTGTGTAAGACATGTGGGGAAGATGATAAGATGCTGCACAGTGGGATAGAATCGAAAAAGCGAGTAAAAAATCTGTCGTTCGAAAACGGGTAGAGATAACACTTGGAAATGTTGAATGTTAAGAGCTGAGATGTTAACGTGCAATTCAAACAACCTGGGTCCTTAATAACAATGATTAATCACTTGCCGTAGGATGGGGTATATACTTATCTAGTAATTCCGTTTGTAACACCTAGAAATATTGAAAGCTTGTCGCTCGAAATTTTGAACAGATACTTTTTTTTATAGATTTGGGGCCATATCGGTTCAGATTTGGATATGGCGCCCACATCAACCGATCCATGGAAATGTCTTCTTTAATGCCTTCGGAATATTTTCAAAATCGCATCTACTATGACCTCTAAGTATGGCCAGGATCGATCACTAAACTGGCATAGCTCCCAAAGAACCTATTTCTTGATTTTAAAGAAATTCTTATCGACTTATTGCCCATCTGCCTATTATGATATAAATTTTTAGAATATCTATCTATCTGAAATTATAATATAGGAATATTTGTATGTATATATTTTGAAATTATTTTTTTGGAATTACCCATATAAATCGTAATAACCATTTTATAAATATATATGTATATACTATGAATGCATTCATTCTCATGTCAGTTGTTGTCTATAACGCCGTCAGTATTTCAGACAAGTCAGCTAATAAATCATGTGTTTGTCCCACACTCGTACGTCTGTCTAGCTATTGGGTTGCCCAAAAAGTAATTGCTGATTTTTCATATAGTCGGCGTTGACAAATTTTAAGCATTAATCGAATTGGATCGTCATGTAACTGAGCGTGAGATAGGAGAGAAGTTAAATATACCAAAATCAACCGTTCATTATCACATAAAAAGTCTTGGACTGGTGAAAAAGCTTGATATTTGGGTACCACATGTATTGAAAGAAATTCATTTAACAAACCGAATCAACGCTTGTGATATGGACCTTAAACGCAATGAATTCGATCCGTTTTTAAAACGAATCATAACTGGAGATGAAAAATGGATTGTTTACAACAAAGTTAGTCGTAAACGATCATGGTCCAAGCATAGTGAACCAGCTCAAAAACTGAGTGAGCTTGGCTGGGAACTTTTGATGCATCCACCATATTGCCCGACCTTGCACCATCAGACTACCATTTATTTCGATCTTTGCAGAACTCCTTAAATGGTGAAACTTTCAGCAATGATGAGGCTATAAAATCGCACTTGGTTCAGTTTTTTGCAGATAAAGGCCAGAAGTTCTATGAGCGTGGAATACTAAATTTGCCAGGAAGATGGCAAAAGGTTATCGAACAAAATGGCAATTATATATTTGATTAAAGTTCATTCTAAGTTTTATTAAAAATGCATTTACTTTCTTTTAAAAAATCCGCAATTACTTTTTAGGCAACCCAATACTACTTCTACCATCACCTACAAGGCTATCCAATCAAGAAACCAACAGGAACCATCCCCACTCTTAGCTTTTTTCACTTCTACTTTCATCCAATAAACAAAGAAACTTTTCACACATTTTCTCTTTGTCTGCTTGTCATTTTGACCAGCTTTTTTCTTCATTTTGTGTGATAATTTTAGGTCATCGCTGTGGATTGAATTTTCCTTTTCTTTTTTGGAGGCCTTAAATGCTTTTTCCCATTCTTTCTTTTCTTCATTTTTCGTTTGCCTTACTCAAACTTCATTATTACATATATTTTTATTGCTTTTTTTGTATGGAATCTTTCTCCAGCGTATTTATATTGGGACATCTACACGCCGCCTACACATATCCAAAGTACATACTAATTCAGACTGATGATTCCTCTCTACTAACATAAAGACCTTTTTTTTGTTTTCTATTCAACCATAATCAAAATTCTGTGCATGTCCTTTTACAATTTGTTTTTCGCCTTTAATACAAACAACAGAAAACGAACCATTTTTGTGTTAAATAAAAAAAGTGCTTATTGCAAACATTCTCCATAAATCATTATGAGCAAGATTTCAGAGATATAGTTTTGGAATTGTTCGCTAAATAATAATATTGGTATACGATTTCGTAGAATAAAAACTTTTTCCACTTACATACATATTTTATAAGACATATTGCTTCATGTTTTTCCAGGTAATTTTTATTATTTCCAAAAAGAACTTTCTACCAAGTTTTAATAGATTGGCAAATTCATAAGTATGCCTCTACGAGCTTTCTTACAACTTAAAGGATATTACAGAAGTTTTATCATTAAGCTCATTAGTAACGATAAAAGTATGCTGGGTGTCATATTTTCAAGGCCAGCAATATTTAAGTGTCTAGTATACTTGTTGAGGTTACAAAAAAATCACCGACAGTTGCAACTTAGGATATAAGAGTAAAAAGTATAAAGGACGTTACAATACCAATGTATCTTTTTCCCTGGGAAAACTGTAGTTTTAGTACACATTTCCTAAATAAAAGGTAGTTTTAGTACTCCTTCCCTTAGAAAAGGGTAGTTTTAGTACTCTTATCCTTGAGAAAGGGTAGTCTTAGTACTCTTACCCTAGAGAAAGGGTAGTCTTAGTACTCTTACCCTAGAGAAAGGGTAGTCTTAGTACTTTTACCCTAGAGAAAGGGTTGCCTCAGTACTCTTACCCGAGCAGTTTTGTTATACAATACTTTCCCTATGCGAAAGGGGACATTTTAGTACTATTCCCTTGGTGAAGGATAGTTTAAGTATTCTTTGCCTTGGGAAAGAGAAGTTTTAGCACTCTTTCCCTTGTGAATGGACAGTTTTAGCACTCTGTCCTTTGGGAAAGGGTAGTTTTAGTACACTTTTCTTTCAGACAGTATAGTTTTAGTACTCTTTTCATTGATAAAGTTTAGATTTAGTACTCTTTTCATTGATAAAGTATAGTTTTAGTACTCTTTTCATTGATAAAGTGTAGTTTTAGTACTCTTCCGCTTGGGAAAGAGTAGTTGTGGTACTCTTTCGCTTTGGTAAAAGAATGTATTGGACTATTTTCGTTAGGAAAGAGTAGTTTTAGTACTCTTTCCCTTTAAAAAGAATAGTTTTAGTATTCTTTACCTTTGGAATGGGTAATTTTAAGACTTTTTTCCTTTGGACAGGGTAGTTTTAATACTCTTTTCCTTTGGAAAGGGTATTTTTAGAAATACTTTCCTTCAAAGAGGCTATTGTGAGTACTCTTCCCTTTGGAAAGTGTTTTTCTAGAACTCTTTCCTTTGAAAAAGATAGTTTTTGTATTTTTTTTTTTGGCAAAAGGTGGAATTAGTACTCTTTTCCTTGGAAAGGTTAGGTTTAGTATCTTTCCTTGGAAAGGATTTTTTAGAGCACAGCTTTGGTACTCTTTCCCTTAGGAAAGTTTCCCTAATAAAAGGTTATTGTTAGTACACTTTCCCCTGGGATAGGATATGTAGCCTTTTCATTCAGAATGAGTAGTTTATGTACTTTTTTTCTTTGGAAAATGTGGTTTTATTAGTTTTTCCCTTAAGAAAGCGTGGTTTTAGTACTCTTTTCCTTGAGAAACTGAATTTTTTCTTGGCAAGAGGTGGTTTTAGTACTCTTTCCTTTGTGAAGGATTTTCTAGTACTCTTTTCGTTGGGAGAGCACAGATTTAGTACTCTTTCCCTTGGGAGAGCACAGTATTGGTACTCTTTACCTTAGGAAAGGTTATTGTTAGTACACTTTCCCTTCAAGAAAGTACGGTTGTAGTACTCCTTTCCTTGGGAAAGCGTAGTTTTTTCGTGGCAAAAGTGGTTGTAGTATTCTTTTCTTTAGAAAGGTAGGTTTAATACCTTTCCCTTGGAAAGGAGTTTTTTAGTACTCTTTCATTCGGGAGAGCACAGTTTTGGTACTCTTTCCCTTAGGAAAGGGAATTTTCAGTACTCTTATTTTCTTTAAGAAAGGGTAGTTTTAGTATTTTTTTCTTTGGGAAATGCGGTTTTCTTAGTTTTTTCCTAAAGAAAGCGTGGTTTTAGTACTCTTTTTCTAAAGAAGCGTAGTTTTAGTACTCTTTTCCTTGAGAAAGGGTGGTTTTAGTACTCTTAGGGTAGCTTTAATACTCATTCCCTTAGAAAAGGATAGCTTTAGTTCCCTTTCCCTTATGAAAGGGAAGCTTTAGTACTCTTTCCCTTAGTACTCTATCCCTCGGGAGAGTTTAGCTTAATCACTCTTTCTCTTAGGGAAAGGGTAGCTTTAGAACTCTTTCCATTGGGAAAGGGAACGAGTACTTTGGAAAGGGAAGCTTTCCCTTGGGAAAGGGAAGGTTTAGTACTCTTTTCCTTGGGAAAAGCCTAGCTTTAGTACTCTTTCCCTTGGTTCTCCTTCCCTTAGTCCTCCTTCCCTTTTGAAAGGGAAGCTTTAGAACTTTTCCCTTTAAGAAATATTAACTAAAGTAGTACTAAACTATTTCACTTTGTAAAGGGTGGTTTTAGTAAATTTTTCTCTTGGGAAAGGGTAGTTTTAGTTTTCTTTCCTATGGAAAAGGGGTACTTTTAGTACTCTTTCCCTTGGCAAAAGGTAATTTTAGTACTCTTCCCTTGGAAAAGGGTAATTTTGGTACTCCTTCCCTTAGAAAATGGTAAATTTAGTACTCTTTCCTTGGGAAAGTGTAGATTTAGTACTCTTTGCCTTTGGGAAGGGTAGGTTTAGTTATCTTCCCTTTGGGAAAAGATAGTTTTAGTACTCCTTCCCTTGGGAAAGGGTAGTTTTAGTACTCCTTCCCTTGGGAAAGTGTAGTGTTTGTACTCCTTCCTTTTGAAAAGAATTGTTTTAGTATTCTTTCCCTTTGGAATGAAAGTTTTTAGTACTCTTTCCCTTGAAAAGAGTATGTATAGAACTCTTTCCTTTGATAAACGGTATTTTTAGAACTCTGTCCCTTGGGAATGGACAGCTTTTGTTCTCTTCTCACTGGGAAAGAGCTGTTTTAGTATTCTTTCCCTTGGGAAAGGAAATTTTTAGTACTCTTTCCCTTGAAAAGGATGTTTGTAGAATTCGTTCCCTTGAGAAAGGGTGTTGTTGGAACTCTTTCCCATGGAAAAGCGTAGTTTTTGTACTCTGTCCTAGGGAAAAAGATGGTTTTAGTACACTTTCCCTTGGGAAAGTGTGGTTTTAGAACTCTTTGCTTTGGGAAAGGGTGGTTTTAGAACACTTTCCCTTGGGAAAGGGGTGTTTTAGTACTCTTTCCCTTGAAAACCTGTATAAGTAGAATTCTTTCCCTTGGGAAAAGATAGTTTATGTACTCCTCTCTTCTCTTCTCCTTGCGAAAGTGTAGTTTAAGTACTTCCCTTGAGAAAGTGTAGTTGTAGCACCCTTTCTATTGAAAAGGGAAGTTTAGTAGTCTTTTCCTTGGGAAAAAAGTAGTTTCAGTATTCTTTTCCTTAAGAAAGGGTATTTTTAGTTCTCTAGCCCTTGGGAAATTAATGTTTTAGTTCTCTGTCCTATGGGAAAAGATAGTTTTTTAAAACTTTCTTTTGGGAAAGGGTAGTAGTTTTACTTCCATTTCCTTTGGGAAAGGTAGTTTCAGTTCCCTTTTCTTTAGTACACTTCCCCTTGGAAAATGTTTGTTTGGTACCCTTAACCTTGGGAAAGGTTTGTATAAATCACTCCTCCTAGGAAATTAGGTGCGGTACTCTTCCTCTTGAGAAAGGCTAGCTATAATATCCATTCCCCTGGGAGAATGAAGCTTTAGTACCCATTGCATTCGGAAAGTGAGGCCTCACTATCCATTTCTCTGGGAAAGGATGGATTTAGTACCGTTTCCCCTAGGAAACTTCCCAACAGGAATCGAGAGAAATATTGCTGCTTTTGTCTTAGGTAGTGGCGGGCAAAGGAAGATCGGGATCACTCTGCGCATTTTCAAGAGAACATGAGCAATTAGCGTGTCCAAGTGCAAGTTTAGGACCATGTCGAGAATATTTGATTCCGGCACATACACTTTCATCTGCATTATTGTAGAGATTTCGTCGTGTTTCACCTACTTCGACTATTTGGCGCTGTAGATGACATTTGTAGTTTGGCCCGCAGTAAATGGAAGTTTAGGCCATCGTCCTGGAAACCACGAATACTACGAAGGCCTCTCTTTCACTCTCTATCACCATCGGAATGCTCAATGAAATGAAGATTTTGCAGCTGGCGTGTTATATTCAGGTGCCAATCATCTGGTGTTATCATCATGTCATCTCCTGTCTTAAATTGCTCAACTGACAACCCATCGGCTCCCGCTGCCTAATTGGTTTACTGGTATTCTTACCTTCCCAAACACTAAAATTCAAAATTTAAGCTGTAAAAATTTAAGTCTCTCAAAAATATAAAAACAATTCCAAAATGAATCTGAAATCTATATACTTAATGATTAATTTTATGTAACATATCACAAACATAAAAATGTTATAACTGCATACATATATCCAAAATTAAGAAAAAAAATCTTTAATTTGATAAAATAATTATTTTTCTATTCCTGTATTTCGTTTAGCCTATGATCTGGCCACACAATGTGAGTCTCGCCGAGCATCGCAGCGTAGACATACCATAGTCGGTTGCCAAAGTAATGTGGACGAGACGCATTCGATGCCTCCCTCAAGGCCAGAATCGCGGCAGTCGGATAAACACAACATCAATGTTGGAGGTGATTCTGTGAGCACAGCCAAACAGGTAAGTCAATCATTCTATTTTCAATGCCCTTTAACAATATTCGCAATATCCTTAAAATGTTTAGCTTCACAATGATTATAACCAACAACAGGAAACTCAAAGCCACCCCACAAACCATCAGCAGCCACAGCAGCTAAAGAGACCCCAAAGCCCCGACAATGAGGACAGTTGTACTGAGAGTCGTTCGTCATCCTCGTTAGGCCCGTGGAACAAATCATTTATGGATGAAAAGACCTGGAACGAACGTGGTGACGATCGTCTCTCGCTAACGCTTGAGGAAATTGTCCACATTCGTTCGGTTATGACCAAGGCCGAATTGGAAGGTCTTCCCGTTGGTATACGTGTCAAGGAGGATGTCGAAAAGCGTAAAATCTGTTTTCTTTGCCTGCGTACACGATTCTCAATATTCGGTCCTTGGGGTATACAGTGTAAGATATGCCAGCGTACCGTGTGTTCCAAATGCTATACCAAAGTAAGTTGCCAAAACCCTTAGACAAAACTGTGTCCATTATTGGTATTTCTTTTTTATTTCTACTCCCTAGATGCGCATTCCCTCGGAACATTTTCGCAATGTTCCTTTGGTTTTAATATCACCCTCATTACTATCAAGTCCCGCTGGTTCGAGCACCCCCTCACCATCACATCATGCCCGTTATATGCACTCCTCATCGACGGGCAATATCTTAGATGAAACCTTTCCCAAGTCTTTGATTGAAAGGCTAATGGGTTCAGAAGCAGAGCGTAAAGTATGGTTAAGATCCTCTAGTTTGAGGGCAAACACTTAATTATTTTTTCTTCTTCTTTACATTAGGCTCGCAATTCTGTGGGCAGTGCTCCATCATCTCCAAAACACCAAAGATCTAACATGAGTACCCCCGGTATTATGGCTGTAGGTGGCAGTGGTGGCAATGTTGATGTTGCTGCTGCAGGTCAGGCAGTTGAGGCTATACACGATACATCATCCACAATGACCACTTCCTATACGGCTGGTACCACCACCTCATATAACACACATCAGCATTCACATCCTCACCATCATCCTGCACATCAGCAGCAGCACAATATGCAACAAACCACCTATCATCCCCAGCATCATTATGCTTCCATGGCCATTGCCAATGGTATTCAATACCACCATGGCAGCGGTAAGGAGAATCATGCCACCAACAACCGACATTTTAGCATTATGTCGCGCAGCATGGAGGGACCCCGCAGTTTGCCAGTGCATAGTCCAGCATCCAGGCCACACTCGAACAGCAGCACATTGGATCGAAAGTAAGTTTTGGGAAGAAGAAAAAAATTTTAATATCAAATCGGAACGAATCATTAATCCTCCGGAGAAGTTTGTGCGAGATGCAGGTAGTGAAATGGCATGACACACAATTCTTAAGGTGCTTGACTATGCCCACGACATCGATATTATCGGTCAGTCAACAAAAGCGCTAACTGTGGCCTTTGAAATAATCAAAAAAGAGTCACTTAAAATAAAACTAAAGGAGATGATATTAAAGCTCGATACGCTATGCAAAGCCGGACAGATAGAGAAAGTCGGAAACTTTGAGAATGTCAGCAATTTTCGGGAGCAGTATTTATTATGTGAGAGAGATAGAGTTTTCTAAGGTCTTACATACATACCCAGCAGACCGCGTCGTCGATAAGAAGACATATGATGACATTTTCATACAGTTGTCGCGAAAATCATGCATGACATATTAAGCGACATTGTGAACGAAAATGTCATCATGTCTCGTGACAATTCAAGTGATAGGTCTGTTACGATTTCCTTTAGAGAACGTGTGTTTTTCGAAGAAAAACATAATTAAAATATTTTTTTTCTCAATAAAAAAAAAATTTGCTGACTTGTTCGTGGTCACGGTTAGTGAATTCGTTAACAATCAAATTTCATACCAGACAATCTGTAAGACACCTCAGGAGATGGCATATCTCGTCTATGGTTGGCAATCAATCAAATTGTCTTAAAGAAGTCTTTAAAGACTTGAAGACTTGTTTAGCATGCGGTAGGGTTGTATGTAAGAAAAAAGAAAAGTGAGTACCCTGAGCCAAGGTTTGAATGATAAATTACTATGAAAAGGCAAGTAGCAATGCAAATTATAACCCACCACAGAGACTGGAACTTTGAACTCCACTCTGTGTGGTGTTCTTCCTTATCATGAGAAACATAGTTGGGTGCTGCAGGCCGTTAACCGCTTGCGGATAGTGGAATTCTACATACGGAGTACCTGTAACTGCAGTCGCGGACAATCAGCAGTATCGAGTGGAGAGTCAAAGTGAATGGGCGGACGGCACCGGCTCTTGCTTATATATGAAGTCCCTATGACACTCGATATGATAAAGCGAGTTATTAAGTGAGCAATGACCAAGTTTTTCCCTCGTCGATCGGTCGTATAGACCGGAACGAGCTTTCTCACCTATAAGTGCCTGCCTTGGATCGCAACCTCCACATGCTTATGTGGAGGTGGCGAATCCAAAGACAATGGATTATGGTGGGATATAGAGTATCCTATGTTCTATCTTTCGTCTGCTTGGTTTTGTACATCCAGATCAAGAGGGATCTGGGTCTGAGTTGAGTGGATCTGGCTGGTTTTCCCAAGACCTTCAACATACGCGTCAAATATGTTCTAAATCTGTATATATCCTGATACAGCTCCCCTTTAATCCAAACTCCCTATCCTACTTCTTGAGCCCTTAAAGGGCGCATTCTGAAATTTTACCCAATGACTACTATGGTCTCTAGTATTCAATTCAATTAAGGTCTGAATCGGACTATATCTTGATATAGCTCCAAAAGCATAGAAATACTTTTCTTTTATCCTTTGTTTGGCTTAAAAGAGATACAGGGAAAAGAATTCGACAATGCGATCCATGGTGGAGGGTATATAAGATTCGCCGCGGCAGAACTTAGCACGCTTTTACTTGTTTTTTTTATACCCATCATATATATTCATTTATTCATTCCGGTTGCAACACATCGAAATATCAATTTCCGACCCTACCAAGTATATATATTTCAGATCGTCGTAAAATTCTAAAACGATTTATCGATGTCCGTCTATCCGTCTGTCCGTCCGTCTGTTGTAATCACTCTACAGATTTCAAAAATTGAGATAGTGACCTGAAATTTGACCAATTCGGACCATATTTGGATATAGCTGCTATATAGCCCATAAATGCTTTATTTTTTAAACGATTCCTCTGAAATTTGAAACAGGGAGTAGCTTTAGGCTTCCCAACATAGGACCCAAATATGGTTCAGATCGGACTATATTTAGATATAGCTGCCTTATAGACCGATCTGCCGATAAAGGTCTGAAGCCCATAAAAGCATTATTTCTTAACCGATTTCGCTGAAATTGCAAACAGTAAGTAGTTTTAGGCCTTCCGACATCTGACCTAAATATGGATTAAATCGGACTATATTGAGATATAGCTGCCATATAGACCGATATCTAAATAAAGGGTCTGAAGCCCATAAAAGATTTATTTTTAAAGTGATTTCGCTGAGATTTGAAACAGTGAGTAGTAGCTTTAGGCTTCACAACATAGGACCCAACTATGGTTCAGATCGGACTACATTTAGATATAGCTGCCATATAGACCAATCTGCCGATAAAGGGTCTGAAGCCTATAAAAGCTCTATTAATACCCGATTTCGCTAAAATTTAAAATAGTGAGTTGTTTTGAGCCTCCCGATATCCGAGCTTAATATGGTTGAAGTCAGACAATATGTAAATATAGCTGCCATATAGACCGATCTGCCGATAAAGGGTCTGAAGTCCATAAAAGCTTTATATTTTATACGATTTCGCTGAAATTTGAAACAGTGGGTAGTTTTGGGTCTTCCGACACCCGTCCCAAATATGGTTCGAATCGGACTACATTTAGCTATAGCTGTCATACAGACCGATCTCCTGATAAAGAGTATGAAGCCCATTGAAACTCTTTTTTTTTATCCGATTTTGCTGAAATTTGAAACAGTAAGTAGTTTTAGGCCACTCACCATCTGGCCCTAATATGGTAGAGATCGGACTGTATTTAGATGTAGCTGTCATATAGACCGATATGCCGATTCAGGGTCTGAAGCTCATAAAGCTTTATTTATTACCCGATTTTGTTGAAATTTGAAATAGAAAATTCAACAGTGACTCATATTTATTAGACCATTAGACCGAATTTGAATGCAAAGTTATCCAATTTTCACCGGATTGTGACTAAAGGGTGTTTACATATATACCCGAGGTGGTGGGTATCCAAAGTTTGGCCCGGCCGAACTTAATACCTTTTTACTAGTTTTTTTTTCTTTTTTTTTTCTATGGAGTTGTTGTCAAACCATAGGTCCAGACGCTTTAAAATCGATTTCTCATAACTTAAATTTTCTTATAAAATAAGTTTTCGAGATCGAGTTTTCAGCTTCGTTGCTTTAAAAATATTTCTTGCATAAATTTGTTTTTTTTTCAAAAAGTTGTTTCTTATATCAAATCATTTTGAAAAACTTTCTTAAACACGTTTTTTTCTTATACACAATGTCCTTATATCAGTTAATACAGTAGTTTTATTTAAATTTAATTTACATTTTTTTTTTTATTTTCAGAAGTAAATTTTCCCGAGCCTATACTCTGTCGTCATCGGGCACCCAACTCAGCCAGGATCAGAAAGATAACATACGCGGTGAATTGGTACCGGTGTGCAATGATTGTCGTGGTCTAGTTATGGAAATATCCAGATCGGCCAAACAAAAACGATCTTCAGCCCGCAATAGGGCCATTAAGAATCTCACCCTTGACTTATCGCCTGTATGGAAATGAAGAGGCACTCACACACACACACACACGAATGCTTTGTGTTTAACTGCAAATTGATTGGAAGTTTAATGAATGAAAAAAAAGGCCACTGCATTTGTAAATGAGAGAGATAAGATAACATCACAACACATACACACACACACATACAAATGGCGCTTTCAACAAATGTTCTCATCATAATAAACTATGAGTTATGAAAAGTTATGAAAGAGAAGAAAAATAAGAAGAAGTAGAAGTAGCGACCAACAACAGTTAAAGGTGAACTGAAATGAAGACTACAAGAAGCAGAATTTCAAAGGACTATGAAAATAAGGAAATTGCAACTTTTTTATGTTAAAGGAAAAAACCAAAAATTATATATTCCCGCCCCCGCCCAATGACCCCTTAGACCCACACTTGTAATTGTTGAATGTGTTGATATTTGTAAATGTATATGGCAAAACCAAGACCACCAACTCATCACCAGAGTTGATATCTTTGGGATGATGTACCATACTCCCTATATATACCCATAAATGTATTGAAAATACCCAGGCTTTATTAAATAACAACAAGAAAAAGCATTGTTAGATGTTTTTATAAGAATGATATTGGAAAAACTTATGACCACAAGATTTTCATCTTAAAGTTTTTAAGTCAAAATATCACAAATTAGTTTTGTCTAATGGTTCGTTATGCTTTATTTACTATCCACACCCACCTCAAAAAAGAGGTTATCGTTTGTATTTTGTTTGCCTCTAACTCGTAGACATGAAGAGAATCAAAAGTTTTATGTTACTGTTTTTTTGTTTTTAAATTATAAAAAAATTTCAAATTTTCAAAGTTACGCACATTTAGAAAAAAAAGAAAAATCTTACCAACTAAACTGCATTTTGAGTTACTATTAAGTTATCCTGTGTGTGTGTAAATCAATAATTGTTTAAGTATTCTTCATATGGACATTTCGTTATTTCATTTGGTACTACCCATTGCAGCAAGCCCGCAATTCGATTTTCGCAACCTTTGAGTTGGCTAAATTTGTGTTCTTCTACCAAAAATGTTCGTTAAATTTGTTTTCGTTTTTACAACTAACTCTTATCTCTTTGTATATGTGTATACGATAGCAGCAGCATTAGCAACAGCTTAAATTTAATTTGATATAAACTTCTGTTTTGACGTTATTTTTGTATTTATATAAATATGCTAATGTTTATTTTTTTTATTATTCAATAGAATTTTCGTTTAGAGACTTAACTTTAGTATTTGTTTCCCAAACTAAAACTGTACGCAATTAATTTTTTTTAAGTTTTATACCTAAAAGAAATGATATATGCTATATTTATTCTATTTTTTACTATTACATTATTAGGTATATATAAATATATTTAAACAAGAAGAAAAAGAACAACAAAAATATATATTATAACTAAACAAGCATAAAATTTCTTATAATGTCCTGTCTCCTTTTCCTTATATTTTTCGCCCCCCTCCCCCATCCCCAATTCAAATATATAGGTAACTAGTTGGCCGTTTAAGTGCAAACGTTTCGTAAATAATGGTGTTTTATTTCTATTTGAAAGGTTTTATGGCACAACGAAAAGAACGCACAGTATTAGAACGACTTTTGCATCCTCCGTTTTTTTTTATACCCTCCACCATAGGTTGGGGGGTATACTAATTCCGTCATTCTGTTTGTAACACCTCGAAATAGGCATTTAAGAACCCATAAAGTATATATATTCTTGATCGTCATGACATTTTAAGTCGATTTGTCCGTCCGTCTGTCCATCCGTCTGTCCGCCTTTCGAAGGAGTAAAGCTAGCTGCTTGAAATTTTGCACAAATACTTTTTATTAGTGTAGGTCTGTTGAGATTGTCATTGGGCCAAATCGGTCCATGTTTTCATACAGCTGCCATATAAACTGATCTTGGGTCTTGACTTCTTGAGCCAATAGAGCGCGCAATTCTCGTCCGATTTGACTGAAATTTTGCACTTAGTGTTTTGGAATCACCTTCAACAACTGCGCGAAGTATAGTTCAAATCGGTCCATATTTTGATATAGCTGCCATATAAACCGATCTTGGGTCTTAACTTCTTGAGCCTCTAGAGGGCGCAATTCTTATCCGATTTGACTGAAATTTTGCACGCGGGGTTTTGGTATCACTTCCAACAACTGTGCTTAGTATGGATTTATTCGGTTCATAATCTGGTATAGCTGCCATTTTAACCGATCTTGGATATTGACTTCTTGAGCCTCTAGAGTTCTTGAGCTGCTAGAGGGCGCAGTTCTCATCCGATTTGGCTGAAGTTTTGCACGAGGTGTTTTGTTATGACTTCCAACAACTGCGCCAAATATGGTTTAAATCGGTCTATAACCTAATATAGCTGCCATATAAACCGATCTTGGATCTTGACTTCTTGAACCAGTAGAGGGTGCAATTCTTATCCGATTTGGCTGCAATTTAGCCTGAAGTGTTTTGTTATTTGCCTCTAGAGGGCGCAATTCTCGTCCTATTTGACTGAAATTTTGGACGTGGTATTTTGTTATCACTTCCAACAACTGTGTAAAGTATGGCGCAAATCGGTACATAATCTAATATAGCTGCCATATAAACCGATCTGGGATATTGACTTCTTGAGCCTCTAGAGGGCGAAATTCTAATCCGATTTGGCAGAAATTGTGTACAATGGCTTCTCCCATGACCTTCAACGTGCGTGTTCAATATGGTCTAAATCGATCTATAGCTTGATACAGCTCCCACATAAACCAATCGGTCCATGTTTTGATATAGCTGCCTGACGTGTTTCATTATGACTTCTAACAACTGTGCTAAGTATGGTTGAAATCGGTTGATAACCTGCTGTAGCTGCCATGCAAACCGATCTTAGCACGCTTTTACTTGTTTTCTTTTCGTTTATCGCCGTATAATCGAGGCAACGATAGGAAACCTGGAAGGAAGGGAAGAGTTTTCCGATCGGATACCTGACATTAACCTTGAAGTTGAGTGCGAGGCACTGCTGCCCTCGGCACAGTCTTGAATTGACGGAACCATAGTATTGCCATCTGGAAGATCATGTTACACGGATGGATCAAAACTAGAGTACAGAGTGGGCCTGGGGGTCTACATTGAGAACCCAGGGACTGAGATCTGTTTTAGACTGCCTGACTATAATACGATCCTGAATGCGTGAATTGGTGTGGTGCTAACGCGAGGACGTCGAATGTGAACATCTTTACCGACAGTAAAATTGCCATAAGGACAATAACAACCAGGACGGTAAGGTCACAAACAGTCTAGCAGTGTAAGAAGGAGATTAACGCCTTCTTTGAGGATGCGAAAATCCGCATCGTTTGGTTGCCGGGCTATAACGGAGTAAGGGGAAATGAAAGGGCAGACGATTTGGCGGTGAAGGCAAGAGGATTGCCGTCAATAAACTTGGTTACCCGAAGTCTTTCGGGTCGACGCAGTCCGAGATTAGAAAGTGTGCGACGAATGCGCCTGCAACATTGTGGAACAGCGAAACGATCGGTAGGACGGCGAAAATCCTAGGGGGATCCAGATAGTGAGAAGACGAGGCTATTACTGAAAGGAAGTAAGAAGGAGGTCAGTATAGCTATTGGTATCATGACGGGACACATAGGACTACGAGCTCACTTATGTTAAATCGGTGCGGCAAGTGATAGCATGTGTAGGTCATGTAGGGGAAGATGATTAGACGTTGGAGCATTTCCTTTGTCATTGCCCGGTTTTCGCGTCTAACAGATACCGACACTTAGGTGGAGACACAATACCAGACATGAGCCAACTTAAGGGAGTGATATTGAAAAAAGTTAAGGATTTTGTAAGTAGCAATGAGTTCCAAACATAAAATTTTCTTTCTAAAGGTTACTTTATAGTTTTTAGAGCGCACAACAAGCCGATTACTGGCTTAGGTGTATGTCCATAGTGGCATGGGGCTGAGTAATATCTTCACCCTCTTTTCAACCCTAACCCAACCTAACCTACTTGTTTTCGTTTAGTATTAATTCAAATTACATTTCAGCAGTACTGTGAAGCATACATAATAACTTCATCAGGGCAATCCATGGATTCCTCATATTGTACGCCAAAAATGCGTGGCAATCTTCTAGTGAAAAAAAGGATTCCATCGAGTTCGTAACACCATGATTTGACGATTTGATTTACAATAATTGTCAGCCAAGAATTTTTACATGGAACATATGTGACCAGGGTGGCGTATGACATATGACAATTTTTAAAATACTAACCATACGCACCCCGGGTCAATAAATGCAGTAAAGAAATTTATTTTAAATGGTAGGTGCGGTGTCGAAGTTTCTCGCCAATTCAAGTGATACCAGGATTCACTAATATAAGTATGTGGCACTTGCAAAAGCATAAAGTGTATAGGCCCCATGAACATCATTAAGCAATCGAAATCTGTCTATTGTGAATATTAATTACTGTCAGTAAAAATTATTTCTCTAACAAAATGCTGCATATTGCACATCCACTCATTATTTTTATACCCTCCACCATAGGACTAACTTCGTGCAGTGTACTAACTTCGTCATTCCGTTTGTAACACATCGGCCTAAGACTTCATAAAGTACATTTTATCTCGAAGGAAAAAAATGTATGTCGATTTTTGATTTTTTTTGGCGGCCCCCTCAATTTAAGCACAATTGGAAGATGTTTACACGTGCTGCTGGGGATTTAAAGGTTTGAAAATCTCGATTTTTTGGCTATTTGGTGATTTTGGGGACATCGGACATATCTCTGAAACGGCTAAAGCTATTTGCCTGTTAAAAATAAAATATATGAACCCTCTTATCAACCTAACCTATCCCGTATTTGCTGTCACAGTGAGTTGCATGGACCCCTCAACATCTGAGTATGGACTAGATCTGACTAAATTTGTATGCAGCTACCACATAGCCCGGATTTCTGATCGAAGGCATTCAACGCGCATGTTCTACCAGGAAGTTACGAAGTTGGGAAGAAATCCCTTTACATTCGTACCAGTTACAGGCAATATTAGAACTAAGCAGTGAGACCCCTTGTAATAGTATTTGGCCACAATTGAGGTCAGTCTACCAAACCTACCAAGAAAATAAAAACCTACCAATTTTGGTAGGAACCTACCAAAAACGGCAACACTGGTCAGTTACCCTGTATATAGTACAAATCACGATTATACAGTACTATCTGTTATCGCATGATATCCTAACTATAGTTGTGTTTTATTTTAGTACTATAAGGTGCAGTGCAATAAAATTTTTATGAAATTACATTTATCCCATGGCAGCCGGTTGTACGTACCGTATTGACCCGATAGAGTTCTTCAACGGCAAGGGCTGCCGCCTCAGTGCATAACACACTGCTACAACAACAACAACAACGAAGTTTTGGATAAATTACCAGTGCAGACTTAAGGTAGGTATTAAGTTCGTTTAATATGGACAGTTCTCACAAAACATTGTTTCCCTTTAGCTGAGTATTCTGTTCAGCTTTTCAAGCGGAATGCTGTCAAACTCCATGTTAAAAAAAAACGTTAGCGAAAAATGGGCGGAAAAGTAGCACTTAGCTTTTAATGAGGAAAATGGCAAAAAATTCTAGTGGCAGCCCATGGCGAAACAATTAAAGATGGTCTCATTTGTACAACAACCACAAATCATATGGTGCAATCCGCCATCTTGTCATCAAGCTGATCGACGCTTTGCCAACACACACACAGAAATTTGTGTGCGTTTGTGCATACGAATTAGTACACGAGCAGAGAACTTTTTTAAATCCGCCTTGGTGGCAACCCTTGAAACCATTGCCGCTGTAATTTTTTTTGTGTTATTGGTTTCAATGGTTCGTTTTTCTTTATTTATTTACATAAAAAATAGAGAATACAATAAGGGTCGATAATAAAAAACGTGTTTTGTTATGGAAACAAAAACATTTAATTGCTGTCAAATTTCGCTCGCGGAACAACTAAAAATTTCAGCGTTTATTCTGAAAGCAAGTTTACTCTTAAAGGTCAAAACAGAATGGCCGCGTTGTGCTCTGTTTTTGAGTGTCTCGTTGGAAAATGCAACTCTGCACACACATCCCACAAAAGCCAAGATATATTAATTTACAGGTAGTGTCAGTTGCCCAACAACAAAATATTGTGTTCACTATCTGTCAAAATCAGTTATTAGTGCAACCCTGATTTTGTGTATGTAACTAGTTTGAGCAATTTTCGCTGGTTCTTAACCAAGATATATTAATTTACAGGAGTGGCAGTTCCCCAACAACGAAATATTGTGTTCACTATGTGTCAAAATCAGTCATTAATGCAACTCTGATTTTGAGTATGTTACTATTAGTTCGCGCCATTTTTCGTTGTTTCTGTGTGTTATGGTTCTTAACTATAATACTCTCACACAACCACAAAACTTATTGACAGATAGTGCACTCGCGAGAAAAAATTGTACTCAGCTGTTTACCTGGTAATATTGTCAAGTTCTTAACTATAACTGGTAATTATGTCAAGTTCTTAAGTAATAGGCCCCGGGCGGCGGTTGGTGGTTTTAGGGGGTGGTGTGGACTCCCGAAAGTGGGTATGAATTTCGTGCTCTACTTCCAAATAACTCTCATTTGAGCCCCATATTGTCATGATCGGTAAATATGTATGTCCAAATTAGAGGTGTTTACGGGGGTGAGGTAGTCCTTCACACAATTAGCCCTGAAAATACTTTAAGCATCGTGCTCTACTTTCAAATACCATTTATTTAAACCCAATGTTGCCATTGATTTAAGAGAAGTTTATGGAATGAACCGTCCCCCAAACACTTGGCTCCAAAATTGGTTATCAAATTCGTTTTCTTAACTTAATACCTTTCATTGGAGCCACATATTGCCATGGTCGATAAAATTGTACTCTTTGGAGGGTGTTTTGGGGAAGGGGATCTGCGCCAAATACATGGTCCCACATTTGGGTATCAGATTTGTATTCTACTCCCAAATACCTTTGGGAGGGGCTGAAACCACATTGCGATGGTCAGTAAATAATCGCTGTTTGTGGGGTGTTTTGGGTAAAAAAAAATTGGTCCCGAATGTGGGTATCAATTTCGGTTTGGGGTATGGGCCCTAAAAACTATCAATATCAAACTCCACTCTCTTTAAGGCCCAAATTGTCCTGGTGAGCAAATACGTTGTTGTGGGCATGGGTCGACCCTCAGAAACTTGGTCCCACATTTTGATATCAGATTCGTATTCTACTCGCAAATACCTTTCATTTGAGTCCCATATTGCCATGGTCGGCAAAAATGTGCGATTTAAGGGTGTTTTGGGGATTGAGATGGTCCCCCAAACACTTGGTCCGAAAATTGGACATCAGATATGTTTTCTAATCTTAAATACCTTTCATTTGAGTTCCTTATTGCTCTGATTGGTCTATATATATGTTTGGTAGGTTCTGGGGTCGGGCGTCCCCCCTAAGTACCCCATCCGGAATTTGGAAACCAAATTATTGTTTTTAGGTTACAATAAGAGATAACAGGAAATTACTCTTAAATCGTACCACCCATCTCCGAGACTGGTGTTTCTAAAAATTGTGGTAAGGGGAGGGTCCGCCCCCCTTTCTACCAATAAAATATATGTAATTATTAAAAAAACACCACAAAATATTAAGAAAATGTGCAATAAAGCATTAAATTAAAATAACATAAATCTGTAGTTATATCTGCAATCTATTGTATATTAAACTTTATTGGAATTTTAATAATTAATTCACTTACCTTAAACTTTTTTAAAAAGTGGGAAGGAATGTATGATACTGGTAGAACCAATACCCCAAGAGACATTTGACAGAAATCGGAAACTGCCCTCACACCAGTGTTGTCTTGGCATCAAGGTTACCGTAAAGGGCTAGTTAACGTTGGTTTTGATACTTGCGTCCTTGGCGAACGCCCACCACCCATTATAGATAACGAACCCAGAAACGAACTAATCAAACTCCCGCCATGGGATAGCTATGAACACCTCACAGGCTAGAACTTTGAGCTTTGATCTATGTGTCGTTCGTCGTTATCATAAGTTATCCACAAGCTGTGGATAGTGGAATGCTCCATGCAGTCGCGGACAATCAACGGTATCAAGTGTAGAGTCTCAGTAAGAGGCCGGCCGTCACCTCCTCTTGCTTAAATACTGATTGCCTGATTGGCGCCTTTAAATAACCAATAGTTATAACGTTCCCGCGGCTGTGAGATGGACCAGAACGAGCTTGAAGAGGATCGCCACCTCAACATGCAATTGCTGTTACAACAACAACAATCAGCTTTATCAAATGAGAGACTGAGTGTTACCGACTTTTGCTTAACCAATAACAATCAACTTCAGTTTGATGAGGGTCGCTGACTCTGAATGAGCCTACAGCTACAACAACAATAACAACAACTACAACAGCAACAAAAGTGGACGAACTATTCAACGACATCCAAATCGTCCAAGCTCGAGAAATTGCAAACGCTGAGCATTAGCATGGATTTTGGAAATTGCTTAGTACAACGACAGCTTTGCACGCCATCACTGTCGGGGTCTCGACCATTGGCACTGGTCCTATCATAGGCTTTCGATTATGAGGACATCGACAAAACACAAAAAAGGGATATTCTACATCAAACTGTCATCAGGCAGATCTAAATAATATACATACATGAGGATATGAAAACAGGAGCGATTAACAGCTACATAATGCATGCCGCAATTGGCTCCCAATTACAGTCCCTACAGTAGACGAAGTTAAATGTCGAAGAACAACTGTCTTGGGTAACTTTTTTAATCAGCCTCATGCAACTAGAAACATGTGAAAAGATTTCAGTTCAGCCTTACAATACCCTAGTCTTTCCCAGAGGGCCCAAAATTTCAATGCAAGCCAATAGACTATGAGTTATAAATGGCCTATGCAAACAATCATAAAAAATTTTGCTAAGTTTTTATATTGGAATTTATTTCTTTTCTTTAGTCACACATGTTAAATAGTACAAAAGATTAAAAATTATTTGTAATATAGGTATTAAGCAATATGCTGGGTAAACCTACTAAGGATCTACTGTGATATTCTACAATATTCTCATACAACATGCTCGCTTGTTGTAAGATTTGAAAAGGAATTCATATATTAAAAACGGAAGAAGTTATTGTCTTCCAACTACAAGTACTGGAGAAAACCAATTAAAACGAATATGTTTCGTTAGGCTGGTGTTAAGAGTATAAAATATTGATAAGTGATTTCCCTACAATGGAAACTAAAAACTATGGATTAGTTCAATCATCACTCTTTGCTTTCTTTTCATCATTGCGCTCGTTGTGGTTGCCACTGCGACGCTTACGATTGAAGCCTCCTTTCTTTTGGTTGAAATGACTGCGACGATTTTTCATGTTTTCCACAGCTTTGGCAAGGAATTCTTTTTCCTCTTCTTCGCTGAGTGTGCGGAGATCAAGTGAAACATCGTCATTAATTTTGAGCTGCAAATAAAAAAAGATGTATCATCAGTGTCATTTAGTAATATGGTGAAATTCTTGCAAACTCTTAGTGAGCACTCTACCTTCTTATCTTCTAATTTTTCCAAATATTTTTCAGCAGAGCCTTCCTCGTGGAATCTGACATGACCATCCTTGTTGCCTCTGCTGAAATCAACATAGGCTATGTCCCAATCGCTGCTAACCTTTCCAACGGCTTCCTTAATGAGTTCACGTGTAACCGCTTCTGTGGCTCCTTCAAAGAACAACACTGAACCTTTGGCCAAGGTAATTGTGTTTTCCTCCTCCTTTTCCTTCTTCTCTTTTTTCTTGTTTGCTTTGGCCTTTTGCTCTTCGCGTTTTTCTTCAATGTACTTCTCTTGCCATTTGACAATTAATGGGGTATCTTTGTACTTGGGCTTTAAAATATAAATTAGTTGGGAGTTTAAATTTTTTGGTTTGCTTGACTTACATTGGCTTTCTCTATGAAATTCTCAGTCTGTTCCTTCTTCTCAAAGGTTGCAAAAACGCTACCCTTGAATTTGTATGTTTTGGTGGGTTTATCCAAATACTTGCGCATATTTATGTGCACGACTTTCTCAAAGCCGGCAAAGTATTCCAACAATTCATCCATTGTGGAATCCAGGGGGAAACCTTTGGCATAAGCTGTGCGAGATGAAATGTCCTTGCGTCTCTCCTCGTTGTGCTCTGGCATTGGTCTTTCGGGGTGTCTTCTGATTTTGCTTTTATCCTCGCTCACTTCCACCAAACCTTCATCTGATTTGGCGCAAGCCTCCGCAATGACAGCAGCATCAGTACTCAAAGAAGCCAAACGCTTGAAGGTCAATAGAACAGAAATAGGTACCCAACCATCGGAGTCTTTGGCAATCTGGTCCAATAGAAACTTATCGCGATTTAAATTGGAATCTCCAAAATAGTATTCCACTTGACGCATGATTTTTCTTTCCACGGGGCTGATGGTTTCGGCCTCTGTAGCTTCAGTTGCACCACCATTGGAAACCTCTTCGACTTTCTCGGGTTTTTGTTCGGCGACTTCAGCGGTCATGTTGGCGATGTTTTTCAATGGGTTTTTATGAATTTAATACGAAAATTTTAAATTCTAAAATAATTTTCCCCAGCCAGAAAACACGTGTTTGTGTATTTGTATTGAGATGCTGTGAGTGAAGGGATCTAAAAATCGACTTTAGACTAATCGACTTGTTGTGTAAAAAACATCGAAAAGTCGAAGTCGACTTTAACTGAATAAAAAAATCGAACAATCGACTTTTAGGCTAAAAAAATCAAAAGCAGGAATAAAAAAAATTATTTTTACAGAGAAAAATACCAAAAATAACTCGAAATGGAGCGTTTTAAAGAAGAAAACACAAAAACCCCAAACACCACCAAAGTCAAAAGTTGATCTATCCAAACAAGATTATTAAAGATTTCGGAGAGTAGAATGAGTATGTTACTACAATAGTTCGCGCCATTTTTCGTTTCCGTGTATGTTATTGTTCTTAACTATCGTATAATATTCACACACAACCAAAACTTGTTGACAGAAAGTGCACTTCGCGAGAAAAAATTATACTCAACAGTTTACGGTACACCACCTGGTAATTATGTCATGACACAATACGAACCAACCTATATAAGTTTTTTTTTTTGAGTGCTGCGCGAGGTATGTAACTGTACCTTAAAATGTGTATCCAAATATCTAGGAGACGCATCACCTCAAAAGCAGAGTATACTTTGCAGCTTTCGGAATTGCTGCAAACAATTTTTAACAAAATATCTTGATTTTTGTTAACATCAGTGTTAAGTCACTTGCCCAGCTGTTGAAATATTGTAATTACAGAGTTGTATCCAAATACACTCTTAAGCACGTTTATATTGAAATGTATATGGTCTGTATTTAACTAAATTAAAAAAAAAAATCCTGTACGTTTCCACTGCGTTTTTGGGGTTTTAAGTGACACAAGTGTGCATGAATGTGCATGTAACACACCTCATACACAATTCTTGAAAACAGTTGCATATTTTGGTACTTTCAAGCGAAAAGCCGAATAAAGTACCAACTAGAGCTGGAAAATTATCGATGGCACTATCGATATTTAATTTTTTGACTGAATATCGATTGATATTTTCCCGATGGATACTATAGCAAAAGTAAATTTTTTTGCAAAACTAATCAAAAATAAGCAATCCGACGATGAATGTATCCTTTAAGACACATTGCGTCTAAAGAGGGAGCAATTTTCATCCGATTAGACTAACATTTTGTACATGATTTCAATGATTTCTCCCATGGCTTCCAATTGACTTTATTAACCTTGGTTTTATTTGGTCTGTGCATTGATATTGTTTCTATACAAATCGATCTCCGGAATTTTACTTCTCATTTTCGTTTGAAATATGGATGATTGCAAATTAACGATAGTATCGATACTATCGATATTTATTATTAAAACTATGGAAAATATCGAATGTTGCGATTACCGATAGTTTGTTAGCTCTAGTACCAACACGTAGCGAGAAAATCCGATTAATGGGTAAATAAAACACCCCTAACGTACAAATTTGTAGCAGTCGCATGATTATTCAACATATCATTTAAAACTAAAACAATAATATATGAAAAATAAAGAAACAATATTTGAAAAACTTTTAAAATCCAAAGTATTTGTGAGGTTTTAATACAACTCTGAGATTGGAAAATTCCATCAGCTGGGCTAGCGACTTTACCTTGTATAAATTCGTGTAGCTGTCATAAAATCAAAACAAGTTGATTTGTTTATTTTTTGCCAGTGTTTATTCAAACTCGACCTCATGGAGAAGCCTTTCAAATTTCTATTACCTTCGCCAAACTTTGGTGCCAAGACCAAGGAAAGCGTTAAACCAAAACCACACTTTCTAACACCTTCAGGTATGACTTTATTACCACGTGATAAACAGCCACCCCCAATGTATGGGAAGAGAGGTGCTACAATACCGCCAAGATATTTAAAGCCTGTTGCTCCACCACCAACAATGACACAACCTTTAAAACAGTACTGCGAGCCTTGTGAAATGGAGCTGGGATCCTTGGAAGATTTCAAACAGCATAGGGCACAACATGAAAAATGTCCAGTGGATGGCTGTCAATATCGAGGCCATCCAACGGTTATGGATAAACATGTATCAGCTCTCCATGCATCAGGATTATTTGATAAATTCAAAAAATTAAGTACCCCAGAGGAAATTGCCGCATGGCGCGAGGAGAGACGCAAGAAATATCCTACAGTGGCGAATGTGTTGCTTAAGCAAAAGGCTCAGGAGCAAAGGCAAAAACGTGGTGAACGTCTGGAGGCTAATAAGAGTCGGTTTGGCAAACAAGATGACCGGAAGAGAGCTTTGCCAAATAAAGAATCTAAAGATGGCAGTGAAACGACCCATGATCGTTCTCAGCCAAAAAACAAGAACAAAAATAAAAAGAAGAGAAAAAACAATCGGGAGAAAAATCATGAGAAACAGAAACCAGTAGGCCCGGATGAAAAAGAACAGAAAAGTTGTGGGGAGGAGGAGGAAATAAGAGGTCCTATGTTTCCTGGTACACTCGGGATGGAAGGATACGAGCATTTTCATAAAAGTCCACCAAACATTCCTGGCAATGCTCTTTTAGGTCTTATTGGCGCATACGGTTCAGACGATAACACCGATACTGAAGATGAAGGCTCCCATAATATTGCAGAGAAAAGTATATTAGAGAAAGATGTTAACTTGAAGAGCACTACTATAATCGATTCATCGAATGCTGAAATGGAAAACTCAAAAATTAAAGAAGGTTCCTTAGATTGTTTAGAAACTAAAATCGAAGATAAGTTACGTGAAAAGTCGCCCCATGAAGCTGGGCCAGATGAGCGTACTCACACGCAGGAACATAGTGAGCAACCGATTGTCGCTGAAGCAATAAAACAGACATTAGGTGAAGACACAAATTTGCACCAACTTTTACTGACGGAGTCTTCCAAACCAAACAAAGAAAATTCCTCCGACGAAGGTCCAGAAGAAACAGCCATAATGCGAACCATGCCTGAATATAAAACAGAAAAACAAAATTCTACTCCACCTACTCCATCTCCCGCTAAACCAAAGGATGCAACTACAGAAAAAAATGAAACGAACAAAAAAGCCAAACAAGCTGTAAAACGAAAATTTGGTTTAGACTATCGAAAGGCGAAAGTGCGCAAACAAAATACCATGTTGGAAAAATTGCTGGAGACTGATATCAGACATGAGCGCAATGTTCTCTTACAATGTGTACGATATGTATGCGAAAATAACTTCTTTGGTGTAAGTCAAACACAAACTCCTCCAAACCCTTAGCAGCCATTCAATTTGAAATGTTAATAATAAAATGATTTTTTCGAAATAAATTATAAAAACTGTTTAATTTCCTCCTCCTTGATTCATATTAACATCCTGTGACATTAAACCTCCACTTGGATTTGCATTACTCCCACCAATGTTTGGGTCTTGTTGTAGCGTTTGCTGTTGAACCATTTGTTGCTGCTGCTGTTGTTGCTGAAGTGCGGCAGCGGCCGCATGCTGCTGCTGGCGTTGTTGCTGTTGTTGTCTAGCTGCATGTGTATATTTTGCCTTGGTTTCCTCCAACTCCCGTACTCTTGAGCGTACATGTGATATGCGATGCCAGGCCATTTGAAGAACTTTGGCCGAAGCATAGCCGGAGCCTTCATGGGGTTGCCCTGTAGATACTTGTGTCAAATAGTTGATCTGCTCGCTTAATTTCATCTCGACATTTTGCAAAGATTTAAGAAATTGGGCAGTCTGTGTTTCGGCATTTTTTTGCGATGATTTCTCCTTGCTAAGCTCCTGTAAAGCTTGTCCTGTTAGAGGTAAAGAAAATTTTAGCAAGGGGAAAGCAATGTTTTTGTGGCCGCCCTTACCAGCACTTTGAAGACATAGGATAATTTCCTTTTCTATATCATCTAAAACATGAATTTTCTCCAGAGGATTCATTTTTCCAAAGCGTTCATACTAATTCTGTCAAAATCTAAACGAAATGTTTACAAAATGACAACTAATTAAAATGCGTGTGCATTAATACAGCTGATTATTTTAAACGTTGAGTTAGTGAAACGCAAATGCTCCTACCTGTTTTAAATATATCTTGGTACCTCTATGGCGAAATAATTAAAGTTTTCATTTGTACAACAACCACAAATTAGATGCTGCGATCCGCCATCTTGTCATCAAGCTGACCGACGTTTTGTGTGCGTACATGAGCAGAGAATATGTGAGAAAAAAGGTAACAACAAAGAGAATGCAAATGCAAATCTACTACTTTCTATCCTGGCCGGCTGTTAACAGCTTTTCGCGTGAGACCAACTTTTTACATCTGCCTTGATCAACAACAAAAAAGTCGAGTACATTATCTGTCAAAATCATTAATTAGTGCATTTCCATGGTACAATTAGAAGGTTTTTTCACACAACAACAAAAATCTACCCCCAACGAAACTATCTTGATTAGGAAATGCCATAACTCCAAATGCTAAAGCGGTTTTTGTGGTTGTTGTACAAATAAGACCACCTTTAATTGTTCCGCCATGAAATAAACTTTGTTATACAACTCATCTTTTTCAAATGTGTTTTATAAATGACATAATACCGTAAACAGCTGAGTACAATTGATTTATGACGAAAGTAAACGGTTATAATACTAGCCGCTAACTAAGCAAGAAAATCTGCTTATAATGCACACTCACACACACGAACGTTATGCGAAACTCGTTAAAAGATAGTGTACTCAACTATCTGCAGTACACGTCCTGGGTTAATTTATCTTAGAAGTGCCATGACATAATTAAAAGGTAGTGTACCGTAAACAGCTGAGTACATTTTTTTTTCGCGAAGTGCACTATCTGTCAACGGGTTTTTGTTGTGTGTGTGTATTATAGTTAAGAACCATAACACACACAAACAACGAAAAATTACACAAACTAGTAACATACACAAAATCAGAGTTGCACTATTAACTGATTTGTGACGGATAGTGCACTCAATGTTTTGTTGTTGGGCCACTGCCACTACCTGTAAATGAATATATCTTGGGAGGTACATAGGAAAAATTGCTCGGGATAAATACTCTTTACAAGGCGCATTCCCGATTTTTTGTACCTCTCCAAATTTTGACCAAAGGAACACGTATCTCAAAACGTCGGCGATACGCTGGAGGAAAATAGGCGAAAAAGTAGGACTCTGTTTATATTGAGGAAAATGGAAAAAAAAATTCAGTGGCAAGGCTTGAAACAATTGTCGGCATCATTTTTGTTTGTTTTATTGGTTTCAATGTTTCGTTTCTTCTATTTGTTATTTAATTAAAACCATGAGGGCAAATAAAAAACTTATTTTGGTATGAAAATAAAAACAAATGATTACTGTCAAATTTCGTTCGAATTCGAAGAATTAAACATTTCATTAAGCTGAATAGAATACCAAACCTTATGTGAATACAAATCAATAATACTATATGATTTTGACAGTGTTGGATCAAATTTGACTAATCTGAACCTTCCTTTAGACGCGCTACGATACGAGTAGTAATAACTACTTGTTTATCTGGCATTTAATAATACGTTGCGGTTATGATTCCCACACTAACCCACCCGAATGTGTCAAATTATGTACGACTCTGTTCGCTGTTTTTCATTACTATTTATTTTTTGTGTGTTTAATGATTCTAAAAATAGTTAAGTAATTACTTTTGGGGGAAAATAAGTGCAAAAGTGTGTTTCGAGAAATAATTTACATAAGTTAATAATCAAGAGTGGTTTGTGTGAGTGTGCAGAGTTGCGGAAAATAAAACAGAAAATGAAAATAGAAAATATTAACAAAAAATCTAGCTGAACCGACCAACCTAATTACTCATCCACACTATTTGTGGGAGCAGAAGGCAAGAGTAATAACTATCTTCAAGTGTTTCTTGCTTTCTTTTATATGTTAAAGGAACGGCGTAAATGTTCTTGTATATTCATGTAAATAAAAATACGAAAAACACAAGATAGCATCATAACTTAAAATTGCCCGATTATTACATGCTATGCTAGTTCCATTTGTTTCTGCGAAGGAAAGAAGAACTGCGACACATATGTACATCCATCCGTATACATAGCAGCAGCAGCAGCAGCAGCAGCAGCAGCAGCAGCAACCCACAACCTCTCCTACAACAACGGCGACAACATACAACCACAAAAACAACATCATTGGTTGCTTTTAATATATTTTTAATATTAGCTGCCATAATAGCAAAAAACAATAATAACCGCATTTGTTGATTGATTCTACTGCCAGTTTTCGTAAAGATACAATTTGGTCTTTACAAACACACAATTCAATTTTGTTTTTATGTTTGGCATAGAAAAGATTATTGAGTTGTGTCATCACATCATCGAGCAGTAAAGGGCTACGCCGCTTGTACGAGTTCTGGAAAAACAAACAAAACAGTGTTCGAAAGATAAATCTATCTTTGCCGGTAGCGTCATCTCGCTAGTCCAACAAGTAAGTCGTTTGTGCTTTTTTGTGTTTATAAACTTATTACATACCTACTATGAAATGGGGGAACACTCATGCATAGATTAATGCGAGAACAGAGTATTACACATCTACATTTGGGTCAAAGACTTGTGGGGATGTCATTGCCCAAGTCTAGTTTGTAAATAAATAATTGAATATTGTATGTATAAAAATATTTGTTTAAATGTCAATGTTATTGCTGAAGCAGTGTGTTGTGTTCTATCTTCTATCTTTCTCCTTATTGGTTCTGTTGAATATCCAAAACCAGGAACTCTGCGACTACGATGAGGTGTGTTTGGAGGGTTTTGGGGCTGTGTCGAGTGGGTCTGGCTGGGCAATGAAACAGGTGACGTTTGTCGTGTGGTGCCTGTTTACAATCGGAAAAGACATCCTGTTCATTGGCTTCAGTTCTAGCTCTATAGGAGTTGAAGTGGCTTCATTTGCCGGAACGTAATTGGGACACAAGTGTTCTGGTTGTTGTTGTTGTAAATACATTTTCGCGTGGAGGTGGCGATCCTCGTCAATCTCCTGTAGGTGAGCAAGCTCATTCCGGTCCAAAGGACCGATTGCCGCGGGAACGGGTGGCCATTGGTTATTTAAAGGCGTCAATAACGCGCCTTGTCATATCGAGCAGCATAGGCACTCAGTATTTGCACAAAAGCCAGTGCCACCCGACCTCTCACTCTCCACTCGATACCGCTGATTGTCCGCGACTGCAAATACAGCTTCTTCCTATGGAGCATTCCACTATCCGCAACCTGTGGATGCGCCCGGTAGCTCGCAGCTAAGCTAAGCTAAGCTCTCGTGACAGCAATGAACACCACATATATCCGAACTCAATGTTCCAGCTTGTATGGTGCTCACAGCTATCCCGTGTCGGGATTGCTCTGATTTGCAGGCGAGATCAATTTCTTCAGGTTCAATGGCTGACGGTCGTTCTCCAAGGATAACATTCCCCGGTAGATGTTCACCGCATGTGCAAGCGTGTTTGCATGAATGTTGTCCACACACGTTTGATATGCGCCTTGATATAGCGGTTCTCTTGTAGCGCTGAACCACTCATGTATAGAGTAGATCCATGCAGATCCACTTTAAGGCGTCTGCGAGGTGAATACCTTTGCACAAGATGATAATTTGGATGGTTTCTGCGATAACAGCCCAAATGTTATGCTTAGACAGCATATAGTTGCGTATGTTTTCGCACGTGAAGATTTAACTGTATGTCTTTGTCTCCTGATAATGGTAGTCCACGTGAGAACTGAGGAGACAGCCCGGCACTGATGAATATTTGGTGTGTTTGGATGGCTGAATATTTGGTGGCAGATATTTTAAAATCTCTTGCAGCGAAATTAGTGGCAAGATTGGTGAGATAGACGTTTAACCTATCGCAGATGTCATCAATGGGGCTTGGGCCAGATGCCATGATAGTACAATGGTATGTATATAAGTGGAATAGAGGACAGGTAGAGGTTTAACAGTGCCGGAGATATCACCCCCCTTGGGTCACTTCACTACGGGGTTTCGACTTTTTATCTCTAAATTCCACAAACGACTAGCGACCACGAAGATAATTGTTGTTGTTGTAGCAGTGTGTTCTACACTGAGACGGCAGCGCTTGCCGATGAAGGACTCCATTGATGAAGTTCTTTATCGGCAACGACAGCCGCCTCAGTGTATAACACACTGCTACAACAACAACAACTCCTGAGCGTCCCGCTGGGATTCAATGCAGTTGTTGTTGTAACAGTGTGTTGTACACTGATGCGGCTGTCGTTGCCGATGAAGAACTTTAAACGCAGACACATTTAATCTGCTTCGACAAAGCTATGCCACGCTGTTTGTTAACTAGGGTAGAATGCGCAATAAAGTCTTATAGAACCAGGCGATTATGGCCAGCCGGAAGGCCATTAATGTCGAGTCTGTAAACTTGGAAAAAAAGGACGAATACGTACCCTGAGACGGCAGCACCACACAAAATCGCCGCCATCCGATTGAAGTCATTAGTTTTTAGATTTTCTCGTAAGTTGCGACTTTCCCGTGAGTGGTAATTAGCTCAGCTGCCGCAATTGTTTCACATTCAAAGTTAGACATTTTTATTAGATTGCCCCCTTACCACCAAAAAGATGTAAGTGCCAAATTTTGGGATTTTGAGTTTTTAATAGCAATCGATAGCTGACGCCTGCTTCCACTTTCTGTTAAAATTTTGTGTCAATAATCCAAGCCGTAATGATTTTACAACACAAGCAATTTTATTGTAAGTGCCATTTTAATTTTTTTAGATAAATTCTGTGACAGCGAAGGGCACTTACATTATTTTCGCCAGACACAAGTACCTCAAACAAATTAAGGAATAATTGCAAAAAGTATGTAAGTCAACATAATGAAACGTTTTATATTTGGTACTTCCAAAGTACGAATCAGTTGTTTAAAAGTAGGGCTAAGTATCTGAGTGGCGTGCCTCCTTCGAGCAAACAGCCAAAGGGAAATATTGGACTCAAATTTAAAGTCTTTGGAAGTACAGTGGTCACCAATAAACCCATATTGGTCATCCAGGACAACATGGGACGCAAAAAAAAGCGTTTGGAAGTAAAGTATGAAGGTCAAATCCAGATTTGGGGACACCCAAAGGAACTCCCCAAGACCAAATTATGGGTGGATTGGAAAATATGCAAATTGCAAATTTTGCCCATGAACATTCCACTAAGGAACAAGGGCAAACTTCTCACATATCAATGAGTGCAGTCCGATTCAAGTTTTAAGCTCAATGATAATGGGTCTCCTTTTTATAGCCGAGTCCGAACGGCGTGCCGCAGTGCGACACTTCTTTCGAGAGAAGTTTTACATGGCATAGTATCTCACAAATGTTGCCAGCATTAGGAGGGGAAAACCACCGTTGAAAATTTTTTCTGATGGTCTCGCCAGAATTCGAACCCAGGCTTTCAGCGTCATAGGCGGACATGTTAACCTCTGCGCTACGGTGGAAAATATAGGATTTAAATTAACCGACTTTGGAAGAATATTATGGATTTGATATATTTGGGACGAAGGCAGCGGAGCGGCCCAGTTTCGGCCACTACAGTCTGCTCCAAATCTCCGATTATAAATAAGTAAAAACACGTAAGATCGGCCAGGCTTTAATTCGATAAAAAAAACATTTCATTCGAGAAATCTTTATACATTTATACAATACATCCATATCATATTATGTTCCGATTTAGACTATATCGGGCAAGAGTTTGAGGTTTCAAAAATAAATCACAGTTTCAAATTTCGTTGATATCGGGTATTAAGACAATTTGGGCCCATTATTTCTACCTTTAATCGCAGATCGGTATATACGGCAGCTATATAAAAAAGTCTGATCTGGACCATATTTAGGAATTGTGTTGAGGACCCTTACACAAAACTCTGTTCTAAATTTCGGCAAAACAGCATAACAGACGCATTTGTTATGCATTATGGCCCAAGACCATATATTGGGAGATCAGTCTATATGGCAGCCATATCAAATTATGATGTGATCTGGACCATATTTGGTCACGAGGCTTTTTACGATACACTGTTCCAAAATTCAAAAGAATCGGAAAATAATTGCGGCTTTTATGAGCTTCAGCCCCTAAATCAGGAGATCGGTCTATATGACAGCTATATCTAAATATGGTCGAATATGGACGAAAATTGGCATAAATGTGTAGGAGTCTACTATGGCTCTCTGTTCGAAATTTCATTAAAATGAGATTTAAATTGAGATTCACTCCAGATCACTTTCAAACAATGGTATTAATTGCACCTATATTTAAATTACTTAAAACAAGGTCATTTATGTGACAGCAAAAAAGATTTGAATGCCAAAAATACCATTTAAATGTACAGAATTTGTTTACCACTATATGCATCAGCCAAAGAAGTGATACATATGTAAAAATCATATTTCAATCTCAGGTATGCTATGATTTTTTTTTCAAATTTAGTTTGTTTCTCTTTCGAGACGAGCTCAATGATGGAGAAAGAGAAAGAAAAATTGTAAAATTTTAATGATCTTCGCCCTAACAGGAAAAAAAAAATTGAAAAATGAAAAATTCGGCAGAGTTCGGCCAGGATTCAAACCTGGGCTTACGGAACAACAGCGAGAGCCATTGCCGTTGTCTCAGCGTTTGAAGCCATCGATACAACTTCCAGCAGATGCGCAAAATCATGTGCAATACGGAAGAAGTGTAATTTGTCAAAGAAAGAATGTCTGTCATTACACAAAAATACATGCATTGGGAAAAGTACAGCTAATAAGCAGGGTTGTCGAGCTTGGTTAATGTGGTATTTGTATCAGAGATGAGTTTTCGCTATTAATACGATTCAAATACAACATACCAGCGCACGGCCTTTGAAGCCATCACACCTAATATGGTTTAAAAGTTATCTAACCAGAGACGAAACGCTTCCCATAGTGGTTGGTGTGTGTTGCTATCTTTGGCTTTCCTTTTCCATTTGCATCTCGGATCATTGAGCTCGTCTCAGAAGAGAAACAATCAAAATTTTAAAAAATTTAATGATCTTCGCCTTTGCCTGTTAGCAAAAAAACTTGAAAAAATTAAATATGCTATGATTTATTTAATAAAAACCTTCTCCTGTAAAGTTTTGATTTTACCACTTACATCTTAGGGGACGAAATAATCCCCCATCCCGCCACTACTGTGTATTAAGATTTATTCTCATACAAAATTTCAATTCTCTAAAATCTACCGTTTCGTTTTGGCCTCATTGAATCAGTTACCATTTATTACCATTATCAATGATTGCCGAAAGTCTTTAAAACTAGGTTCGGCAGGCGCGTAGTGTAGAATTCGATATGAGACAACGCATGTTGCTATAACTCTTCCTATTTATGCCTCTATAAGTTAGTTATGAATATAAAAGAACTTAGTTTAATAATTCCCTACATTGGCCACATAATCCTCATTTCACCATAAACATTAAATATGCTTGGCTGTTTTTATTTCCCTTCTCCATAATGTGTCCCCTAATCCATCGGTCGGTCGTTTTATTGCAAAGTGTTAGAGGGTAAATATTGCCGGTTGCACATAATAAAAAATTTATATTACTTTTAAATATTCTATACGACAAATGGAGACGACACAAAAAGAAACAAATAAACAAAGGAAGAAAGTCAAACACACACACACATGCACAAACCCATATCTTTCTAGACACATACGATCCGTTCATACTCATCATCATCATCAACGGGGCCCATCATCCACATAAATTCTGTTGACATCTGTTGATAGAGAAGCAGCAGAAGAAAAAACTTTACAGTGTCCATGATGGGTGGGAGGTAGTAGAGGGCATTCATAGTAGGCATAAAGGAGGCAACTTGAAAAGAAGCATCATTGAATGAAGCCATGATAAGCACATACACACACACATATAGCTGAGGATAGATTTACATGTAGAAAAATTTAACAGCAAAAGAGTTGAAGCAAATTTTTAAAAAGTAATAGAAATGTCCGGAGGCCACCGTAGCGCAGAGGGTAGCATGTCCGCCTATGACGCTGAATGCCTGGGTTCGAATCCTGGAAAAATTTTCAGCGGTGGTTTCCCCTCCTAATGTTGGCAACATTTTTGAGGTACTGTGCCATGTAAAACTTGTCTCCAAAGAGGTGTCGCACTGCGGCACGCCGTTCGGACTCGGCTTATCATTGAGCTTAAACTTGAATCGGACTGCACTCATTGTTAGGTAAGAAGTTTGCCCCTGTTCCTTAGTGGAATGTGGAAAATTTGCATTTGCAGAGAAGGCGTTAATCTCCTTCTTACACTGCAAGACTGTTCGTTACCTTACCGTTCTGGTTGTTATTGCCCTTATGGCAATTTTACTGTCGGTAAAGATGTTCACACTCGACGTATTCGCGTTAGCACCACACCACTTCACGCATTCCGTGATCGCCCCGATCTCCACCTATGGTCAGGCAGTCTAAAACAGATCTCCCTGGGTTCTCAATGTAAACCCCCAGTCCCACTCTGTCCTCTAGCTTTGATCCATCCATCTAGCTTTAATTATCCTTAACACTTTGGATTGAAATGTTGCAGTAGTTTTATATTGTGTTGGTATCCGGTGTTCTAGTTATCTTCCAGTCTCAAGAGGAGTTCCACAGTGGTCTGTATTGGGTCCACTCTTTTTTTCCTTATATAGTAATGACCTTCCTGGACAGTTGCGGAACTGTGGTATTCATATGTATGCCTAAGATGCACAAATGCGTCTTTTTAATGCACGCTGGTTAAGTTCTTGAACGGGCCAAATCGGGCCATATTTGGATATAGCTGTTATATAGACCGATTTGCCGATAAAGGGTCTAATGCCCATAAATTCTTTATTTTTTCCGATTTCACTGAAATCTGAAACAGTGAGTAGTTTAAGGCTTCCCGTCAACTGACAAAAATATGGGTCAGATCGGACTATATTTAGATATAGCTGACATATAGACCGATCTCCCGATAAAGGTTCTAAAGGCCATAAAAGCTTTATTTAATACCCGATTTCTCTGAAATTTATAACAGTGGGTTATTTTAAGCCTGCCCACATCTGTCGTAAATATGGTTCAGATCGAACTATATTAAGATATAGCTGGAATATAGACCAATCTCCCGATAAAAGGTTTGAAACTGAAACTTAAAACAGTGGTTTATTTTAAGCCTCCCAATATCTGACCTAAATATGGTTCAGATCGGACTATATTTAGATATAGCTGACATATAGACCGATCTCCCGATAAAGGGTCTAAAGGCCATAAAAGCTTTATTTAATACCCGATTTCTCTGAAATTTATAACAGTGGGTTATTTTAAGCCTGCCCACATCTGTCGTAAATATGGTTCAGATCGAACTATATTTAGATATAGCTGCCAAATAGACTGATCTCCCGATGAAGTGTCTGAAGGTCAAAAAGGTTTATTTTTTAACCAATTTCGCTGAAATTTTAAACAGCGAGTTATTTTTAGCCTCCTGCTGACCCCCGACCTAAATATCGTTCAAATCGGACAATATTTAGATATAGCTGTCATATAGACGGATTTGCCGATAAGGGGACTGAAGCCCATAAAAGCTTTATTTATTAGCCGATTTCGCTGAAATTTGAAACAGTGAATTTTTCTGAGCCCCTCGATATCCTATCTTAATATGGATCAGATCGGGTTATAATTATATATATCTTCCAAAAAGACCAATAGTTTGTTCTACAAAATTGAATAGTGACATATATATTAGACCACTCCGTCCATCCGTGCCGAATTTGGGTGCTTAGGTTATCCAGTTTTCACCGGATTGTGACGAAAAGGGGTTTACATATATACCCGAGGTGGTGGGTATCAGACAGGCCGAACTTAATGCCTTTTTACTTTTTACCAATTATTATTCTACAAATACAACAAATTTTGCCCATGAACATTCCATTAAGGAACAGGGGCAAACTTCTCACACATCAATGAGTGCAGTCCGATTCAAGTTTTTAAGCTCAATGATAAGGGGCCTCCTTTTTTATAGCCGAGTCTGAACGGCGTGCCGCAATGCGACACCTCTTTGGAGAGAAGTTTTACATGGCATAGTACCTCACAAATGTTGACAGCATTAGGAGGGGAAAACCACCGCTGAAAATTTTTTCTGATTGTCTCGCCAGGATTCGAACCCAGGCGTTCAGCATCGTAGGCGGACATGCTAACCTCTGCGCTACGGTGGTCTCCATTATTCTATTTAAATGAATACTTATTGAACTCATTGTGCTTATCAATTTACCAACCCATGCTTTATATAAGACATTTTCTTTTGTATGGGTTTTATCATAATAATATACAAATACATAATACAAATATGTCCAGATTGGTTTCAATATGCATTTATATATAAGGTTTCTGTTTTCCAAAGAGAGTTTTGAGCTGTATCCGATTGGGTATTTCATTTCGCTCAATTGAATATCGAATATCGAGAGCCTCTCTTTTAATTTGGATGTGTTTCTTTCATTCAAGTTTTCTGTCTAGATAAATGCAACCTTGGTGTCTTGTTATCTATTACTCAGTTCTCAATCGTCTTATACAATGTTGTATTTTTAAAGGAAGAGTTCAGTTCTTGAAATATTCTGTAATGGTCTTGTATAGTCCTTTGATACAAAAAAACTAAAAAACACACAAAGCGCATCCCTTTCATTTTTATATAATTGAAGATATTTTATATAAAATAGCCTCATGCGCTGAACGCAGACAGGGAAGATAAAGTCATTTAGTCTCAGTAATTTTAGTACTTTGTGTTTGTCCAATTTTTTTCCAAGTGTATTTGCCACTGGTTGATGCCATTCATGGTTCGTTCGTTTGACTTCGTACTTGAAAACTAGGAAGTTGAGACCAATCATATTTGAATTATTCATAGGCATGAGAAGAGAGCAATTTTTATTCTGCAACGCTTGTTGATGTCTTGGGCGTTGCAGGAACCAAAGTTCAAGTGTATTAAATACCATACCAATCAGAAAATGAGAAAAAGGGAAACAAATTAATTAAATTTGCAATTTAAAACAACGCAAACTATTATTCCTGTCACTAAGCATAAAATTTTCAAATTTGTTTTTATGCCTAAGGGCCCGAGGAGTTATACTTGTTTTTTGTTTGGCCCCAAAGACTTATCTAAGTGGCCATTGGCATTGAGACGTCTTAAAGCAGATAAAGTTGGTTGTACTGCTGCTTGAGACATGTCAGGTCGCAAAAAACATTTTTTGCATAATCATTTTGGCACAGAGAAAGCTCTTAAATATTTTAATACGCCATCGACTAATTCGACTATAGATGTTTTACCCATGAGTCAGTCTGTCAGCACTGGAAATCAAATATTAATTTTGATATTTTTCAAAAAGTCTCATGTTGTTTAAATTTCTTGGAATATATAGAAGAAAGACATTGAATGTCTGAAACAGGGAAACAAAAATAGGTCTTAAATTTGATTATGTATATTCAAAAAAAAAAAAAAAAGAAGAAAAAATAGAACTTTGTATGACTAATTTTAAATAATTACTTTGTTTTCCAAGGGGCTTAACAAGATGATGAACTCACTTGGGTTCACACAACTTTATAGAAAAATTTTAATTTCCTTAGCTTAGTCGTAGGGAATAGATGGCCATATATTTAGATTTTATTCACACCAGCCTTTCAATTAAACCAATTAACATTTTTTCCATTTGTTCATTTTCTTTTTAATCTTAAATAAGGCATTTTCAAAAACTACATTTCAATCTTCCTTCTCCTCCGTCTGTATGAAAAATCCATTATTATTTCCATTTTAAAATATTCTTCATTATTTCAATTACAATTTATATGCCGACATTTAAGGCAAACAAATTGAATTATTAATAAATTATTTATATATGAAACATAAATTGATGTAATTTCACAATGTACATACATTTTAAATTACAATTTGCCTGCAAAGAAATCTCCAGCTGCTGCCAACGAAATATTGCACAGAAAACCAAACCACACAGAAGACATTAAATGTCCAATTGTGTATTTACATTGTACGTTGTGTTCCTGTCAATTATAAGGACTATCCTAATATATTCAAATTATATTTCTAAGTTTTAGAAAAGGAGGCCACCGTAGCGCAGATGTTAGCATGTCCGCCTGGGTTCGAATCCTGGCGAGAACATCAGGTACATTTTCATCGGTGGTTATCCCATTATTTTTATACCCACCACTCAAGGATGGGGGTATTTTCATTTTGTCATTCCGTTTGCAACGCATGGGAATATCTATTTCCGACTCTATGAAGTATATATATTTTTGATCGTCGTAAAAATCTAAGACGATCTAGCCGTTTGTCTGTCCGTCTGTCTGATGAAATCACGCTACAGTCTTTAAAAATAGAGATATTGTGCTAAAACTTTGCACAGATTCTTTTTTTGTTCATAGGCAGGTTAATTTCAAAGATGGGTTATATCGGACTATATCTTGATTAGCCCCCATATAGACCGATAGGCCGATTTGGGGTCTTAGACCCATTAAAGCCATATTTATTATCCGATTACTATCCGAATTTTGGACAGTGAGTTGTGTTAGGCCACTCGACATGCTTCTTTAATGAGGCCCTGATCGGTCCAGATTTGGATATAGCTGCCATATAGACCGATTTCTCGATTTAAGGTCTTGGACCCATAAAAGGCGCATTTATTGTCCGACTTTGCCGAAATTTGGGACAATGCGTTGTGTTAGGCCCTTCGACATCCTTCTTCAATTTGGCTATAGCGCATTGAAAAGGCGCATTTATTGTCCGATGTCGTCGAAATTTGGAACAGTGAGTTGTGTTAGATCCCTCGACATATTTGTGCAATTCGGCCCAGATCGGTTTAGATTTGGATATAGTTGCCATATAGACCGATCTCACGATTTAAGATTTTGGGCTAATTTCTTGTCCGAAGTGGGCGAAATTAGGTTCAGTGAGTTGTGTTAGGGACTTCAACAACCTTCTTCAATTTGGCCCAGATCGGCCGAAATTTGAATAAACCTGCCATATAGACCGATTTCTCGATTTAAAATTTTGGCCCCGTAAAAGGCGCATTTATAATGCGATTTCGCTGAAATTTTCATTGTGCCTTTTGTAAGGCTTTTCGAAATCCGCGCCGTATATGGTTGGGTCAGCCTATATTTGGATATAGATACCAAAACAGACCAATATTTTGTTCTACAAAATTGAACAATGACTTTTAGTTATTGGACAACTCAATGTCGGTGCCGAATTTGGTCCAAATCTGACCATATTGCGATATAGCTACTATGGGGGCATAAATTATGCACTTTCACCGGATTATGACGAAAGGTGGTTTACATATACACCCGAGGTGGTGGGTTTCCAAAATTCGGGCCGGCCGAACTTAAGGCCTTTTTACTAGTTCTCTTTTTTCACTAAAAGATCTTCAATTGTCGAAAATAAATATTCCAAGGAAAATTTTGTTCCATATAAAGTTATAGAAGGCGCAGCGGAGCGGGACCGTCTCAGCTAGTTTTTTATATAAAACAAATTTCCTCGAATAATTTTTTTTATTTGACAAAATTTTCTTTGAAAATAAAGTTTTTTCGCAATAACACAAATCATTTAAAATATAATGGAAGTCCAATGGGTTTTGTGCTTTTTTAAATTCCTTCATCCATATATCTCAGGACAGTTCGGTATCCATACTCAATGTTTGCGAATGTAGGCAAGAAAGTTTATTTACTTATGTGATATCTTTGCAGACGTTTTCTTTCCCATGCATTCCTCCATTCAGTGGCAATTATTTTCCGATTTCTGGTGGTCACTTCATTTTGTAGGAATTTCTTTGGTTTTGTTGTCTCTTGATGTTTTTTTCTCTTTCTGGTGTGTTTTGTGTACTTTTTTGTTGTTGTTTAAATTTTCGCACGCTCAAAGGCTTTTGTCGAAATGTCTCATTTTTCGTTTTTTGTTTCTGCCTCAGCGTCCGTCTGTGAAGGCTGGCATAAGGCCAACATTTATACATTTTTTTTGATTCATTTTTCCTGTGTGTGTTGAAGAAGCGGCGACAGCGGCTGCAGCCAAAAAGGCAGCATTTGTGGCGGCAAATACAAAAATTGAGTGACTAAAATTTTCTTCGATGTTGGTTTTTTTTTGTTTTTCATTCAACAACACATAAAAATTATCATAATAATAATAATGAGCTATATGTGCGACTGTCCCCTATTCAAAAGACAAAAACATATATAGACAAAACTTGGTATAAAGTCTATACATGAGTGTTTGCGTTTTATAATTTTGGATTGGGGGATATATCCAAAATATTTAAAATATTGACACTAATAGAATTTATATTTATATTCGAATAAATTGTGATTTTTCAAAAGAATTTATGTATCAATTTTGAATTGGCGCATGACGATGTTGTGTGATCCGAAACAAATCGTGTCTATGCTTTTGAAATTGAGTTTATTAAAATTTTTTTGCTTAAAATTTGATATGCTTAGGTATATTGGATTTCATTAATTGGATTTAATTTTCTTCAATAAACTAAGAGAGGTTAAACAGACATAATTTTGGTTGAATAACTTTTCATCGTCATTTGAAGATATAAGGAAAAGTATTATACTGTTATAAAGGTGTTATATTGTTATAAAGTGTTATACAGTTTGAAAAGTGCAATACTTTTATAACTTTTATAGAGTGCTAGCCGCTTGAAATTTTAAACAAATACTTCTTAGTAGTGTAGACAAATACTTCTTAGTAGTGTAGAATGTAGTAAATGGGCTATATCGGTCCATGTTTTATATAACTGCCATATAAACCGATCTTGGATCTTGACTTCTTGGGCCACTAGAGGTCACAATTCTTATCCGATTTGGCTGAGATTTTGTATGAGGTGTTTTATTATGACTTCCAAGACTGTGCTAAGTATGGTTTTAATCGGTCTATAACCTGATATAGTTGTCCGATCTGGGGTCTTGACTTCTTGAGCGTCTAGAGGGCGCAATTCCTATCCAATTTGGTTAAATTTTTGCACGACTCGTAGTGCCAAAAATGGGTCAAATCGATACATAACCTGATATAGCTGCCGTATAAACCGATCTGGGATCTTGACTTCTTGAGCCTCCAGAGGGCGTAATTATTTGGTCTGCACTCATTGACATGTGAGAAGTTTGCCCTGTTCCTTAGTGGAATGTTCATGGGCAAAATTTGCAATTTGCAAAGTGTTATACTGTTTCTTATAGCGGGTTTTCCATATTTTCCTATTTTAACGGATATATTTTTCATCTTAAAATGTTTTCCATAGCCGGTATAACAGTTTTAAAACCTATTAACTTATGCTTTGAACTTAGGGCCTCATAAGTCTGAAACGTTTAATAATCTTAACTGGTGGTAGTATACTGTTATAAAGTGCTATACATGAGTAAAGTGTTATAACTGAGTTACGTGTTATATTTTTTATATTGTTGTTCTTGTTGTAGCAGTGTGTTGAACACTTAGGCGGCAGCCCTTGCCGATGAAGGACTCCATTGCGTCAATCCGGTACGTACAACCGGCTGCCATGAGATTGGGAGTGTTATACCTGAGTAAAGTGTTATATTTTTTGTATTGTTTACCTTTATATGTTAACCTTTTATATTTTTATAAATTCTTATACTTTTATTAACTGTTATACTTTTATAAACTGTAAGACTTATAATCGATTTAACTTTTTTGTTTAGAAAAAGTGTTATACTGTTTCTTGTAGCGATTTTTGCCATATGTTCCTAATTAAACATTTATAAAGTGTTATACTTTTAAATTTTTGTAAATTTTTATTCTTTCGTAAACTGTTATACATTTTTAAATGTTTATATTTTTTAAATACATGTCCTTTTTTTATTTGAGACAAGTGTTATACTATTTCTTCTTGCTATTTTTGCCATATATTTGGATTTGAAACCAATATTTCTTATTTTATAATATTCTCCGTAACCAGTAAAGCACTTGGAGAAACTAAATACAAAATGTTTGACTAATATTAAGGCCTCATAAGACTGAAACGTTTAATAAACTAAATTGATGTTTGTAGACTGTTATATAGTGTTATATTTGAATTAAGGGTTATACTCTTATAAATTTATATGTTTATAGTATTAGTATTAAACATTTAAAAAGTATTATACTTTCTTTATTTTTATAAAGTGTTATTTTTTTACAATTCGTACACTTTTCTAAACTGTTATACTTTTGTAAACCGTTATACTTTTATAAACTGTTATACGTTTTTAAAGATATATACTTTTTTTTGGTAAAGAGCCATCCTGTTTCTTAAAGCGATTTTTGCTTTTTATTCAAATTTAAAACCAAAATTTCTTTTATTAAAATATAACTAGTATAGCACTTTCAAAAACTATGAATATATGCTTTGGCCACTTTAAGATCTTTCAAGTGTGAAAAGTTTAATAAACTATACTAATGTTAGTAGTAACAACTGTGCCACATATGTTACGTATGCCACATCTGCCAATAATTTAAATTGTTTATTTTTGTTTGAGGAAGTGTTGGTGGAAGAAGAGCGGTAGCTAGGGGGCGGAGGTAGAAAAGTATGCAAGTCTATATACTGGTACATGCCAAAAACGAGCATAGCGTAGCCATGACGTCGTCTGCCATTAATTATAAGCTCTCAAACTCAATTGTAATCTCACATATTGATGGTATGTTGTATTGTGTGGTCTGGTGGTGATGATGCTTCTGTTGCATACTTGATGATTTTAATTATGATTATCCTCATAAATTATTTTTGCCTTGTTTTGCACACCGAAATTTAGATGGAAACAAAAATACATAAAAGTTGAAATGCTTTGTTTATTTTACTTTTGAAATTACCCTAAATTTATAATATGTGTGTGTGTGTGCGTGTGTATTCCAATGACAATGGTGCTAAATGATTGCAGTAGAATTTTTAACAGCATTCATTAAAAGTTTTTTTGACTACTGCTACAAACAGATATGAAGGCTATAATGGATATAAATATTTTGTCAGAAATTTTAAAGCCATTTAGAGAATAAATTTTTTTATAATATAAAGAACATATGCACTTCATGTTGAAAACTCTCGCGGCCTTATTTACAAAACTTAATGAAGCCTTAAAATAGGTTTATTTCACAGTTCAATAAAGTAAATCTGTCAAATAAACCATTTCATATTTGCATTAAGTTTTGTGAATGCAGGTGTTATTAATGTTAAAAATGTGAAGACTTAGAAAGAAAACGAAGCCTTTTTTAATAATGTAACGAGTGTTAAATTAAGACGTTTTAATATCTTATCCCATCAAACATGAAAGATAACGTGTTTTATTTTGTTTTCCTTTAATATTCTCATACGCTGTATATGTATATAAAAATGATCCCCCATTTATGCCAGATTTGTATAGGGTGTCTAATTTATGAAAAGATTTTTGCTTATATGTTCTCCACATAGCTTTGCGTGTTTATCTTAAATGATTATCTTAATCGTAAAAATTTATTTGTCTTACTCTTGAAATGATAAATAAAACATATTCACATTTTGTTTCTATACAAAATCATATACTATAAGCATTTCAAAAACAGGATACATAATGCGTATAAAAATATATATTTTGCGATTTGTGAAATTTAAATATTAAATTTTGAATAGACACGTTTTTATATTGTGATGCTATTGTCATAGTCGTATATGTTTTAACTAACAAAATTAAGAAGAAATTTGAAAAAGTCGTGCACCATGCCAGGCGGTGCACTGTGCCGCACCCACATCAGTTGTTGTTGTTGAAGACACATTTTCATGTGGAGGTGGTGATCCTCGTCAAGTTTGTTCCGGTCCAAAGGAGCCGATTGCCGCGGGAACAGGGTGGCCATTGGTTACATGAAGACACCAATAACCCGCGTTGTCATATCGAGCGTCATAGGCACTCAGCATTTGTGCAAGAGCTGGTGCCGCCCGACCTCTCACTGAGACTCCGCTCTAAACCGCTGATTGTTCGCGACTACCGTTGCAGCTACCCCGTGTGGCGCATTCCACTATCCGCAACCTGTTTGATGCTCACAACTATTCCAAGCAGGGACCCACATCAGTGTTCACTACGTGTGAGTGCATGCCAATAACCCTGGGTACTTACGCTGATCGAAAAGTATACACCAAATGTACTTATTTTGATGCCATACGGTATTGATAGTGAAGCAACACCGTATGGTACCAAAACGATACCGCCTGGAACGAATGAAATTATTACCGTTTGACATTATATTTATAAACAAATTAGATTTTAATACCAGACTATTATTGGCTGTGATTGTTTTAATACCATTCTCATTATTATTTTAACATTCCACTCTCTAACGAATTAAAACAAAATACCGATGCAAATAATTTAAATTAAAGTTTATTCCGTTTGTGTATCAGAGAGGTGCTTTTTAGATCTTAGAATTTTTAGAGTGGATAAAATTAGTACCTTGATTGGATAAAATAGTACCGTTTGGTATTATATTTATTTACAAACAGGTATTGCTTTCAATAACACACTGTTATTGACTGAGATTGTTTTAATACCATTCGCATAATCATTTGAACATTCCAACCCCCAAATGAATTAAAAAAAAAACATTTTTAAAAAAATGTTATTCCGTTTGCGTATCAGAGACGTTCTTTTTATATTTTAAAACCATGCAAATCTGTTGAGTAGATAAACATTTATAGGTCATACAAGGTTAGAGAAATTGAAAGTGGTCAACTTTGACACCATTGACACAACGCCATTTTCCTGAAAGCCTATGTCCTCCTTTACAAAGGACTAGAATAAACAAGTAAAAGCGTGCTATGTTCAGCCAGGTCGAATCTTATTTGTCAATCGCATTTGTCAATTTCTTTGCCCCGTATCTCTTTATAGACACACAAAGGATATTGTATAAGAATTGCTATTGGAGCTATATCAGCTTATGAACCGATTCGGGTCATACTTGGCTTGGATGTTGTAGACAATAGTAGTTACCATTGTGTAAAATTTCATCGGATAAGAATTTCGCCCTGTAAAGGCTCAAGATGTGCAATGGGGAGATCGGTTTATGTGGGAGCTTTATCAAGTTATGAACCGATTTAGACCTTATTTGGCACCTATGTTTATGGTCATAGAAAAGTCACTGTGCAAAATTTCAGCCAAACCAGATAAGAGTTACGCCTTCTAGAAGGTCAAGAAGTTATAACGGGAGATCGGTTTATGTGGGAGTTATATCAGGTTTAAGACCGATTCGGACCATGTTAAAGGTCATAGAAGAAGTCACTGTTCGAAATTTCAACTAATTACGCTCTTTAAATGCTCAAGAAGTAAAATCGGGAGATTGATTTATATGGGAGCTATATCAGGTTATAAACCGATTTCAACTATATTTGACACGTGTGCTGAAAGTCATAGCAAAATTCGTTGTGCATTTTATGGCTGTGGAATCCAAAATTTTAGTGCGATCTTAAAAAGATTTAGCACGAAATGTTGTATTTGACGTCCTAATACGTGCTCAAAATTTCATTAAAATCGGTCCTGATTTAGATATAGCTCCCATATATATATATTTCACCCGAAATGAACTTTTAAGCCGGTAGAAGCTACAATTTTGGTCAGTTCTCTACAACATTGGGCGTGTTCTATTTGACCTCTCAGTATGTGGGCAAAATGGCCTTTTAAGGCTGTATAAATCCACAATTTTTGTTCTATCGTAAGAAAATCTTGCAAGGTTCTATTCGATATTTCAATAGGTATGCAAAGAGTCAGACTGGATTTAAAGATAAGTTCTATTTATAACAAGTAGTATGTAGACTAAGTGGGTAGGGTATTATATAGTCGGCTCTGCTCGTTTTTTGCCTTTCCTTACTGGTTTTTATTTTATTTTGTTTAATTTTTTTTTATATATTTCACTCAATTTCTATTTAAAAAGGGTTAAGGTTTTTTATTTGTTTTATTTTTATTTTAACATTAAATATTGATATATTATTATTTTATATTTTTTGTGTGTTTTTTATAAAGTTTATTTTTTTGAGTTATTGGTTTTCGCCTTTTTTTATATATATTACACTTTTTTTTAATTTTTGTATTGTATTTCAATTTATTTTGTATTATATCAAAATTTCCATCGCTTGGTCGTAGCACAGTCTTATGTTTCGCTTTCTGGTAAAATGTTTGGAGTGCATGTGTACTCGTTTTACTGTAAGCTTTCGTTCTAACGCTGTGGGAAGCCTATGCATATTGTTGATTGTCATAGGTTGCGTATGATTATTACTCATACGCAACCTTGTACAGAAAGGTTCAGTTGTGAATGATTAATAAAATTTAATAATTCATTTTTTGATGATTGATTTGTGGTTTTTTTTTATTTTTTTATATATTGATTTTTAATTCATTATTAGCTTATAACTAAAATTATTTCTCTTAATTCTAGAAAAAGTAAATTTTCTAGAATTTTTTATTTTCACTTTTGGTCCAAAGCACGTGTACAATATTTTTAACCAGATTATTTATAAATATTCCCCCCATTTTGTTTTAACGTACAAAATTTGATTTTATTTCGAATTTCTTATTAAATTGAAAAAGATTTTTTTTGTACTGGCTGCCACCAGCATCAACTGCTGTGAATATTCCTCAAACCTTTTTTGTCGGTTTTTTTTTCATACAATTCATGTCATTGCCTTTACCAAACGAATGACCGACAAATCAAACACCCATTCTGTTCTATTTGCTTTTCCTCTAAAATATATAAAAACCCCAACAAAATTTAAAATCTCAAAATGTTTGTTTTTCTTTCATTTTCTTCTCTGTGGGACAGTTTCGAGTGTTTTTCTATGGTTTTTGTTTTTCTGATGATCGTCGGGTTTTTGCAATTATTGGCACATTGCTCTCTTCGTCGATAGTGTGAATTGAATGTATTTTCAAATAACCAATGGCATATCTTTTTTTATACGTTTTTAAAACTCTTTAATCTGAAATGTGAAATACGGCTTTGTCTTTTCGCCAGTAAATTTCTGTCGCTTGATTGATAGATAGTACCATAACAAAAAAAAGGGACATAAAAATAAAAAAAAACTGTGCGAAATGAAATTGAAATACAAAGAAATTAATGGGCACATATTTACACAAAACGATTGCCATAGCTGACATATGGCGTTGGCCGTAGTATGTACTTACATATTGGCATATAGGGTATGGAAATGTAGTTTGTCCTTCTATTTGCCGTACTAATTAAAAAGAATTGTGGTTTGTAAACACAATATTGACAGTTTGTATAGGGAACAGTTTTTTTTTACACTGTGAGAATTGGATGCAGTAAAAAGTTTCTATTTGGCAACATTGTTAAAATTATTCGCTAATGTTGTACAAATTAAAACAGAACTTATATATGGGGGCAATATCTAAATCGTAATCGAATTTTCCAGCTTCACTAAGCCTCAAAAGTAAACTGTGCTACATTTAAAGCAAATCTAATTAAACTGAATGGACACGCGGACAGAAATACAAACTGATAGACGGCAGACATACAGAAAGGCGAACAGGCATCTAGATAGGTGGACAGATAGAAAGACAGATGGAGCGAAAAACGGTCAGACTGATAGACGGACGTTATCGAATTCTCCCAGCTTCAAATAGGCCTATAAGCTTAAAATTGAATTGGGCCAAATTTCAAGCAAATCCGATTAAACTGGATAGAAAGACGGACAGAGAAACAGACGGACAGACAGACAGATGGACGGACAGACAAACAGACGGGGAGACAGACGGACAAACAGACAGACAGACTGAGAGACAGATGGACAGATGATCGGAAAGGTAGGCATACTGACTGACGGAAGTTATCGATTTCTCCCAGTTTCAAAGTAATTGCGATTAAAGTGGACAGAAAGACAGATAGGTGGACAGACAGAGCAGCAGACGGACGGAGAGAGAGACAAAGAGGCGGACAGGCTGAGAGACAAACAGAAAGGGAGACAGACGGACGGACAGATATACACACTGATACATAGGCGGACAGAGAGACGATGGGCAGACAGACTGACACACAGACAGACGAGTAGATAGTCGGACTGAGAGACAGACGACAGATGGAAAGTTCAGAAGACAGATGAAAGGAAAGGTAGGAATACTGACTAACGGAAGTTATCGATTTCTCCCAGTTTCAAAGTAATTTCGATTAAACTGGACAGCAAGAATGACGGATGGACAGGTGGACAGACAGGTTAACAGACAGACAAGCAGATGGACGGACAGAAAGATAAAGAGGTGCACAAGCAGGGAGACAAATAGACAGGGAGACAGACAGACAGAAATACAAAAAGACAGACCGACAGACGGACAGATAGACATTCAGACGAATACATACATGGACAGACATACAGACAGATACAAAGACGGAGAGACGGGCGAAAAATTTAAGATGCTTCTAAAAGACTAAAGTGCTCTGGACCAAATTTCAAAAAACTTTGCTTAAATCTGATAGAATAGAAACTTCGCTTAAATCTGATAGAATAGAAACTTCGCTTAAATCTGATAGAATGACAGGCAGACAGATCGTCTGAGAGACAACCGTGCAGTTAGACAGATGTTTCATAATTTCAAAAGGCTTATCTTAGCCCAAAGGTAAATTTTAAATTTGCTTGACACATATCAATGAGTGTTGTCCGATTCAAGTTTAAGCTTTTCCTTTTTAGCCGTGACCGATCGGCGTGTCATAAACAGAGTTGCCGTTTTTGGTAGGTTCCTACCAATATTGGAAGGTTTTTATTCTTTTGGTAGGTCGCCGACCCTGTAGCTGAGTTGGTAGCGTGCTCGGATTACCAGTGCGGGGTTCAATTCCCACAAGGGCCTGGTCTGTCGCTATTGTGGTATCACAATGGACTAAAATTGTCTAAGTGAGTCTGTTTAGAATAGACCTAACCTAACCTATTCTCTTGGTAAATTGGTAGGTTGGTAGGTTGAACTCAGTTTTTGGTAGGGTTTTCCAACATATAAATACAAAATTTATTACTGAAAAAATCGCCGGGGATAACTCAAAGTTTATTCACTTCTTGTCGTTTCTGTATATTCGTTACAAGGGGTCTCAGTGCTTAAAATTACAGGAAAAAGGCAAATTCTGATTTTGACTGTAACTGGTACGAGTGCTAAGGGATCTCTTCCAAAATTTCATAAATTTTTGGTAAGAAATGTGGGATTTTTATACCTTCCACCATAGGATGGGGATATACTCATTTCGTTTGTAACTCCTCAAAATATTCGACCCCATAAAGCATATATATTCTTGATCGTCATGACATTTTAAGTCGATCTAGCAATGTCCGTCCGTCCGTCTGTCTGTCGAAAGCACGCAAACTTTCGAAGGAGTAAAGCTAGCCGCTTAAAATTTTGCACTAATACTTCTTATAAGTGTAGGTCGTTTGGCATGGTAAATGGGCCAAATCGGTCCATGTTTTGATTAAGCTGCCATATAAACCGATCTTGGATCTTGACTTCTTGAGCCTCTGGAGGGCGCAATTCTTATCCGATTTGGCTGACATTTTGCAAGTGGTGTTTTATTATGACTTCCAACAATTGTGCTGAGTATGGATCAAATCGGTTCATAACCTGATATAGCTGCCATATAAACCGATCTGGGGTTTTGACTTCTAGAGCCACTAAAGGACGCAATTATTATCCGATTTGGATGAAATTTAGCTTGAGGTGTTTTGTTTTGACTTCCAACAACTGTCCTAAGAATATTTCAAATCGGTTCTTGATTCTTGTGCAACGGCTGGGATCTTGACTTCTTGTGCAACTGCTTCTACCATGACCTTCATCGTAAGAGTCAAATATAGCCTTTATCGGTGCATAGCTTAATGCAGCTCCCATATAAACCCATCTCCCTATTTTATTTCTTCAGCCCCTAAAGTGCGAAATTCGATTTGGGTAAAATTTTACACAATGACTTTTACAATGGTATGCAACCTTCAATTCAATTATAGTGCGAATTAGACAATAGCTTGATATAGCTCCAATAGCATAGCAATTCTTTTCTTTTATCCTTTGTTTGCCTAAAAAGAGATACCGGAATAAGAACTCGAAAAATGTGATCTATGGTGGAGGTTATATAAGATTTGGCACGGCCGAGCTAAGCTCGCCTTAACTTGTTGTTGAAAGCATTCAAACGGAACACAGCTGCATACAAATATGGTTGATCTGGTCCATGCTCAGATGTTGAGCGGTCCAGGCAATTCACTCGCATTCCTTAGCTCAAAACTTAAATCGGGATATCGCTTTAACCAAACTTAGCACGGTTGTCCATTGAAATCGGGGCAAAAATACGACTTTATGAAACCAAGATTTTTTATCGGGAGATCGGTATTAAAGGTGCTATATTAAGATATAGGCCGTCTTTGAACTTTAGGCTGTAGAGTGATTCAATAAACAGACGGACATGCCTAGATCGTCTATGAATGTAACGACGATCTTGTACTTTGTAGCTTTGAAAATTTGTACTTTGGTGTGTTGCTAACGAAATGGCCAAATGGCCAACTCTTCGGTGATGGGTATAAAAAGATATAAAGGATTTTTGGCTAGTAGAACATTTGGTAGGTTTTGAACAGATTTGATAGGATTTTTCTTAAATTTTGGTAGGAAATAATTTTCTTGAGTGGCAACACTGGTCATAAGGCATAACTCTTTGGGGGAGTAGTTTCTTCTACATCAGTACAAGGACTCAAAAATGTTATCAACCTTAGAAGGGGATAGCTTCCTTTGACAAATTTTCTGATACCCTTATCAGGACTCGAACACAAGTGTTCAATGTCATATGTGGACATGCTTCACGGTGGCCTTCAAGCCTTAAAGTAAGGTGGGTCAAATTGCAACCCCCATTAAACTGGATGGACAAACAGAAAGGCAGAAAGGCAGACCAGTACCCAGAAAGACAGAGAAATAGACAGCCGGACGGACCGACAGAATAAATTTACTCCATTCTTTGGCGGGGGTTATAGAAAAATGTTTCTGTCTATGAAAAATTGTTGTAAAACTTGACAAATATGATCCGTAATGAATCCATAATGCGTGTTTTCTTGGGTTTTGCTAACTCTGACATAGCATATAATTTTACATGACATACATTTATTTATGCCGGATTACTACAGAATGGCCCATTGTGAAATAGGAGGATTATCTCAACATGGTATTAAAATATCGACATCTGATAATCTCTTGTTGCTTGGCATAAAACTTAAAAATTTCCTAATACATTCATCATTTTTCTTTTGAGGACACATCCCATTTGTTGAGTGTATAAATCTACATATGTTGCTCTCGTTTATAGACCTTTGCTTGTTTGCTTTTCTTTTCGGCTAAAAACTAAATTCACTTCGGCTGAAGGAAATTTTTGCCTCTCTATTTCAGTTGCCCCGTGAACACAAGCGTGATGTGTCGTCTGTAAATTCTCAAAGAAACTGAGATCGGAAAAAATATAAATTTTCTTATAACCGTTCGTTGTTGTTTGTGTGGCCAATCATAAAGAAAACCAACCAACATATGTGCATATATAAAAAGTGAATAAATTAAAATAAAATATTAAAAAAAATTGTATTAATAAATGTGAGCTGCCAATGTCAATCACCAAGAAAAATTTCTCAATGTAAAATAATCATATACATATATAAATGTGAAATAAAAAAATGTTACAGTTAAAAAGAGAAAAATAAATATACATGGCCGACCTTGAGAAAATTAAAAAAAAAACGAAATTTCGTAAATTGAATAAAAATATGAAGTGTTAAAATTTGTAAGCTTTAATGGGCTGGGAGTAAAATTGTTAAAGTTATAATTTATTACAATTAAATTGTTATAAAAGAGTATGGCAAAAATAAATTTATAACAAAACAAAAAAAAAGAAAAAGAAAAATCTAATACTGCCAAGATCGGAAATACCTTCGAAATTGCCGTAATCAGCATTATCGCCTACTTTGTTAAAGTATTTTCTTGAAACAAAAACCATTTCCCCAAAGAAAAAAACAAAAAAAAAAAGAAATATGAAAAATCTCTGCCGTTATTAAATCTGTCTGCTTGGGGATTTTTCGTTGCCACGGGCGGAATAGATGTCATAGCCGTTGTCTTTACCGGATACAAGTGCATATTTATTTATTTTTCTTGGTTTTTGCCATACGTTCTCTGTTTTTGGCATTTGAGTTTTTACCGCCTTGCAGCAACATTGTCGCTCACTCATATTGTGCGTTTTTTTTTCTTAGTCCTCTGACGTGCATTGTCAACGGGGAATTTTTGAATTTCTTTTTTTGTCAACATTTATCACCATACATTTTACATTGGATGAGACAATTTTCAACTTGAACTTATTCTTCATTCTCTTGGTGTTTGGAATAATGGATGCTGAACCATGAATGTCTCGCCTTCTCCTTTGTACGCAACATTATCGTGCTGAAAACCAAAAACAAAAATGTTTTAGGCGTTTATCATCATCATCAGCATCATACACTGTCGTTGAACAAAGTGTAACGACAACAACATTCTTTAGAATTTCAAGGTATGTCTTTTAGACTTGAACTTGAAAATGTTTGTTTTTCCTACTCGGCCATTTAATAGTTTTTACATGAGAAAAACCAAAATAAGAAAAGAAAAAACAAAAATGTTTTCACACATATATATAATGGAATATATGTAAACATACATGAGGCTATTTGTTTGTTTTCTCAGTTGGAGAAACAACATCAGCCAAAATTTTTACCAAAACTGAAGATCAAGGCAAAAAATAGATTATTGAAATGGTTTTTTCTTGAAAATTATTTTTAACATTTATACTCGGAAAATTATTAAATGGATGTATATTTGTTTCGTCATACTAGGTAATTTATAGTTACAAAAACACAACAACATATTTATAATGTTTTCGAATGAGGCGGATGATTTACTTAAGGCTTTTAAAAAGGGAGGAATTTAAATACATAATAAAAAAAATAAAAAAAAAATGGATTCAAAAATATGCTCATATATTTTCTTTTCTACAATATATGAATACAATTGTATTTTGTGAAATCCGCAAAAGCAAATGGCTAAACAAAATTAACTTTTAAATGTTTTTTTGATATTTTTTTTTTATTTATACCCTACACAACTACTGTAGTACAGGGTATTATAACTTAGTGAATTAGTTTGTAACACCCAAAAGGAAGAGAACTAGACCCATAGATAAGTATACCGATAGACTCAGAATCACTTTCTGATTCGATTTAGCTATGTACGTCTGTCTGTCTGTCTGTCCGACCGTCTGTCTGTCCGTCTGTCCTTGTTAATTTGTGTACAAACTACAGGTCGCAATTTTCATCCATCATCGTCTTCAAATTTGGTATGGGCATGTTTTTCGGCCTAGAGACGAAAACTATTGAAATTGGAAAAAAACGGTTAAGATTTGGATATAGCTTCCACATATATGTTCGTCCGATTTGCAGATTCTCTCGAAATTTAGCAGGAATCATTTTCTTATGACTCTCGAAACTACTGGTAAATGTCATAGAAATCGGTTCAGATTTGGATATAGCTCCCATATATCTGTTCTCCGATTTCCAGTAATATAGCAGTAAAATGGTCATTTGTTGACCAATTCTCTTTAAATTTGTTGGGAAGGATTTTCTTATGACTCTCAATATTACTGGCGATTTTCATAGAAATCGGTTCAGATTTGGATATAGCTCCCATATATCCGTTCGTCCGATTTCCACTAATACAGCAGTAAAATGCTCATTTGTTGACCGATTCTCTTGAAATTTGTTGGGAAGGATTTTCTTATGATTCTTAATATTACTGGCGATTTTCATAGAAATCGGTTCAGATTTGGATATAGCTCCCATATATATTGGGTTGCCCAAAAAGTAATTGCGGATTTTTTAAAAGAAAGTAAATGCATTTTTAATAAAAATTAGAATGAACTTTAATCAAATGTACTTTTTTTACACTTTTTTTCTAAAGCAAGCTAAAAGTAACAGCTAATAACTGGCAGAAGAAAGAATGCAATTACAGAGTCACAAGCTGTGAAAAAATGTGTCAACGCCGACTATATGAAAAATCCGCAATTACTTTTTGGTCAACCCAATATGTTCGTCCGATTTCCAGTAATATAGCAATAAAATGGTCATTTGTTAACCAATTCTCTCGAAATTCGACAGGAAGGATTTTCTTATGACTCTCGATATTACTGGTGAATTTCATGGAAATCTGTTCAGATATATATATATATATATCGCCCGATTTGCAATCCTAAACCCACTGCAAGCGCATTTATTGACTAATCTTCCCGAAATATTTAACAACAGTTTCCTCGACGAATTCTACAATATCCATAAAGCTTGGTCGAAATCGGTTCAGATTTAGATATAGCTCTCATCTATATGTCCATCGCATTTTGGATAATTTTTTGTTATTTGTCTACCGTAGTTATTACATTTTGAATATATTTGCTTTGCTCGAAATTTGATACAGGAATTTAATTATCTGTCTGGATAAATCAAATTTGTTTCAGCATTAGATGTAGCCCCCCTTTTGTGTTTATAGGGTAGGTGTAGGGTATTATAAAGTCGGCACCGCCCGACTTTTGCCTTCCTTACTGGTTTTTTAAATTTTTTTATCAATGTATTTATTTTTTTAATATATTGGGGGTATACTAATCTAGTCGTTTCGTTGGTAACACCTCGAAATATTGATATATATATATATTCTGGATCCTCTCGATATTGCGATCTAGCCATGTCCGTCCGTCCGTCTGTCAAAATCACTATTGCGGTCGAACGCGTAAAGCTACCCGCGTGAAATTTTGCACAGATACTTAGTATTGATGTAGGTCGTTGGGGTTTGCAAATGGGCCATATCGGTTCAGATATAGCTCCCGGTCTCCTGATTTGACTTCTTTAGCCCCTGGAAGCCGCAATTTTCATCCGATTTGGCTGAAATTTTGCAAGTAGTGTTCTGTTATTACTTTCAACAACTGTACCAAGTTCGGTCCAAATCGGTTTATAACCTGATACAGCTCCCATATAAGATAAGAAGAACTTTTATTTCATTACCTTATTTTAATACACTACTTTTGTTTTTTATGTAAGTTTATTTATTTTTTATTTGATTGTAATTTATAAAAAAATACTTTTTTTTTAATTTTTAGGTTTTTAAATTTTGTTTTGTTCATTTGTTTAGTTTTTTGTTATGTTTTATTTTTTATATTTAATTTTTTCGCCTTTTTTATTCTATTGTTTTATTATTATTTTTATACCGTTCATCGTAGGATGGCGTATACTACTCATCGCACCCAACATTTTTTCAAAATTGCCAAAATTTTTCTGCTACTGTGAAATTGGTAAAGATACATAGAATTTTTTATTGAAAATTGTGGTCGGTAGTAGGTACGAGAACAATTAGTGGTCATAACGTCAGAGCTTAATCTTGCACTGCTTGCCAACACACTATTTATAGGCCGATACTAATCTTTTAAATTCTTTAAAATGTGCTTGTCTTTGCGAATATCGGTAGGCATTGTGGATCTCATCGTTCCAAATTTCAGAAAAATCCGGTAATAAGTGAGTCATTTATGGTCTTAAGGCTAAAAATTGGCAGATCGGCAGCTATATCGAAATATAGTTCGATTTTGACCATATTCGTTTCGGACATCGTTAGGCATAGTACAACTCACCGTTCAAAATTCAGCGAAATCTGGTAATAAATGAGGCAATTATGGGTTTACGGCTAAAAATCGTCAGATTGGTTTATATGACAGCTATATCGAGATATGGTTCGATTTGGACCATATTCGGTTCGGACATCGGTAGGCATAGTACAACTTACCGTTCAAAATTCAGCAAAATCTGGTAATAAATGAGGCAATTATGGGCTTAAGACTAATAATCTGCAGATCGGTCTATACGGCACTAATATCTAGTTATAGTTCGATTTAGACCATATTCGGTTCGGACTACGGTAGGCATAGTACAACTCACCGTTCCAAATTTCAACGAAATCGGTTAATAAATGTGGCTTTTATGTGTTTTTGAACGCTCTTTCCATACAAGTCCGACCACAGTGGATTGGTGGCGGTATTTCTCCCATATCAAAGAGTGCTTTGCGTATCATGTTTTTTTGACAAATCCCAACGGCTTGCCGCAGGGTTACAACACTTAGTAGGAAAGTTTTTCACGGAACAACCACCGTTGCAATTTTTTAATGATATCGGCGGGATTCGAAGCCTGTCCTTCAGTGACATGCCGTGGATATACTAAGCTCTAAATTAATAAATTTTTGCAACTTGTAATGCGTTTAAGGTTTTATATGTGTTAAAAAAGGTTCCCTGACGCGTATGAACAATTTTAATTGTTATACTATGGAGCGTATGCTTTACCGAAATAACCTATTTGAGCTTACAAGTACAAGAGATGGGTCATTCTCTTATCCTTAGTTTTAAGAATACCGATCAACTCCGAATCATTTCCGATTCGGATTAATCATGTAAGTCTGTCTGTTCATGAAACAGTTAAAATTTTAAATGAATGCATTTTTTTGTTGAATTTGCCAATGGGTTTATGTTTCTATCTTGATTAAAAAAGCAAAACAATAAAAACCTTTCAAAAAGTTTAAGCCAATGCAAAATGCATTAGGCAGGCTACAGCGATCCTGATTTTTGCCTTACCAGGGGCCCCGTCGGACTGCATTGCCACTAAAAGATTACATGCTTCCACCTACTCACTATTTCACGTAACGGTCGGTAGGACGGCGATAATTCTATGGGGCGATCCAGATCGTGAGAAGACGAGGCTATTACTGAAAGGAAGCAAGAAGGAGGTCAGTATACCTGTTAGTATCATAACGGGACACATCGGTGCGGAAAGTGATATCATGTGTAGGGCATTCGGGGAAGATGATGAGACGTTGGAGCATTTCCTTTCTCATTGCACGGCTTTCGCGTCTAACAGATACCAGCACTTAGTTGGAGACACAATACCAGACATGACCCAACACAGGGGAGTGGTATTAAAAACAATTAAGGATTTTGCAAGTACCACGGAATTCCTAACTTAAAATTTCCTTTTTAGAGGTTACTTTATAGTTTTTAGAGCGCTCAACAAGCCGATTACTGGCTTAGGTGTATGGCCATACACCTTTTTTTCTGTACCTTCCAGCTTTACAAGTTTGAAAGTTATCAAGCTTTCGGCAGACGGACGGAAATGCACAGAGATATTAATTTGTATAACAACATAACATTTGAATTAAAGATTAAAAGAAGTTACCGACATTTTTTTGTAAGCTAAACCCTCCACCATAGGATGGGAGTAAACGAATTTCGTCATTCTATTTGTAACATCTCGAAATATGCGTCTAAGACCGCAAAAAGTATATATATTCTTGAACGTCGTGACATTTTAAGTCCGTCAGGCCGTCCGTCTGTCTGTCGAAAGCACGCTAACTTTTGAAGGAGTAAAGCTAGTCACTTGAAGTTTTGCACAAATACTTCTTATTAGTATAAGTCAGTTGGGCTTGTAAATGGCCCAAATCGGTCCATGTTTTGATATAGCTGCCATATAAACCGATCTTAGGTCTTGACTTCTTGAGCCTCTAAAGGGCGGAATTCTCTTCCGATTTGACAACTGTGCTAAGTATGGTTCAAATCGGTTCATAACACGATATAGCTGCCATATAAACCGATCTTGGGTCTCAACTTCTTGAGCTTTTAGAAAGCGCAATTCTTATCCGACTTGGCTGTTATTTTGCACGTATTGTTTTGGTATCACTTCCAACATTTGTGCGAAGTATGGTCCAAATCGGTCCATAACCTGATATAGTTGCCATATAAACCGATCTGGGATCTTGACTTCTAAAGCCTCTAGAGATCGCAATTCTCTTCCTATTTGGCACAAATTTTTTCCACCGGCTTCTTCCATGGCCTTCAACATACGAGTGCAATATGGTCTGAATCGATATATAGCTTGATACAGCTCCCATATAAACCGATCTGCCGATTTTCCTTCTTGAGCCCCGAATCGGACTATAACTTGATATAGCTCCTCCTCCTCCGTGCTTATTCATTATACCTAGTTTGCCTAAAAAGAGATACTGAGCAAAGAACTCGACAGATACGATCCAAGGTGGAGGGTATATAAGATTCGACCCGGCCGAACTTAGCACGTTCTTACTTGTTTATTATTTATCTCTCACATTTACATTATAATCTAAAAAGAAAAATTAATTAAGCTACTTCTGGCATCCCATTTAAATTCTATTTCAATTTTGAAAGAGTATTCCTTGGCCACTTTCACATATTTTTTTATAGATTCAAATTTTTGTTTTAATCTTGAAATGTCACTCACCTTAACACATGCCGCTATTTTAAAATCGATTGAAATAAAAAATCTCAAATATTTTTCACTTTACGGTAGCGTCTAAGCAATTTGAAAAAGGCAAGCCAACACCAATGATATTCATAAAAAATTATGAAATTTTTTCATTTCGTTGGGATTTTTATACCCTCCACCATAGGATGGGGGTATACTAATTTCGTCATTCTGTTTGTAACTCTCGAAATATTCATCTAAGACCCCATAAAGTATATATATTCTTGATCGTCATGACATTTTAAGTCGATTTAGCCATGTCCGTCCGTCTGGCCGTTCCTCCGTCTGTCTGTCGAAAGCACGCTAACATTCGAAGGAGTAAAGCTAGCCTCTTGAAATTTGGCACGAATACTTTATATTAGTGTAGGTCGGTTGGGATTGTAAATGGGCTATATCGGTCCATGTTTTGAAATAGCTGCCATATAAACCGATCTTGGATCTTGACTTCTTGAGCCATTGGAGGGCAAAATTCTTTTCCGATTTGGCTGAAATTTTGCATGAGGCGTTTTATTATGACTACCAACAATTAATTTCATTAATTCAATTTTTATAAAAAAGGGAAAATTTTACACAAAAAAAAAATCCACGTTGTTTACTCATAAGCGTAGTTTTTAGAAATGTAAAGTTCTTAAATAGGCGTATTAATAATGATTTTCAAAAAAAATATTACACCAGAATTTGTCAAAATTTTATTTTTATATGAAGTTTTGTCGAATTTTATGTTTTGTAGCAAGTTTTGACAAACGTCTTCAATGACGTGTTTTCTGTGATCAAATCCATCGGTTGTTTGGCAATTTTCAGTAACCAAAAAAATTTTTCATTTCTGGTGATGTTAATTTTTATGGCCAGATTAGCTCGCCTCACTCCTCTTTGGGAGAAATGACGTAAAGAAATACCTCGGTTTAAGTTTTAAAATTTTCTGTAGTTAAATCAATCCAGGATGTACCTTATTTAAGATTTGTTTTTTTACTGTCCATATTTAGGTTTATTATAACCAGTCAATTAAATAAGCAACTTAATTTTAAAATTTAATAAAAATGAAATAAAAATTCCATTCTGAACATTTTTTTATTATTATGATGCTATTCGTTGTTACTGAGGCTGTTTTTTTTACATTTTTTTTTAATATTTACTTGACGTTTTATTACTTTTCTCATTATTATTATTTTTGTTGAGATAACATTTCAATGATTTTTCACTCACTCAAATAATCTCCTTTTTCCCATGACTTGACCTTGTTGCCGGGTGATGGTTACTTAACATCTTCTTGATATCGGTGGTGCTGGGGAATAATTTTTAGGATGAATTTTTTCGCCATCGCCACATTTCAAAAATGAATGAATATGAGCGAATATGGTATGTATTATTCATATTAAAAGAAAATGTGTTGATGAACATTTTTTGTGCTTCTTCAGCACACACGCGTGCCCATGTGTCTGAAAATATTTTTTAATTAGAAACACTGAAGCAAAATTTGAAAACAAAAAAAAAAAATAGAAAATCAAAATTTAAAAAAATATGAAATCAAATTTTGAAATTTCAATTAGAAAACCAGTCAGTTCGGCCGGGCTGTATCTTATATCGCCTCCCCCTTGGATGGCATTTGTTAAGTACTTTGACCGGTATCTCTTTATAGGCAAATAAAGGATAATCGATAAGAATCGCTATGCTGTTTGATACAGATCAGGTTATGGACCGATTCGTGCCATACATGGTGTGGTTGTTGGAGACTATAGTAGAAGTCATTGTGGAAATTTTCAGCCAAATGGGATTATACTTCTTGAGTCTAGAGAATTCTTGCCAATAAAGTCGATACTAGAACAAATAACGAACTCTGTAAGCTACGCTATATGAGGAAATGTACTAAGTGTGTTTTTTTAAAAATCTTACATTTTAAACTAATTGTGCAGGGGAAAACAACCTTCTCAGAACCCGGAGTCTGACAGACCGATCTCCTAAGATGCTTGATGGACTACTCCTCCAGAGCCTCGTTAAAGAATTTCCATTCGCCGAGCATCAGCATTAGAGCTGACAAATTATCGATAATCGCCACATTCGATATTTTCGATAGTTTTAATAATAAATAATTTTCCCTATACCCATATTTCAAACGAAAATGAGAAGTAACAAGTAAGAGCGTGCTATGTGCGGCCGGGTCGAATCTTATATACCCTCCACCATGGATAGCATCTGTCGAGTTCTATGCGCGGTATCTCTTTTTAAGCAAAAAAAGAATATTGAATAATAACAGTTATGCTATTGGAGCTATATCATGTTATAGTCCGATTCGGACCATAAATGAATGCTGAATATTGTAGAAGTCATTGTGTAATATTTCAGTTCATTCGGTTAAGAATTGCGCCTTGTAGGGGCTTAAGAAGCAATATCGGGAGATTGGTTTATATGGGAGCTGTATCAAGCTATTGATTGATTCAGACCATATTAGACACGTATGTTGAAAGTCATGAGAGAAGCCGTTGTTCAAAATTTCTGTCAAATCGGATAAAAATTGCGCCCTCTAGAGGCTCAAGAAGTCAAGATCCCAGATCGGTTTATATGACAGCTATATCAGGTTATGTACCGATTTGCGCCATACTTAGCACAGTTATTGAAAGTCATAACAAAACACCACACGCAAAATTTCAGTCAAATCGGATGAGAATCGCGCACTCTAGAGGCTCAAGAAGTCAAGACCCAAGATCGGTTTATATGGCAGCTATATCAAGACATGGATCGATTTGAACCATACTTAGTGCAGTTGTTGGAAGTGATACCATTTAGAATGCCAACAGACCTGCACTAATAAAAAGTATTTGTTCAAAATTTCAAGCGGCTAATTTTACTCCTTCGAAAGTTAGCGTGCTTTCGACCGACCGACTGACGGACGGACATGGGACGACTTAAAATTACATGACGATCAAGAATATATATACTTTATGGGGCTTCAGGCCCATATTTCGAGGCGTTACAAACAGAATGACGAAATTAGTATACCCCCATCCTATGGTGGAGGGTATACAAATCAGGAGATCGATTTATATAGAAGCAATTTCAATGCACAGACCAAATAAAACCAATGTTAATAAAGTCAGTTGGAGGTCATGAGAGAAATTATTGTACAAAATGTTAGCCTAATCGGATGAAAATTGCGTCCTCTATAGCCGTAATGTATCTTAAAGAATACAGTCAGTGTCGGATTGCTTATTTTTGTTTAGTTTTGCAAAAAATTTTGCCTTTGCGATAGTAACCATCGGAAAAAATCAATCGATATTTAGTCAAAAAAATTAAATATCGATGGAATCGATGGTGCCATCTATATTTTGCTATCTCTAATCAACATGGAATACGTAGATTGCATAGCTCGGCGACTGGTTTGCACGTTATCATCGCACACGTTTCCCGTAGATTCAATCCTGGCGAGAACATAAAAAATAAATTTCAGAAATACAGCGTACAGTGGGGTATTTGGCCCTCTTAGCAGCGCTTAATTGATTTTTTAAGTTTCCGATATAATAACCGATTTTTTATTTACGACAAAATTCGATGATGCTATCCGAAAATACAAAAATATTCATCGATAATTTCGATCTGTACCATTGCTCCAAAATGAAACTTTTTGAAAGTTTCTTTGAAAAATGAACAAAACAGAAAATTACATAAACTTAATTAAAAAAAGAAATAGTTTAAGTCAAAGAAGTTATTTTTACTCAGCAACCTAAAAAAATTACTTTACTCTACTATTGTCTCTCGGAATGATTTTTTTTTAATCAGTCCGAAATTGGTCACATTTCCACACATATTGGACAATTAAGAAGCAATCCGAAAAAATTCAATTTGAGATATTTTGAATATGCGTAGTGCTAGCTGTAAACTAACGCACTGTGTTCGTGAAAATTGCTACAAATTGAAACATTTTTAAGTTTCATTGATTCTTTGCAATTTTCGTATAGTAGAAACAAGTAAAAAAATAAAATCGAAGCACCGTAGAGTGAAGCAGGGAATTCCCCAAGGTGGGGATAACTCCGGCACTGTTTAACCTCTACCTCTCCTCCATTCCACCCCCTCCAGACGGCATGGAGATCGTATCATATGCAGACGATTGTACGATCATGGCATCTGTCCTCCCACCCATTGTTGACATCTGCAATAGGTTGAACGTCTACCTCAACGAACTTGCCTCATATTTCGCTGCAAGAAATCTGAAGATATCCGCCACCAAATCTTCAGCCACATTGTTCGCTACAAATACGCGTGAGGTGAATACTGAGCTGACTGTAATGGTCAATGGAGAAATGATTCCGACCATCAAATGCCCCGAAATACTTGGCGTCACATTTGACAGCTCTTACACATTCTAGACAGCTCTTACACATCTAGAGCGTGAGGTTTAGCGCTACAGGTCTAGACAACATTCATGCAGACACGGTAGCAGATGCGGTAAATGGCTACAGGGTTAATGTAGTCCTTGAAAAATTCCGCCTTCCATTGCACCTGAAGAAATTGACCCCCCACGGCAAACCAGAGTAATTCTGGCTCAACTACGTTCCGGCAGATGCAGCCGCCTCAACTCCTACCGCACGATACACGTCACCTGTTAAAGATATTCATCACAAATTTGTGGATGAATATATTTTTAAAAAAATGAGTTAAAATTTTGGCCACGTTTCTTGAAGAAAACACCCAAAATCCCCACACTGGGAAAATATGTTTGCAAAATTGGCATTTTTAGTCAAATGACCGTAGAGACCTCAATCCTTGGGTGGCATCAAAAATGTTTTGCATGCAATTAATTATTAATTTGGGCAATGAAAATATGTTATAAAGTTGGGGGTCTCAGCTTTACGTTTTGAGAACTCGAAGGGTTTTCCCAGTTTTTTTGTTGTTAAAAAGGTCAATATTGTACTTCACAGATCTCCTATTAGAGTTAACACAATTAATAAAAGTTACACTTAAAACGCATCTACATTAAGTCTTCTTTACAGTACAGTAAGCAAAATTGATTGTGCTGGGCCCTGAAATTTTGCATATAAACTGAATAACACCTCAGCTATAACCATGTAAAATGGCAGACTTATTTCCACATATTTTTTTCCCCATCCGACTGTGTGACGCTATATTTTTGCCGCTCTTTTGACATTTCTCTTCAGTAAGGTTTGCCATTTCATGATGGATGTGTATGTATGCGCCGTATGTTCGTGAATTGGGCTGAGCAACAACTTGAAAATGATTCAGATTTTCATCAAAACCATCTTCAGCGGTGGTCATTTTTGGCTGAAGGGCTTCGTCAGACAGCAATCCACACGTGCTCCATGAGCCACCATTGCATCCTAAAAAAATTACGGTTTGGTGCGGTTTATGGGTCAGCGGCGTCATTGGGTCGTACTTCTTCCGTGATGATCAGGACCGGCAATGTGTTACTGTGAATGGGAATCGTTACCGTTCAATTGGATGATATGCACTTGGAGGACATGAGGTACCAACAGGTCGGCGCCACAAGCCACACAGCGAATGTCACAATCAATTAATTGGATACCAAGTTTGGAGAACGTGTTATTTCATTAAATGGTCTAGTCGATTGGCCGCCTAGGCAGTGCGATTTGACGCCGTTGGACTATTTTCTGTGGGGCTACATCAAGTCAATAGTCTATGCCAACAAGTCAGAGACGATTGATGAACTTCGTACGAATATCGAACAAGAAATTGCAGCAGTATCGGCCAATTTATGCTTGAAAACCGTCGAAAATTGGGTTCAGCATCTGGACTTCTGCAAGCCTGTCAGTGGTAACCGTGCAAAAGAAATAGAGTTCTATACATAATGGCATCGAACGTACTTTCACAGAAATAAAATATTCCATTGATATCCAAAACTATTTTGGTTTTATTTAGAAAGAAACTTTTGTAGCGCTCTTATTGAAAATCCGGATACATTTGCCATATATAACTATATATCCTAACTGCGCAAACTGATTCAAAGTGGGTCCATATCCGATGCTCCAAGGCATGAACCAAGTAGTCAGTATCATCATAAATATTACCATTCAATATTACCTAAATCGCCGCGGGATGACTATGAGCATCACAGGCTGGAACCTGTGTGGTGTTCTTCGTTATCACAATCAGCTTAGCTGGGAGCTACCAGGAGGATCCACAGATTGCGGATAGTGAAATGCTCCATACGAAATAGCTGCAATTGCAGGAGCAGACAATCAGCGGTATCCAGCGGAGAGCCTCAGTGAGAGGCCGGGTGGAACCGGCTCCTGTCAAAATACTGAGTGCCCATGATGCTCGATACGACAAGGCGAGATATTGGCGCCTTTAACGAGGATCACCACTTCCACATGAAAATGTGGCTACAACAACAACAACATTGTGTAAATGGACTTTCTTTTTGACTTACTGGAGGAAAGAATTCTTTTCTTTTTAGGAAAACACAATTAATGTCTCTTAATCTTATGGAACTTGGTCGTTAGGGTGACCAGGTGTAAGTGTTTGGTTTTTTTTAAATATTTGACACCGTAAGACAATCATTAACCGGATTACTGAGGCATTTTAATATAGGCAAAATCATAGAAAATACGATGTTTCCTGGGCCACTTCTACGTATCCTGTTGTATGACAATTCGTAAATCAGTCTTGTTAGCGTGGTATGCCACTGTTAATCGGAATATTAAGGCATTACAATTTAGACAAAATTATTGAAAAATATGCATCCATCGCTTTTTTTTTTTAATTATAATACTTATACTTTTTCTGTACCACCCTACAGCTGTTATCCTATGGTGAAGGTTAAAAAAACATAATTTTCAACAAAATATGCATTAAAAGTTAAGAATTTGCTAATTTTTTTTATCCACATTGAGGACGATGAAATGAATGAATGGGCAAATGTGTCTCGCATTATTCATATAATTTTTAACAAATATGTAGACTAGAAAAAAAAAATAGCCATGTGTATATATGTACGTCTGGAAATATTTTTCGCATTAGAAATAAGCCAAAAACGAAAAACAAAAAAAAAACCCTAGCACTGGCCAAAGAAAATAACAATAAATTAGCCGTAAAAAACGCAAACAAAATGAAAAAAAATATTATTTGTGTTAGATGGGAATTAAAATATTTAAATGTTTAGAGTGGGAAAATTTATAATCATGGGCTCTTAACATTTGACTTTAAAATCTTCAAAATAAACCCCATTGATAATTTTATACATTTTTTTCGCTTTTCTTTGCAGCAGGATCTCGTCAGCGGTTTGGCTTAACTTTGCATCATCTCACCTCTGAAACTCAAGCAACATTTGAGGAAAAACATATTGCTTGCATGTTGTGCAAAAAGATTGCCAAGTTAATTTAAATAGAAAAAAATATATACAAAATGGAACAGCCATTGATTGTACAGGCCGAGTACTCTTTTAAAGGGGGCAACAACGATGAGTTGTGTTTCAAAAAAGGTGATCTAATCACTGTGACACAACGTGAAGAGGGTGGCTGGTGGGAAGGCACCCTAAACGATAAGACTGGCTGGTTTCCCAGCAACTATGTTATGGAATATAAGGCACCCTTGCCCATTACAGATGTCATACGACCCCCCGAAGAGATACAAGAGTACAGATCAGTAGTTCTTAAAGACCTATTGGACTCGGAGAGGGCCCATGTGGCCGAGGTGCAAGGTTTGTTGGAGAACTTTTTGGAACCTTTGCAGCAAACACAAATGTAAGTAGGAAAAATGTTCCTCTTTCCCTAATAATCTTTGGTCTTTTCCATTTTTTTACAGTTTAAATGCCGACGAATATGCCCAACTAATGTGCAATTTTGTTGAGGTGGTTAAAACCCATGAAGAGTTACTCACACAAATGGAAGAGTGCAATGATCGCGTGGGCAAATTGTTTCTAAATAAGGCCCCTTTGATGAAACAAGTTCACCAAGCCTATTGTGCGTCACATCCCAAAGCCATTGTCATTTTAGATAAATACAAGTGAGTTGCCCATTATGGTTACTTGACTAATAACAAACAAGCCAATGACATACTTCTTGAGTATGAGTGGTACATTGCATTATGGCATTTAGCTAAATTAGTTAGGTTTTTAAGAGATTATGTGTGCCACTTGCGATAAAATTTAAATTTATTTTTGCGTTTCATGCTAAAATATCATTTAAGTAATGACATCTTTGTATGCCGTAGTAAAGAGTGAGACGAATGAATACTCACCAAATAAGCATATGAAAAGTTGACCACCAAAAGGCATGGGATTTTGTTAAAAACATTTTAGAAATATGAAGTAAAAACATTTTGTCTAAATATATGTCGGCATTGAACGTAGTTAGTTTAGGTTATAACAAATAAATTCGAGTAAGGAAAGACAAGAGTCGGGCGGTGTCGACTATATAATATCCTACACCACCTATTCAACATATTGGGTTGCCCAAAAAGTAATTGCGGATTTTTCATATAGTCGGCGTTGACAAATTTTTTCACAGCTTGTGACTCTGTAATTGCATTCTTTCTTCTGTCAGTTATCAGCTGTTACTTTTAGTTTGCTTTAGAAAAAAAGTGTAAAAAAAGTATATTTGATTTAAGTTCATTCTAAGTTTTATTAAAAATGCATTTACTTCCTTTTAAAAAATCCGCAATTACTTTTTGGGCAACCCAATATATACTATCCCATGGCAGCCGGTTGTACGTATCCCATGGCAGCCGGTTGCCCGATGGAGTTCTTCATCGGCAAGGGCTGCCGCCTCAGTGTATAACCCACTGCTACAACAACAACAACATCCTACTTTCAATACATGAAACCTATGTTGAAATTTAGTCAGATTTTAATTTCGCATACCTATCCCATTGAAAAACTGAATAGAACCTTGTAACACATTTTTCGATAGAACTTAAATGGTTGCTACTACTGAATTTAAGGGCCATTTGGGAGATATATCTAAATCTGGCCTGACTTTAATGAAATTTAGCACACGTGCTAGGACGTTAAATAAAACATCTCACGCAAAATTTTATAAAGATCGAACCAAAATTGTGGTGACTACAGCCAAAAAGGCCATATCGGATGAAAGATATATATGGAAGCTCCATCTACATCTGAACCGATTTTAATGAAATTTTGCATATGTATTAAGACGTCAAATAAAACATTTAATGCAAAATTGCGTAAAGATCGGACCAAAATTGTGGCTACTACAGCCTTTAAAGGCCATATCAGTTGAAAGATATATATGGAAGCTATATCTAAATCTGATCCGATTTTAATGAAATTTTGCATAAGTATTGGGAAGACAAATAAAATATCCCTTGCTAAATTTTGTAAGAATCGTACCAAAATTGTGGCTACTACAGCCTTAAAAGACCATATCGGATGAAAGATATATATGGAAGCTATATCTAAATCTGATCAGATTTTAATGAAATTTGGGATGACAAATAAAATATCTCTTGCTAAATTTTGTAAGGATCGGACCAAAATTGTGCCTGCTACAGCCTTAAAAGACCATTTCGGATGAAAGATATATATGGGAGCTATATCCAAATCTGATCGGATTCCGATGAAATATTACACACATATTGGGACATCACAAAAAGCACTTCATGCCATATTTGGTAAAGATCGGACTAAAATTGTGGCTTCTACAGCCTTAATAGGTCAAAACGGATAAAAGATATATATGAGAGCTATATCTAAATCTGACCCGATTTTTATAAAATTTTGAACACGTATTAGGACGTTACACGAAACATCTCATGCCAAATTTTGTAAGGATCGGACCAAAATGGTGGAAACTAAAGCTTTAAGAGGCCACATCGGATGAAAGATATATATGGGAGCTATATCTTAACCGATTTCTGCTGGTTATGATCTAGATAGTACCATAATTGAATAAAACCCCTTTAAAGTCCGATTTTCTGACTAGACTTTTTGAGCTCATAATAGGGACATTCTGATCAGATTTCTCTGGGATTGCGAAAATGGAGTTGTGCTAGACTCCATTACATCTGTACCGAGTGTGGTTCAGATTAGACCATTTTGGATATAACTGTCTTCTTTGAATTTATAAATGGTGCATATTCATCTAATTTTGACAGAATATAAATAACATATACACATATCTATAGGAGTGGGCATCCTTGGGCCTTTGAAAGCCTCAAATTTAAGCGAAATAGGATAAAAATGCGATTTTGCTTAAATGTGAGTGTATTAGGCCCCTCGACATCCGTGGTGGGTATGATCTAGATCGTACCATAATTGAATAAAGCTCCCTTATAGTCCGATCTTCCAACTAGACTTCTTGAGCTCATAATAGGGGCATTCTGATCAGATTTCTCTGGGATTGCGAAAAGGGAGTAGTGCTAGACTCCTTTACATCTGTACCGAGTGTGGTTCAGATCAGACCATTTTTGGATATAGCTGTCTTTAACGGAATATAAATAACATATACATATATCTATGGTGGTAGTCATCTAAAGTTCGGCTCGGTCGTACTTAATGCTATTTAACTTATTTTATTTAAAAAACGTTTTGGGAACAGTTCTTATGAAAGTCTAATTTTGACGTTTGTTTTTCAGAGACGAATTGGAAAAGTATATGGAACGACAGGGAGCAGCCACGCCAGGACTTTTAGTGCTGACAACGGGTTTATCGAAACCATTTCGGCGTTTAGATAAATACTCGGCCATGTTACAGGAATTGGAACGACACATGGAAAGTAGTCATCCCGATCGAGGGGATACTCAACGCAGTGTAGCGGTATATAAGGATATAGCAGTAAGATATCATTGGAACATTTATATATGGACAATGTTTGTTTAATACAATTCTTTTGTTTTAGGCCACTTGCTCCGCCACACGAAGACAAAAAGAATTGGAACTACAAGTTCTTACGGGTCCTGTAAGAGGTTGGCAGGGTCAAGAACTCAGTTCGTTGGGTGAAATTATACACATGGGTAGTGTAGCGGTGGGATTGGATCATCGTGATCGTTATTTTGTATTATTTCCACAAACTTTACTCATATTGAGTGTTAGCCAAAGGATGAGTGCTTTTATTTATGAGGTATGTTGCAAACAAAAACAATTTAATTGGCACAGCTTCATCATTGACTGTATTTCAGGGTAAATTACCTTTGACGGGTATAATTGTTAATCGTCTGGAAGATTCGGATACTTATAAAAATGCCTTTGAAATCAGTAGCCCTCTGATAGAACGCATTGTTGCTGTATGCCAGGGACCCAATGAGGCCAACAAATGGGTTGACCTCTTGACATCGACAAATAACAGCAGTGTGCCCATAGGCATTAAACGACAACACAGTAACCTAAGTAGTGCCTCAATAAGTGGTGGCCACATATCAACGCCTCCCAGTCATGTAAGTATGCAGTAAAGAAAAAAAGCCCCACCTTAAGACCAAGAACTATAAATCCCATAAAATACATTGGTGTAGCTAAGGATTTGGTTTCATAGTTTCCTCTCCCCAATATGGATAACATTTTTTAATAATCACTAGAGAAAGTTTAAAATTATATTAATAAAAGGAATTGGCCCTTTGGTCATGCTAAATTAAAAATTCTACTAAAATGATCCCTAGCCCTTTGATTCTATTCCTTAAAAAGACTGTTCCTAGCTCCCCCAATGTTCACCTAATAATTTTTTGTATTAAAAGAAAACGAGAAAACAAAATCCCTATATTTTTTACATTTTCTAAAAAAAACGACCAAAACTTTATTGTGTGATGTGTTGTTGTACGTTCGTTCGCGTTTTTAGTCCACTTATAATTTGGATGCTCGTGGTTATTGTACCCGATTCTCACTGTGTGCCTACTTCAATTCACCCCAAATGTGCATTACCCTACCGCCCAGCAATTATCCACCGACGGCTCCCTATGCCAGACTCAGCGATCATTTTGCCAAATTGGTAAAGGCTGGTCTGCTCAAGAATTTCATAGTGAAAATGTTGCTGTATCCTCAGTCAAGGCAAAGTGTTGATATGGGCTCGGTGCCATTGAGAAAGAAATCGCATAAAATATCCAAAAAAATTGTCAGATCTCATTTAGAATACGGAGTGGGTGATGGGGAGGAGGAGTTGGGGAGCAAGGAATCGGAGTTATCGGAAAAGGGGCTTTTGGAGAGACAAGATGCTTTTTCTTTGCCCACTGATTCAGAGAGTGGTAGTGGCAGTGGCATTGAGGCTAGCAAAGATTTTGAATTTATGCAATTCTCCAGAAATGATTCCATAATTTCAACGGGCACTTTTATTGATCATGGCTCGGGAGCGGCCACACCCAACAAGGCACGACATTGTTCTTCTATAAATCTCATAAATTTGGATTCAGCCAGTGAGGATGGCTGCGGAGGAGAGAGAAGTTGCTGTTGCAGTCCCTCACCCAGCACTGCCCTGAAGAAGGAGTCCTTGGTAATAGGCTCCAAAACAATGAGGGCCATAGCCCGCAAATCGTCGGAACAAAGTATTATTATACATACCTCAAAAGCTCACTTGGATCTCGGTAGCGGTGGTGGGTGTTTCCATACCCTGCCCATAACTAATGATGTGGTTGATCATCCTAACCTGGCTACTCCCCCGCTGTTACAACAACAAATTTCGGAAACTTCAGGCAAATCCTCAGTATATGCTGGCCGTCTGAAAGGAGCCTATATTGCCTGTGAAAATCTAGCTGATCTCAGTGACGAGGCCAAAATTAAGGCCAGCACCTCTCAGTTGGCCATATCTCCTACAGAGCGTCACAGCATGCCCAATATGTTTGTGGGCAATCGTTTTAACCGCAGTTCCAAGACCGCTGTCTATGTGCCCTCATGGCAGGATCGTAATGACAAGCTGAATCAAAGTGCCGATGGTGTTGAAACCAACTCCCAAGATCTGGTTGATGGCGAAGTACATGCCAGTACGTTAGACTTACCTGCAATGTGCCGCGAGGCCCCTGATAAACTGCAAGCTGAACTATTATATAACTTTCAGGAGCAACATGATGCGGACAATGATGTCATAGCTCCACCTTCCATGTACAAAAACTTCCAACACAATTCGAGGAACTTGAATAATTTCACTTTATCACAGACTGAGTTATGCTTTGAGCCCAAACGCAGCAGCAATGGCAATGAATCAAAAGACAAACGTAATTCCATAAAACGATGCATTAGTTATCACTATGTTCCCCTGGCCAATGTTGAGGTGGGAGATGGGGAGCCCAATGGCCCAGCTGCAGATAGAAATGCCAATCGACGACATTTCGGATCCCCAGACAAAAAAGGCGACAGCACCAGCACAAAATGTAAATGTTGTGAAAGTTCTCAATGCCCCAGTCCCAGATCCAGTGATTCGGGTATGGCTGGCAGTTGCACAATAAACTCACCGGATCCCCCACAATCGGATGGAGTCAACTATGAGCCCTACTATGATGTGGATGGCAATTTGAAGCTAATGGCAAATGGCAATGGTCCCTGCGACGATTTGGCAAGATTTGATGTGTGTGGCACTTTTCGGGAAAAGTTTTTGGAAATAACTCAACAACAGCAGCAGCAACAGCCGCATGAACTACCGCTAGTTGAGACTAGCCCTATGGAGAGCCCTTTGGCCACACCCACAGCTACGCAGGCTGAGACTACTGTAACTTCTTTAGAATTCCAAAGAAATAGCAAAAGTATTTATATTAGCTCCACAGCACCTTCCCATCCCCAGGGAAGTTCTTCAAATTTTGTATTTTCCTCGCAAGGCAGTGAAAGGGACTCCACCACAACCGCTGGCGATGTCAACATAGATAACAGTAGTGAACCTAGTGTTTTTCGCTCTGGCATGTATGCCCATTGGTGGAAAAAGGAAACTCTTCCCCACGAGGTGGTCAAGAGTATAGCAAAGGTTTACAACCGACGTTTGCCTCCCTCGAATCAGATTAGTTTGGATTCACGTTGCTCCCTATGTTCCAATTGTTTTTGTTCCATGGAGGCCAGTGGTTACAGCGAAGGTGCCACCTATTGTACCATGTGTCAGGATTGCATATCCAATTGTAGTTCATCCAGTCAGCAATTGGCGGCTACAAATACCACAACCACCATAACATCAGCCGAATGCCCTTTGTGCTGTAATGTGCCCTCATCAAGGAATTCAGGAGAGGTCAATCAAACCACAACTGTTGCATCATCCAGGCATAGTTTGCTAAGTAGTCCCGCCTCTTCATTTGATGTAGACTGTCCCATTTGTAGCGGTAATTATTTGGCTCGTGTCGAGTCCTTGAGTTCGGGCAAAGACGAAGAAGTATCCCACAGTCAGAAGAAGTCGAAGAAAAGCAAGAAGACAGGTTCGGCAGCGACGACGATGGGGCCATCTGCAGAAGGCAAGCATTTTAAGCCAATATATCCTAGCTATGCATTTGTCAACATTGTGTGCAAATGTGTAGTGTGTGATATGCGCGTTTGTGCACGTTCTGTTTTGTAAATTCGTTTTTTTTTCTACTTCTTCCTAATTTTAATCGATTACATTTTCTTTCTTTAAATTTGATGTCAAATTAATTAGAAACCAAATTAGTTGATCAACCTAGTAAAATCATTCTAGAAATTGTGGTTTTCTTAGAATTCGAAATGGAAATGAAGGAGTGAATTTTTTTTGCAAGGGCGATTTTTCTTTGCAGAACTTGTTTCGATGATTTTTCTCTTAGGCAATAAAATAGCGCAAATCAAATTTCTATGAAAATCAAACTTTGACAAAATTTTCTAGAAAATCAAATTTTGACGGAATTGTCTATGAAAATGAAAATTTCGACTATGTTGTTAAAACTTTTAAAAACTCATTGGTAAAATGAGAAACTTCATTTTTTTATAAATTTTTTTTATGAACAAAAAAAGAATTTGTCCAAAGTTTCAGCTGAATATCTCTATTTTTAAAGACTGTAGCGCGATTAGCTGACAGACTGACGGACATGGCTAGATCGTCTTAGATTTTTACGCTGATCAAGAATATATACACTTTATGGGGTCGTAAATGGATATTTCGATGTGTTGCAAACGGAATGACAAAATGAATATACCCCCATCCTTCGGTGGTGGGTATAAAAATATTCTCTAAAGACAAAGTTTTAATGAAAAATTTTAAAAAAGGAATTAAATGAACTCTACTATTTAATACAATTTTTTCTACAGACAAAATATCAATGAGATTTCTTTAAAGACGTTTTAATTTTTAAAATTTTCTAACTACAATATGTTTTTGAAATTTTCTCTTTAGATAAATTTTCAATAAAAAATTCTTTGAAGACAAAATTTTATAAAAACTTTCATAAAAGACAAAATTTGGAATTTTTCTAAAGATAGATTTTCAATCAATTGTAATCAATTTTTTTAGCAAAAATATTTTGATAATTTTTTTCAAGTAAACAAATTTAAAGAAAGATTTCTGAAGACAATATTGCAATGGAATTTCTCTAAAGACAGAATTTAAATAAATTTTTCTTGAAAAAAAAACTTTTCTAAATTTTCCAACGATAAAATTTTGATGAAATTTTTTTAACGAGAAATTTTTTTTAAAGTCAACATATTCTCCAAAAACAACATTTTGCCTAAAGACAAAATTTTTTCCAAAAACAAAATTTAAAAGAAAGTTTTTCTAAAAACGAAATTTCAATAAAATTTTCTCTAAAGAAAAATTTTCAATAAAATTTTCTAAAAGACAGGATCTTAATAAAATTATCTCTAAAGATTTTTTTTTAAAGTTCATATAAATTTTTAACTTAAAATTCAATGAAATACTTCTCAATTTTGATTTTACTGCAGCCCAAATTTCAGTTATCTTGAATACAAAATTTTGCCAACGATAAAATTTTGCTGAAATTTTTTCTAAAGACAAAAATTTTTTTCTTTTTTTCTAAAGACAAAATTTCAAAGAATTTTTCTCTAAAGACAAATTTTGAACAAAATGTTGTCTTAAGACAAAATTTTATTGAAATTTGCTAAAAGACAAGATCTTAAGGAAAATTTAAATATTATTATCTCTATAGACAAAGTGTCTCTTAAATTTTAATATTTTTTCCAACCCCAATTTTTTTTTTAAATTTCATATACATTTTTAACTTCAAATTCAATGAAATATTTCTCAATTTTAATTTTACTGCATCCCAAGTTACCGTTATCTGTAATACAAAATTTTTAAAAAATTTTCCAACGATAAAATTTTGCTGAAACTTTTTCTAAAGACAAAATTTTTCTCTAAAGACAACTTTTTTTTAAAAACAAAAATTTAAACAAAGTGTTGCTTCAATTTATTTCCGATATTTCGGTTGACTTCGTCTAACCGTTTTCACAGGCAGTTTTTAACATAACAATAAAGAATTAAGTGAAATAAATCACAAAAAATGTTTATGTTGTTGTGAGGAGTTACATTCGATGTGCTGCTCTTTGTCTCACTATTTAATTGAATATCCATTAAAAATCGTATTTCACTTGGAAAACTTAAAATGACTGTAACTTCTAAACTATATGTCCTAGAGGGAAATGCGCATTCATTGAAAATACATTAAAAATGGAAATTTCACTTGGAAAACTTAAAATAGCAGTATCTCCTTAACTATGCTTCCTAGAGGGTAATGGGCCTTAATCCGTAACACCATCAGAAAATTAGAATATTCATTGAAAATCCATTAAAAATCCAAATTTCACTTGGAAAACTTAAAAAGGCTCTATCTCCTAAACTATGCGTTCTAGAGGGCAATGGGCCTTAATTCATGACACCATCGAAAAATTAGAATTTTCATAGAAAATCCATTAAAAATAGAAATATCACTGAGAAAACTTAAAATGGCTGTATCTCCTAAACTGTGCGTCCTAGAGGGAAATGGCTCACACAAAATTTTCTCTAAAGATAAAATTTCAAAGAAATTTTTTCTAAAAACAAAATTTCCAAATTATTTTTTCTAAAGACAAAATAAAAAAAAATTTTTTTTTTCTTAAGACAAATTTTCAAAAAAAAAAAATTCTCTAAAGACAAAATGTCAATGAATTTTTCTTTTAAATTTCAATATTTGTCACAGTCCGATTTTTTTTTAAGTTAATATAATTTTTTTACTTAAAATTCAATCAAATCTGTTTCAATTTTAATTTTACTGCAGCCAAAGTTTCACTTATAGGAAGCACCCACTGTGTTATAAGGAAATTTTTAATGAATTTTCGAACAATATTCTAGCTTTTAGATCATATTGAATGCTTTCTATTCAAAAAAACATCAAAGCAATGAACTTATAAAAGTTTTATAGGTGTGTGCTCTTATGCAGAACACTTTGACTGGCATGGTGGATCGCGATTTCTGATACGCCATGTATCTTCATCAACACCTTTGTCAACTTAATCAAATTTTGAATAACAGCACACACTAGCAAAACTTGTATAAGTTGTTTGAATATGATCTGGATCTAGAAAATTGTTCAAAAATCATGAAAAGATTTTAAAGAATACAAATAAGAGACTGCAAACAAATAAAGGATTTTTTTAATTTTTCTATTTTTTTTTCTTCAAAATATTTTGTGAAAAAAACACATTGTTCCCCAAATTTTAAAAATAATGTTAAATTTTTATTTTTTCAACTTCTTTTGTGTTAGTTTTGAATTTTATTAATATTCCATAGTATGAGCCGTCCAATCCCTTACAAATATGAGAATATTCATCCGCCTTTATCGTTTCCAACAACTTTTTAATTCGATTTCAAGGAAAACCACGATTAACTCAAAATCACAATTTACAAAAAGAAAAAATTTAAAAAAGTAATACTCGTTCGTTTGTTTTTGTTGAATATGAAAAAAGTAAAAAAATAACTTAACTTTTAGTTTTTGTCGTTTTTTAATGAAATTTTGTTTGCTTATCATGTCCAAACATCAATTGTCATCTAAGCACCAACTTGACCACAAATGCATTCTGCTTGTCATTGAAATCATGCAAATTGAAACTTTTCAAAATTAAGGCAAACAAATCGAAATCATGGCATCATCATAATCATCACAATAAAGTTCTGACAAAAACCAAAAGGAAGGAAACATCGGAGAGGTCTAGTGTAGAAGTCCTTCTTCTTCATAGACTTTCTTTGTCACAACTCAATTCAATCCCTACGCTACCCTTATCACAACAAGCTTACTTCATTTGTATAAAAAAAATCCAGCACCTGAGAAACTGATCGAAACTGAGAAATAATCTTCATGACAATTCAACTTCCCACGCCTTTCCCATATACCAGAACACCCAGCTTCTCTCATCTGTGTAAAAATCAATCAAACATAAGAGGAACCGATCTTAAAAAAAAACGAATTTCAAAACATGACCTCACCACAAACCTCATACATGTGTATATTTGCTTAACTTTGCTTGCGCTTTTGTTTTATGGCCACATCTCTCAAACTCTGCACCACCTCCAGGACGAAAAAAAACGCAAACAAACAAATAAATCATGTGTCGTTGTTATGAAAACACCAAAAGTTAAAAACATAACTCCAACTACTTCAACTAATTTCAGGAATGTAACATTTTGTTGAAAATCTAATATGAGTTTTATTAATGCAATGAACTCTACTACTTCTACTACTATACAATTACTACTACTACTACTACGCACTCTTATATTGTTTGAAATGCAATACTAACATTTCTTTTTTATTTTAAGGAGTTTTAAACGTTATTAAAACTTTCTAATATGGTATTTTTGCTTTATTTTACAGATGTCTCCACCCTCAAATCTCAGCATGCTGACACAACGAATAAATCAGCAACAGCAGCAGCAACAACAAGTGGTGGCCAGCGGACAATCACCAGCAACAGTGGCTGGAGCAATAACAACAACGAATCCTACGGGCCGAGTGGAGAACAACAGTGTGTCCCCCTCGGCCCAGTCGCAGGGAGCAGCAGCAGCAGCAACGTCACAACACAAACGGAGCCTATCGTTCAATCATCACCTCAGTTACAATCAATACACGCACACTCAGCATCCACCACCTCATCCAATGCATCATCCACAACAACCACCAAGTCTACCAAGTCATCCAGTGGCAGTGCCAAACCACAAATCAAGTTTAGTCCCGACATCGAACAGTATTTCGAAGACACAACTCCCGGCACATCATACGGCAAACACCATGGCGGTAAACGCAAGGACCGGAAACACAAAAGGTATGCTCTACAACAGTTTTGATTTACCTGCCAATCGTTTAAGTGCGAATTTGATATTTCTGCCAAATACCTAACAAGTGGATATCTTTGATTCACCTGCCAATCGTTTAAGTGCGAATTTGATATTTCTGCCATATACCTAAAAAGTAAATTTCTTCTCAATTTTCTATACAAATTATTCTTTTAACGGCAAATCGTTTAAATGCGAATTTTATTTAACGACCATTAATATTTGGTGTAAAAATCCGGGCTAATTTCTCAAACTGAAATGGACTGTATTTTAAATAAGGTTCCCAGATATGTAAATCAGTGTAATGAAGCAGAAATGGAAAAAAGGCAATTTTAGTGTTCAGTGTGACAGTGTTTGTGTTTAATCGTGGAAGGCAGCAGCTTACCAGTTCAGATGTTTAGGAGCAAGTGAGTTTAAAATGCAAAGAGTCAGGTAGACATACCGATTTAGAAAAGTTTTAAAAAAAGGTTGACAAAGAAAGGTTTTAAGGTGACCGCCTTTGTCAAATTAATGGTATCTAAGAATTCATTTCATGAAGTATTTCAATAAGTTCATATCTTAATTTCTAAAGTTCAATAATTGTGGAATGGAGTTCAACATTTGAAAAGATATCACAATTTTCACTAAGTCTTTTTTATTTACCAGCCACAAAAAATAAAAATTAATTTTGCGACACACTGCACTATTTTGTGTGGAATAGAAAAAAACCAGTTTCCTACTCATACACAAGGCAGAAAGATCTGACTGAATATTATACTTAATATCCAATTCTGTGGCAGGTAATGGAATCTGTGACTTTTTGGCCCTTAAACATTTTAAAGATATGTGCGAATTTCGTCACTTTGCTGCCACAAAAATAGTGCAAAACTTGTTTTGGCAGCTAAACAAAACAAATGTAAACATTGGTTATTTAAAGGCGCCATTATCTCGCCATGTTGTATTAAGCTTTATAGGCACTCTGTATTTAAGTAAGAGCCGGTGCCACCCGGTCTCTCGCTGAGACTCTCCACTCGATACCGCTGATGGTCCGCGTATGCAGTTGCCCTTATGAGTCTTAAGATAAGGAAAATTACTCCACTTCATATATTTCTACCAAATGAAGACATCCAACTATTACAACACTTGCCCAACTGCTACTCTAAGCAATCTTCGATTGTCATAAGAGGATGTTTTCAATGTAAGCATGTTGGAGTCTACACTGCTTGCGACGTGCCTCCCGTTAATTCACAAATTTTTTTTTAATTTTTTGGGATTGTAAATGACCCATATCGGTTCATGTTTTGGCGTAGCTGCCATTTAAACCGAACTTGGATCTTGACTTCTTGAGCATCTAGAGGGCGCAATTTTTTGGCTGAGAATTTGTATATACTGCCAACAACCGTGCTTAGTATTGTCAAAATCATATAGCTGCCATATAAACCGATCTCGGATCTTGACTTCCTAAGCCTATAAAGGGCGCAATTCTTTTCCGACTTGGCTGGTATTTTGTATGAAATGTCGATTTTGGTCCAAATCGATTCATAAACTGACATAGCTGTCATATAAACCGATCTGCCCACTGTGTCTCTAGGGGGCGTAATTCTTATCCGATTTGGCTGAAATTTGTAACAGTGAGTACAACGACTTCTACTATGGTCTCCAACAGCCAAACCAAGTATGACCCCAAACGGTCCATAACTTGGTATATATAGCATAGCAATTCTTATCCATTATCCTTTGTTTGCCTATAAAGAGATATTGGCCAAAGAACTTGACAAATGCGATTTATTCCTATTTATTTTTTACTTAAGTTATTCTATTTATTTTAGTTTTTTATATTGTTTATATTATTTTTTTTTTGTTTTATTTTTTTATTTTATATATATATTTTTTATTTTATATATATATTTTTTATTTTTTTATTTTATTTTTTTTTTTTATTTTGTTTTTTTTTTATTTTATATTTTTTATTATTATTATTTTATTTTATTTTTATTATATTATTTTTTTGTTTTGTTTTTTTTTTATTTTGTTTTTTTTTTTTCATTTTGTTTTTTTTTAATTTTTTTTTTATTTTGTTTTATTTTTGGCTTTCTTGTTGGTTTTCTTTAGTCTTTATATTTTTTTTTTATTTTTATAATATATTAATTTTTTTTATACATATTTAGTTTTTACATGATATTTAATTGAAAAATTTTAAATTTCTTTATACAACTCTTATAATACTAATTCTCTTTCAGCTAATTGGAGCATAACAAATATGCGCCCAGCACCACCTTTACGTCCAGTCATTTTGAATTCTAACCCCACTAGTGGCAGCAGTAGTGGTGGAGGCAGCGGCAGTGGAGCTGGTGTTGCCAGTTTGACTACATTATCCAGTTATTGTAATGGTCGAAAAAATCAACCAACTTTTGAAGAGGATGCCTTAGTGTTGCGGGTATTTGAGGCCTATTGTGCCGCCTATCAGAATACAACACGAAACACCATACATTCTGGTAAGTTGTGAAGTACTCTATACTTGTATTGCTTTCATTAAACTTTAGATGGGATATTTGTTACACATCCATTTCCAAAAAACAAAAAAAACAAATTCAAATGCATAGTGCTAAAGTTACATAAACTGGCTTGTAATACATCAACGCTTTTTTTTATGGATATAATTGTTATTTTTTGAAACAAAAAATGTTTTCTCACACATACATTTAAATGTTTACGTACACTATTACTAATGGGTTTTTGATATTTACATACATACATACATGCATATCCTACAACCATAGCGCTGTAATATATGGTATAGAAAAGATAAAGAGTTGTAACCCAAAAGATGAATCCATTTAAGGATAACGATTGATACATAATCTTTTTTTGAGTAGATTTATACATATCCGTTTGTCTGTCTTTTTGTGGAATGAGTAATAAAAATTTCACATTTTTTCATTATAAATAAAACAAATTCAATCAATAATGGTTTTTCTGCTATTTCTTAGAATCTTCTTACACCATTCGACTGGTTTGTTTAGCTATAATTCGGTTGTTCTGGTCTTAAAGAAGCTATCGAGTTATTTTTTACCCCCTCTTTGCAAATAGGAATTAAAAAAATATACTGATGCCATGAGCAAAAAAAAAAAAAATTGTAAAAAACTACAAAATTCGGACACCCGAATTAGGAACTTAGTTTTGACTTGCCAAACCGGTTTAAAATCATTTACCATATACTTTTTGCCTCATTTCCTTCGATTGATATGCACTATGGTTTATGGGTATCAAAAGGTCGGACTTGCCCGACTTTAATCTATACTTATTTCTTATTGAGTTAATACGGTGTGACATTTGAACATTTTAAATAACATTTTTGGGGACTTGTGTTTTTTTTATTGACATTTTTTTGTTTTTGGGAGTTCTTTAATGTTCAAATAAACCATAAAACATTGCTTTTCAGATTATCGCAAAAAATAAAAATAAAAAAATTACATAAATGAATAAATAAACCACAAAAATCAATGCCAACACCTCATAACTTGCTGCATATAATTCACTTACACTTACTATTTTTTTTTTGTTTTATTAAATTATCATAGATAACTTTTATCATATATAGACATTTATTTGCTAATGGTTTCTATTGTTATTACATTTTTTGTTAAACATAATAAAAATAATACAAAAATCCAACAACAAACATAATTGTTCACCACCTAACGTTTTCTTTCTTCAATCTGTTTTACAATTTATGACTATTTTGCAAAACTTTGTTTTTTTCGTTTAAATTAAGTTGAAGCTAAACAAACATTCCTTAAAACATAATTTAATGACCAATAATAATAATAATAAATGATAGCGAATATCTCACCACCAATTGTAATGGCTACTTACCCACAATAAGGTATAGGTCTATTGTTTTTTTTTTGTTAATTTTCTTACATAGCTGCTAAGATTTTGTTAATGTTTAGATTTTTGTAAATATCTACATATTTAAAATAATTTAAGCCCACTGTACTGATCAATAGTTAGGCTAATAGTATATCACTTTAATTTGCCTACGATTTAATTTGATTTAACACACACACACAAACATCTCAATTAAAAAAAAACAAAAGCTTTGATAAAGATTTAAAAATTGTTGGTTTTGTAACCCCCTCTCCTCTGCCTGTAGTTTTGTTTAATTTGTTTAATTTTGTCCATTTCTTATGTTTTGCAACAACAGACACACACATTCAAAACAGTGGCGTTTCAATGATAACAGTGGCCTTTGAGGTTTGAGCGAAAAATTGGCTAAGCTTAAATTTTTTATGAAATTTTTTTCAGATAGAAAGTTTGGAAGCATTGAAGAAAATCTAGTGTTTTTGTAGAAGACAGGTTTTATAAAAAATTGTACTTAAATGGGATTTTTGTTAAAAAAGTTTATTAATTTTAGAAATGTAAATTTTTTTTAAATTTTTTATGAATGTGTTTATAAAAAGTGGGTATTCTCTAAAAAGTAAACATTTCTAGAATGATTTATTTAATTTAAATTTTCCCTACAAATGTTTCCTATAATCCCATGTGTTCATTCTGATTTCCCTCTAACAATCCCTTAGTATTTTCGCCGTTCTTTAAACCGTCTCAGGCACAGCTCTTACTGTTTACATTGCTGTATGCATCACCTGGTGCTTACTGCCAATTTTGTGCCCTCTCATTCCCTTTTACTTCCCTATGGCTGAGCAACCTATTGTTACGAATAAAACTCTATTTTTTAGTTAGCGTTATGCTTTTTTTCATTCCAATTATAAATAACTTAATTTTTATTATATTTTTTTATTTTGTTTTTTTTTTAATGTTTTATTTTTTTTTTTTAATTTTTAAGTTTTTCTTTAATTCTTTTTTATTTAATTTTAAAAATTTTATTTTTAAATTTTTTATTTGTTTTATTTCTGTTACATTTTTATTTTTTTTTTAATTTTATTTTTTTTTTAATTTAATTTTTTTGTTTCTTAATTTAATTTAATTTTTAGGTAATTTTTTTAAATTTAATTTTTTTTAATATATTTGTTTTTGAGTGCAATTTAATTTTTATTTTTGTTTTTTTCTGACTTAACTTAATTCCTATATTTTTTTTGGTTTTGAAAATTTGGTTGAAGAAGACCAGTCTGGCCTGTTGTAATAGATACACCGGTGAGAAAATGTCCGTGATGTCTTCAAAATGATCCGTCACGTCTTAAAATATGTGCATCTTCAGATCATGGATCTACGCTCACTTGAGTGTACTCAGGAAATGCATTTATGTTAATTTACAATTTTAATTTATTTTTTTAATTTTTTAATTTCTATTTTCATTTTTTTTTATTTTTATTTTCATTTTTTTTTTAATTTTTATTTTTTTTTAATTAAAAAGTTAATTCTTAGTTTTATTTTTTTAATTAAAATTTTTATTTTTCTTTATTTTTTTTTATTTTTCTTTAATTTTTTTTTTATTTTTTTTTTATAATTTTTTATAATTTTTTTTTATTATTTTTTTTTATTATTTTTTTTTATTATTTTTTTTTATTATTTTTTTTAATATTTTATTTTTTAGCTTTTCTTTATTTATTATTTTTTTCAATATGTATAAATTTTTCAACATTTATTATTTTTTCAATATTTTTTTAATTTTTTATTATTATTTATTATACCCACCACCGAAGTATGGGGGCATATTCATTTTATCATTCCGTTTGCATCACATCGAAATATCCATTTCCGACCCTATAAAGTATATATATTCTTGATCAGCGTAAAAATCTAAGACGATCTAGACATGTCCGTAGGTCTGTCTGTTGAAATGACGCTACAGTCTTTAAAAATGGAGATATTGAGCTAAAACTTTGCACAGACTCTTTTTTTGTTCATAACCAGGTTAAGTTCAAAGATGGGCTATATCGGACTATATCTTGATTTGCACCATATAGACCGATCCGCCGTTATAGGGTCTTAGGCCCATAAAACCCCCATTTCTTATCCGATTTTGCCAAAATTTGGGACAGTGGGTTGTGTTTGGTCCTTCAACTTCCTTCTTCAGTTTGGCCCAGATCGGTCCAGATTTGGATATAGCTGCCATATAGACCGATCCGCCGATTTAGGGTCTTAGACCCATAAAAGTCACATTTATTATCTGATTTTGGTGAAATTTGTGACAGTGAGTTATATTAGGTCCTTCAACATTCTTCTTCGATATGGCCGAGATCGGTTCAGATTTGGATATAGCTGCAATATAGACCCATCCACCGATTTAGGGTCTTAGGCTCATAAAAGTCACATATATTATCCAATTTTGCTGAAATTTCGGATAGTGAGATTTTATGCCCTTCGACATTATTCTTCAATTTGGCTCAGATCGGGCCAAATTTGGATATAGCTGCCATATAGACCGATCTCTCGATTTAGGGTCTTGGCCCCATAAAAGGCGTATTTATCATCGGATTTCACTAAAATTTGGGATATGGTTCTGATCGGTTTATTTTTAGATATAGCTACTAAAAAGACCAATATTTTGTTATACACAATTGAACAATGACTTGTTTTTGTTTTAATTTATTATTTTTTATTTATTTATTACTATTTTACTCTTTTTTTATTTATTTATTACTACTTTACTCTTTTTTATAATTTTGATTTTTATTTCTTTTTTTACTCTTTTTTATTTTTTTTTTTAATTTTTATTAATTTTTTTTACTCTTTTTTATTTTTTTTTTAATTTTTTTTTTTAATTTTTAATTATTTATATCTTTTTAATTTTTTTTTAACTTTTAAGCACAAATTTAATTTGTTGTTGTAGCCTAATTTATATGTGGAGGTAGCGAGCTCCTATATTTTATTAATTCTTTTTCTTTTATTTAATTAAATTTTTTTTAATATTAATATTAATTTTTATTTTTTATTTTTTAATTTAAATTTATGTTTTCTTCTTAATTTAATTTTTTTATTTATTTAATTTTTTTTAAATATTTTATTTCTTTTTTTGTTTTGTTTTGAAAAATTGTTAATTAGGCCAGTCTGGCCAGTTGTGATACCTTACTGAAAAAGTGTAGGTGAAAAGCTTTCTACCTCTTAATGTCTTAAAGTGTAAAATATAAGAAAGACCGTACATTAGTCTGGCAGTTTCACTTACATACCGATGTCGAGTGTAAGCCCCAATACCGTTGCGGACTCCATATTGGAACCATCTCTGAAATCCGAGGTCTTATTCTCCTGAAACATAGCTTACCCTTCATACATCTCTCTTTCCTCCATATTCCTTTTCATGGACAGTTTCGAATCGAGAACTAGGCCCAGATGTTTTGCCTACTTCGGGAAATGCACAGTGCTCACGTAGAAAGAACATTGCCTAAAATCCGCAGTCTTTCCTAAGTATGTCCTTGACTCATTTCTAGTAGCCCATCAACAATAGATAGCCTCCTCAGTGATCTCATTTGCAATATGATTTCGTTTTTCACTGGTTCCATAGAATAGATTGAGAATTCCCTTTTCACTGACCACACTATCTCCCAAGTCCGGGTTGATAATTCTGCCGCGTAGTACACACTCCTACCCCCAGGAGATATTCGGATGGACCCCCGTGCGGTTCCGAGTGGCAATAATGGACACTATGGATGTCCAAGAAGGCCGCAATCGCATACTCCTTCAGTTGGGAAAGAAACCTCGACTTCTACCGCTTTCTCCGTAACCATCTCACTGTCCGACTGCAGGACCGCGTTCTCATTAGTCAACTAGGAACAGAACTCGGTTCTGATACCTGTATGTAGATACCCACACCTCTCTATGTTTATTTACGAGCCATTTGAGTAGTTTGGTCCATGGTAATTGGACAAGAGTTCCTTTATCTTATGATTTTCATCTTGGCAGCAGTGTTTCTAACTAAACCTCAGATGTCGTCTCAGGTATTCGATTCGAAAACTCTCAAAATCAGACATGGTGCCTATAGTTGTCTTCATTATTATTGGGTCGATGTGACCTGTTCTCAAAATCTATCCCTTCTCTCAGATATTTGATTTGAAACCTCTGCTTATATATACTCAACGAAATTAGTTTTTCGAAATAGGAAAAATTTTTGCTAAAACAACATTTTTGTCTGCTGAAATGGAAAATGGTTTGCTGTTTCAGCAAACAAAGGCATGCTGCTTTAGCAAACATTTTGTTTTGTCATTTCAACTACAAAATCTGCTAAAATATTGAACTCGTATGACTGCTGAACAGGCAAAAAATTGTTGCTATGATAGCAAATAAATTATTTTATTTTAGTTTATTCAATTTTACTTTCCCCTAACAACCCCATCATAAATTGAGCAGCAGACATTTTCAACAAACAACAGATAATTTAGCAGGCCCCTAATAGATATCTAGACAGTCAGAAGACAATGTCTGCTATTATCTACTATATTTTCCATGAACATTGCAATAAGAAACAGGGTATGCTTCTCTCTTATCAATGAGTACAGTCCGATTAAAGTATAAATGATAAGAGGCCTCCTTTTCAATGCCGAGCCTCATTGCGACACAACTTGGTAGAGAAGGTTCAACATGGCACAATACCTCACAAATGTCGCCAACATTAGTAAGGGGTCAATCACCGCTGAAAATATTTTGATGTTCACGACGGGGCTTGAACCCAGGCGTTCATCGTCATAGGGGGATATATTTACCTCAGTGTCATGGTTTCCTCGATGCAAACTTCTCCCCAGACGAAGATTCTATAAAAGTTTTTTGAATACAAAATTTCTATGAAATGTTTATTTTCGAAATCAGGATTTAAGGATTTTAAACTGTTCCTCTATTTTCAATAACACAAGTACGTATTTATATGCATGAAAACTTTTCTTCATATGAAGGGTTATTTAAGTAATTTTTCTGTTTCTCATTTCAACAGTTTCTTTTACTGCATATCAGTTGGGGAACTTTTGAGTATTTTCCATGTTTATTGGTCACATTTAGATCTTTACCATAGTATGTACCCTAGTATCTTCCGAAGGTGGACTTCTGGTACTCTAGCCCTGTGAATATGTGCTGGTTTGAAGCTGTACTTATCGTACTCTTCTGTGTATGAAAATTAAGTTTAGTAGTCTTCCATAGCCCAGAGGGTGGTATTTTTATTATTTTTATTTCTAGAAAACTCTTTTAAGCTTTTGCTTTTGCCGTATTTTTAGAAACGATCCACTTAAGAAAAGGTTCTTTTAGTACGTGTCCGTATATAATAGGGAACTTTTGGTACTATTACATTATATTTGTAGTCTCTGTTTTGTTCATGTATTTTAGTACTATTTCAAATTTGAAAGGGATTCTTTCAGACTTTTTCATTAAAAGTTTATGGCCTTATTCACAAAATTTTATGAAACCTTAAAAAAAGGTTTATTTGACAGTTCTATAAAGGGAACATATCAAATAAACCTATTTCAAATCTATTACATTAAGCTTTATTAATAAGACCGTAAGTTTTTTAATAAATAAATAGATTCTATTATTATTCGAATTTTGCCATATCAAGAAGATTTTAGTATTGAAAGTTGTCCATTTTAAATGAAATCCCTCACACAACGTAGGCCACAATACTCTCACGCTTTGTTCTCAGTTCAATGCTTGAAATCCTTTCAGTTTGTTTGTTCTTCCTTTTAAGTTTATGCCACACATTGTTTTTTGGGTGTTTACTATTTGGATGTTTGCGTGCTATCGCTGTTATGGTCTTTATTTTCGTTTAATGCGCTGTAACAAAATCTTCCTACCAAGTCATGTCAGTCAAGCATCCCGCCCATCAATCGTTCGATCAGAATCCATTACATTTGAATATGTGTTGTGTCTTGTTGTCTTTGTTTCATTGTTTCGTTCGTTCTTCGTATTCATAGTTTTTCTTTCTATCATTGTTTCTCTTTATCTTTCTCTCTTTCTCTTTTACGTCCTGCATCTGTGGGAAATTGAAAACAAACATCAACAACAACAATTATAAATTATTTCTTTAGCCCTGCAACCATGGACTCCTTGTTTGCCCATACGAGGCGGAAAACTAAAGACTAGCAAACATTTTTCCACATCCAATCCACATCTACCATTTTTGTGCAATACCGGTGTTCAATTTCCCGGAGCGGCCAATGTCAGCCACAAGCAGAACTCGACGAGTAGCTTGAATTCTTCATTTATATGGCGCGAGGCCAGTCCCAATAATTTCAATTTATATTCATCATCAATTTCATCGTTAAATGCATCTATTGGAGGCGGCGCCGGTGTTGGTGCTGGAGGAGCAGCAGGTGTAGGATATCGGTATTCTCTGTCGGCCTCAGGTTCAGGATCGGCCATACCAAGTGGTGTTGGCGTCAGCGGAGCAAACAACTCAAATTCACCTTCCATGGCTTTGGATTATCGTGCCTTGTCAGAAGAGAGGGCCACCCGAAAATCCTTGAACCGTTTGAAAAGTGGCTTTGGCTCCGGATATGACAACATATTTATGACACCCCTATTGCCTCGCAAAAATAAGGGCTCTCCGAAAATTGTCAAATCGAACTATAATTCACCCCAAAGACTGCCACCCGTACGTAATAGGTCCGAGGATCGCCAATCTTCAAGCAGCATAAGCAAAAATATGCCTAACCACCCCGGACTCTATGATCGTCGACTTAATCGTTCCTTTGAGACAGGCACCTCTCACCGCTATGCTGGCTATGGCGGTGGCTATATGATGGGCTATGGTCTAAAATCGACCTCTTTACGACGTAGCACTCCTCAGTTGCCCAATGAGGATGGAGGTGGCGGTGGGGTGGAGAGTGACGATGCTGGAGACTGTCACCATTTATCACACAAAGGCTGCACTGAGGCTCTGTTGGCACGTAATGGCCATGGTTCGAATTCGACAATGATGGGACCAGGAGCGGGAGCTGTTGGCGGTGGTGGAAGCGGACCTACAAGCTCATGTACGGGAAACGGTGATCGTGATTCCTCTCAAAGCCAATCTGGCAATTGGTGTTGTGGTAATTTTGTAATGAAACAGTGGCGCAAGATCAATAATTACTGATTATCGCCCACTGGTTCAGCGAAGATCATCAAGCATGAATGATGATGGATGAGATATCCTTCATTCATGGCCATAGCCAACCATAAGCGCATGTTCATTATCCTATACAGCTCACCATCGTCATCACCATTATCATCATCATCATCATCGTTCCCCCAATGTCGTTTGTCATATGTAAAACTAGATCAAAAATCAAATTTGAAAATCATAAACACAAAACAACCAATCAACAAAAAGCTGTTAAAACGCTCTGATACAATCAGAATAAGAAAATTTGATAATGTGTTTCTTAAATATATATTAACTATATAGACATACATACATACCATTGCCATTAATAGAAAATATTTGTTACTAAACAAACAATCAAGCAAACAAAAACTAATTTTGTTGTTTCTAGCATCCAATCATCATCAATATTTTTTTTTTTATTTCAACAACGAAGTGTGTATATCGGCCTATATATGTATTTATTTTTTCTATATTACTTTTGTTAATCCGATAATACTATATGTCTCTGCGCCTTAAAACAATTAAGTACAAGCAAAATAATTTTCGTAATAGCAAAAAAATTTTTTATTACTGTGCTATCCGGTTCTTATGATTCTGAGAAACTTATTTACTCAGTACCAATTTTTAATGAAGGAGGCCCCTTATCATTGAGCTTAAAACTTAAATCGGTTTCTTTTTAGTACCAGTTACTTTTAGTACCAGTAACTTTTAGTAGCAGTTACTTTTTAGTAGCAGTTACTTTTTAGTAGCAGTTACTTTTTAGTAGCAGTTACTTTTTAGTAGCACTTACTTTTTAGTAGCAGTTACTTTTTAGTAGCAGTTACTTTTTAGTAGCAGTTACTTTTTAGTAGCAGCTACTTTTTAGTAGCAGTTACTTTTTAGTAGCAGTTACTTTTTAGTAGCAGTTACTTTTTAGTAGCAGTTACTTTTTAGTAGCAGTTACTTTTTAGTAGCAGTTACTTTTTAGTAGCAGTTACTTTTAGTAGCAGTTACTTTTAGTAGCAGTTACTTTTAGTAGCAGTTACTTTTAGTACCAGTTACTTTTAGTACCAGTTACTTTTAGTACCAGTTACTTTTAGTACCAGTTACTTTTAGTACCAGTTACTTTAGTACCAGTTACTTTCAGTACCAGTTACTTTTAGTATCAGTTACTTTTAGTACCAGTTATTTTTAGTACCAGTTACTTTTAGTACCAGTTACTTTTAGTACCAGTTACTTTTAGTACCAGTTACTTTTAGTACCAGTTACTTTTAGTACCAGTTACTTTAAGTACCAGTTACCCTTAGTACTAGTTACTTTTAGTACCAGTTACTTTTAGTACCAGTTACTTTTAGTACCAGTTACTTTTAGTACCAGTTACTCTTAGTACTAGTTACTTTTAGTACCAGTTACTTTTTATTACCAGTTACTTTTTATTACCAGTTACTTTTTAGTACCAGTTACTTTTTAGTACCAGTGACTTTTAATACCAGTTACTTTTAGTGCCAGTTACTTTTAAGTACCGGATACTTTTTAGTATTTAGTACTAGGTACTTTTAATGTCAGTACCCTGGTGATGGTACCCTGATACTAAATATCACCCTGGTACTAAATAGTACATTGGTACTTAATAGTACCCTGGCACTAAATAGTACCCTCGTACTACATAGTACCCTCGTTCTGGTAGCTTGTGGGCACCGCAGCTTTGACGTTAGCATGGCCGTCTTTGAATCTGAAGGCATGAGTTCAAATCCTGGCGAGAACACACAACAAATGTTCAGTGGTGGTTATCGCCTTCCCAGGTAATCAGCCTTGAAATGCCTCTAATAACTGGTGTCGTTCTACGGCAAGCCGTTCGGACTTGGTACTAAAAATGAGTTCCCTTATCATTGAGCTTAAACTTGTATAGGACACCACTTATTGATATGATAGAAGTATCCCCTCTGTTGCTAATGAAATGTTCGTGGGCAAATTCGAAAATTTGCACTGCAACCCTGGTAATAAATAGTTATATGGTACTAGATAGTACCTTGGTACAAAGTTTGTATTTAATGACTGGAGTGTGTGATCGCGCCCCGCTGGTAGTTTTTATATTTTTATTCGAAATATCAATATTCGACCCTGCAAAGTATATATATTTCGGGTCGTCGTAACATTTTAAGACGATTTAACAATGTCCGTGTGTCTGTCCGTTGTTGTTGTAGCCACATGTCTATATGTGGAGGTAGCGATCCTCATCTAACTCCTATAGGTGAGCAAGCTCGCTCCGGTTCAAAGGACCGATTGCCGCGGGAACTTTATGGCCTTTGGTTATATAAAGGCGCCAACAACTCGCCTTGTCATATCGAGCATCATTGGCACTCAATATGTATGCAAGAGCCGGCGTCACCCGGCCTCTCACTGAGACTCTCCACTCTATACCGCCGATTGTCCGCGACTGCCATTGCAGCTATTCCTTATGAAGCATTCCACTATCCGCAACCTGTGGACATAGCTAAGCTTCTCGTGATAACAATGAACACCACACAGATCGGAGTTAAAAGTTCCAGCCTGTGTGGTGCTCACAGTTAGTTGTCACATTGAGCTGAAATTTTGCACAGACGTAAATTTCTTTAATTCGCAGGTTATGTTCTTGAACGGGCCAATATAGACCGAAATTTTGATTTAGGGTCTTGAGCTCATAAAAGACGTAATTAGTATCCGATTTCGCTGAAATTTTAAACAGTGAGTTGTACTAGGGCATCCGATACCCGAACGGAGTAGGGCCGAGGTCGGACCATATTTGGAGATAGTTACCATATAGACCGATCTGCTGATTCAGGGTCTTTAGCTAATAAAAACCGCATTTATAACCCGATTTCGTTTAAATTTGGAATAGTGAGTTGGATTGGGCCACCCGATATCCGAACCGAGCATGGTCCACATCATACCACACTTTGATATTATTGTCATATAGACCGATCTGCCGACTTTGGCTCTTAAAGGGCGTATTTTTTATTCAATGTAGCTGAAATTAGGAATTGTGAGTTGGTCTACGTCACCGATTGCCGAACCGAGCAGAGTCAACAGCAGAACTTATTTAGGTATTGCTGCCATATAGATCGATATGCTGATTTAAGGTCTTAGGCACTTAAAAAGCGCATTTTATACACGATTTGGCTGAAATTTGGAACAGTGAGTTGTGCTAGGGCAAACGAATCGATTGGGGTCCACATTTATTATTTGGACATAGCGGTCGTCTAGTGCGATCTACCGATTTAGGATTTTACGCTCATAATAGCCAATTTATTAACCGTTTTCTCTGAAATTTGAATCTATAACTTGTATAAGGCTTCGCGGTACCTGAACCAAATATGTCCCGATCGTCATATAGTCGATATAGAGTCCAAGTATAGAAGAGTTACGATAAAAGAAGATTATAAATATAGCCATGGTTGTGGCTATGCAAAGTTCGGTACGGCACGGCGTTTTTACTTGTTGTTATTGAATTGGAAACTTCAGACTTATATTATCCATGACAATTGATTTCTATAAATTTGTTATAATTTTTTACAAAGACACATAAAGCTTTAATTACATTTTGACCACCATGAGAGCAGTTTTTTTAAATTAATTATGTTAGACTGAGTGATAATTTTTTTAGGTTTTGATTAAATATTTTACAAGAATTTAATTAAACAACGAATATATACATGCTTAAAAATCGAACTTTTTTTTATTATATAAAACATTAGGATCAAAAAATTAACTCTTACACACTTAAGGGTACTACGAGTATCGAAATTATTTCAGTAGACATTTCTAAACTAAAAAGCTAATTTTTTTTAAACGGCCGATTAGATTCTGTGTTAAGAGTAGTACTCGTTAGAAATTTCTAAAATTAACTCTAAGTAACTAGGGAATATTTCCAATTTTTTTTTATAAAACTGAATAAAAATTAAAATCTTTTTTATAAATTAGAACATGATAACACAACAAAACAGGTATACTTGATTAATAATCTAAACTAGGTTATAAAGTTACTTTTAAATTAGATGACAATTTTTAATTTAAAAAAATTTTTATGTACACCCTTTACACTGAAAACAACACTTGAACAAATTATTGAGGTTTATTGATTGACAAGATTTAAAAAAAAGCATGGTATTTAAATTGTAAAAAAAATAAAAACATTGTTTAGTAAATTCATAAAAAGGCTGGTATTGAAATTTTTTAAACAAAATAATTGAAAAAGATATATGACAGCTATTTTTATATTAAAGAGCTTGGAGTTATTTTCATTAAATTGTATTTCACTTTTTCTAAGAAAATAGATCTAGAAAAATTTTTCTATTTTTTACCCATGTATTCCTACAATTGGAAATTATCTTCCTAAAAAATGCTATACATTGACAGGGTACTGTTTTAGATTCAGGTTCCTTTGCAAGGTTTAACTTACGAATTTATTGGTTGGCTACTTACAAACTAAGTTATATCTTGGTTAGTTAGCTGGGATACAGCTTACTTAAATTGAGATTTATACTCGCCACACCTTTTGAAACAAAGTTCTTAAATATAGGAATTTATTAAAAAAATAATTAAAGGCAATTGTCAATCAAGAGAAGAACTTTTTTTTTATAAGAATACAAAAAAAAAAATTCAAAATTTCTGTCTTACACACATTTGGATATAATCACCATTATTCACACATATACACACTTATACACTTATACACTATACAAAATCAAATAAAAATCAAAAACTTTATTCTTACTAACATTTTGCCAAAGAATACAAAAAAAGTAATTAATCAAATTAGAACTTAAAGAACAAAAACGTAAATATATCAACAATCAAAACTTAATGTTAACAAACGAATTAATACAAACTAAAAGTTTGTCTGCTTTTTTGTATGTACTTATAAATTAATAAGTAAATAATTAAAACTAAAAAACAAAACATATAAATAAATATACAAAACATTTAAACAACAAAATAAACCAGAAACATTTGAATTTTATTTATTTTATTTTTTCTCCAAATACTCGTATGAGCAAAAAAAAAACTTAAAGAAAAACATAATTAGGCAAAGCCACATTAGTATTCGCTCTCCATTGATGTTAATATTTTAAGTGTTATACAACTGTTATACTTTGTTAGAAGTAATATTGATTTAGTTTTTCTCTAATATTAGTGCGAGTTATTGTTTATATTAATATTGTTTTTTGTTTGTTAGTTTTATAATTTAATAATTGTTACAATTTGTTTTGTTTCTTAAATGATTATTGTTATTGTTTTATTTTTTTATCGTTGTAAAGTTGATTGTCCAGTTGCAGCAATTTATGAAGTGTATTTGTTTTATTTTAAGTTTATTTTTTTAATAATTTTAAACTTCAGTTTTATCATTAAAAATGCCTTTTGTTTGTTCATCTCAGTGCTTTAGTTTAAAATTTTTATTTTAAATATTTTTTTCGGCAGCTGTGGATTCTATTATAAAAAATCAGTTTCTATCAAACTTCAATATTTTTGCCTGGGTGCATCTTAGAGTGTCCCAAAAATCCAAGTTTTTTTTTTTTTTGAAACGCATATCCACCATTTGTTTCCTTTTGGTCCAAATATTATGAGATCGGTTTACGATAACCCATGCCGACACATCGTCCCCAGTAGGATATAGTTCTTTCTAAGGGATAAACGTTCTTGTGATGATTGGGTAAAAAATGCGATCTCCTAACAAATTGGCAAAATTTCAGCCAAAACGGACAACAGTTGCGGTTTCCAGGGGCTCAAGATGCCAAATAGAGAGATCGGTTTATATGGAAGTTAACTGAGGTTATAAATGGATTCGAATCATACTTGGCAAGATTTTTGAAAGTCTTAATGAAACATTACGTGTAAAATACCGGCCAAATCGGAAAACAATTGCGGCTTCAAGGGATTCAAGAAATAAAATCTACGGACCACTTTATATGGTAGCTATATCCAAATCTGAGCCTATTTCGCCCATTTGCAATCCCCAATGACCTACATTAAATAGAAATATTTCGGCGGCTAGCATTAAGCGTTCGACGCTATCTTATTTATAAATGATCATTTGTTAACCGATTTTCTCTTAATTTGGCAGGAAAAATTTTCTTATAACTCCCGACATTACAGATGGATTTCATAGAAATCGGTTCCGATTTGGATATAGCTCCCATATATATGTTCGTCCTATTTGCAGTAATAATGTAATAAAATGGTAATTTGTTACCCGATTCTCTCGAAATTTGGCAGAAAGGATTTTCTAATGACTCAACATTACAGGTGAATATCATAGAAATCGGTTCAGTATTAGTTATAGCTCCCATACATATATTCGTCAGATTTTGGGTAATTTGCAATAATGTTGTCTGGTGACATTACTGAATGAATTTCATAGAAATCGGTTCAGTATTAGTTATAGCTCCCATACATATGTTCGTCAGATTTTGGGTAATTTGCAATAATGTTGTCATTTGTCAACCATAGTTATTACAGTTTGAACATATTTTTGCTCGCCGAGGTTCATCAAAAATGGGTCAGAATGGGATATAGCTCCCACATTGTACTTATAGGGTAGGTGTAGGGTATTATACAGTCGGCACCGCCCGACTTTTGCCCTTCCTTACCGGTTTTAAACAGTAAATGTTTTTTATTTTATTTTTCCAAATTTGTATACCCACCACCGAAGGATGGGGGTATATTAATTTTGTCATTCCGTTTTTAACACATCGAAATATCCATTTCTGACCCTATAAAGTATATATATTCTTGATCAGCTTAAAAATCTAAGACGATCTGGCCATGTCCGTCCGTCTGTCTGTTGAAATCATGCAACAGTCTTTAAAAATAGTGATATTGAGCCGAAACTTTGCACTGATTCTTTTTTTGTCCATAAGCAGGCTAAGTTCGAAGATGTGCTATGCCGGACTATATGTTGATATAGCCCCCATATAGGCCGATCCGCTGATTTAGGTTCTTAGGCCCATAAAATCCACATTTACAATATTATCCGATTTTGCTGAAATTTGGGACAGTGAGTTGTGTTAGGCCAGTCGATATCCTTCCTCAATTTGGCCCAGATCGGTCCAGATTTGGATATAGCTGTCATATAGACCGATCGCCCGATTTAGGGTCGTAGGCCCTTAAAAGCCACATTTATTATCCGATTTTGCTGAAATTTGGGACAGAAAGTTGCATTAGGCCCCTTGACATCTTTTTGCAATTTGGCCCAGATCGGTCCATATTTGGATATAGCTACCATATAGAATGATCGCTCGATTTAAGGTTTTGGACCCATATTTAGGTTCTACGTTGGGAGGCCTAAAACTACTCACTGTTTCAAATTTCAGCGAAATAGTTTAAAAAATAAAACATTTGTGGGTTTTAGACTCTTTATCAAGAGATCGGTCTATATTACAGCTATATCTAAATATAGTCTGATCTGAACCATATTTAGGACAGATGTCGGGAGGCTTAAAATAACCGACTGTGTTAAATTTCAGCCGACTGTGTTAAAAAGCTAATTTCATCGGATAAAAAATAAAGCATTTATGGGCATTAAACTCTTTATCGGCAGATCGGTCTATACAGCAGCTTTATCCAAATATGATTCGACTTGGCACATTTAAAAACTTAACCAGCGTTCATCAACAAGACGTATCTGTGCCAAATTTCAGCTCGCTTTCTCAATTTTTGAAAGCTGTAGAGTGATTACAACAGACGGACGGACAGACACACGGACATCGTTAAATCGTCTTAGAATTTTACGACGATCCGTAATATATATACTTTGTAGGGTCGGAAATTGATATTTCGATGTGTTGCAAGCGGAATGACTAAATGAATATACCGCCTATCTTAAGGTGGTGGGTATAATAAAAACATATTATTGTTGGATTTCTTTGTCCAGCTGAAACCAATTGGCTTTAGTTTTGCATCTATTTAGAAATGAAAACAAAATAAAAAATTAAGGCAAAATGTGGTGTTCTATAAATGCATACAGGGATCGCATTTTGGAACTAACCAAAGTTCCATCATCAGTCTGATAAGCCCCAAAACGATTACATGCTTTCATCCACCTACTCACTACTTAGTGAGCTGTGCAACGGTAGAAACATGACTCTTTGAGACGAACATTGGATCATATCAGGGTACTTTTCTTCGAGCTCAATAAGAAAAGAAACTATCAATCGCCAATATGTCTACTCAAGCCAAAATCTGTTAACCAGCAATCTGCCAGTTGTCCAGCCAGTAACCAGTTGGCACCACCATCTAGTTCAGTAGCTAACTTTAAGAGCCAATTTTGTCTCTGCAGTTCCATTTTAAGCAAAATTCTAAGAAATATAGTTATTTATGCATTTGGCCCACAAATTATATTTACCAAACTAGTAACAAGTACTCCTAAAAGTTTTTTTTACGGTTAACAGTTTTAACGGTTTTTTTAAAGGTTTTTGAAAATGATCGTGCTTCTTGGGTACAAGATCGTGTCGGGTCCAAAATTTGCCAATTCAATGGAAACAGCTGTTTTCACTCTATAAAATCAGCTGTTTTTAATAAATTGGCACGCGAATTGAGGGACAAAAATAAAAAAGTAAGTGGTTTTGGCCGTTATTGTTAAATTGAAAAATATTACATTTTCAATTACATTTTATATATAAATTGTTTTTAGATTCTATTAAAATATTATTGAATATTATTGAATTTAATCAATTAATTTTTTAATTGAAAATTGCCAAAATTTCAATCACGATCGTAATTGAAAAAAAATCCGGATTCAATTAAAAATGATTAATTATTTTTAAATTATTAATTAAAAAATTGTTCGTGATATTTTTTCTATGTACGTACCATATATTGTCTTAATTGGTTCATAACCTGATATAGCTCCCATATAAACCGATCTCCCAATTTTATTTCTAGAGGGGCTTAATTTGTGTTTCACGGAAGTTAAAGTTATTTAAAAAAAAAAAAAATTAATTGATTTATCATTTTTTAATTTAATATAAAAAATTTTAAATAAAAAATGTGAATGAAAATTTCATCTTTTTCAATGAAATTGCCGTATTCACAAACTATTTATACCCTACACCACTACAGGATATTATAACTTAGTGCATTTGTTTGTAAACCCCAGAAGGAAGATAAGTATACCGATCGGTTCAGAATCACTTTCTGATTCGATTTAGCTATGTCCGTCTGTCTGTCTGTCCATGCTAATTTGTGTACAAACTACAGGTCGCACCTTTCATCCGATCGTCTTCAAAATTGGTACTGGCATCTTTTCGGCCAAGAGACGAAACCTATTTAAATTCGAAAAAATCGGTTCAGATTTCGATATAACTCCTAGATATATGTTCGTCTGATATTGAATAATATTGCAATAATGTGCCATTTGTTAACCGATTCTATCGAATTTGACAGAATTCATATAGGTTTATGCATGAAATACTATTTTATTACGGTGTTTAACCCTTTAAGTTCTTCAGATTTAAAATTTGTTATATGTTGGTAAATACAAAAAAACACATTAACCTATTTTTCGTTTTAGAGCAGTTTTAATTCTTTGTTGTAAGACTGTAAGTTCTTGTAAACATTTTGAATCGGAATTTTTTTGAAATTTCAAATATGATCTTATAGCCAATAAAATGTACATTACTTCTCGTCCTATCACTTTAGCTCTGTCATGGTCGCCCGTTTTAATTGATTTAATTAAAAAATTAATCGGAAATTTCAAAATTCCCAGTCATGTTTTTATTTGAATCAATTAAAATTCTAATTAAAAATTTCAAAATTTTCAATAATTTTTTAAATGAATATGCATTTTTTAATTTAAAAAATTTCTCAATCACCTTTTTCAAAACTGATTGATATTATAATTTTCGTGATTGAAGCAGTTTCAATTAAAACATTAATTTGATCATTTAATTTCGTGATTGAAATCGAATTGTACTCTTTTCTGTGTAGCAGTCGCAGAGGTTAGCAGGTCCGCCTATGACGCTGAACGCCTGGGTTCAAAGTCTGGTGAGACCATCGTAAAATTTTCAGCGGTGGTTATCCCCTCCTAATGCTGGCGACATTTGTGAGGTACTATGCCATGTAAAAACTTCTCCTTAAAAGAGGTGTCGCACTGCGGCACCCCGTCCGGATTCCGCTATAAAAAGGAGGCCCTTTATCATTGAGCTCGAACTTGAATCGGACGGCACTCATTGATATACGAAAAGTTTGCCCCTGTTGCTTAATGGAATCTTAAATACAGGTTCTAGAGGAAGTATCAGTGCGCAGATAATTCCTGCGTTACATAAAAATGATTTCGACTATGTTGATTCATAACTCGATTCTTTATTAGATCATACTATTGCCGGCTTCGACCAGCTTGGATCACGTCTTTTGATGTTTACCATTAATCGTCCCAACGGAACATCAAGAGCTATTGATTGTTCAACATTGCCTCTTCTTTTAGAAATCAGTTGAACTTTCGGAATGCATGAGAAAGACTAGCGCACAGTTATCAAGGTTTAAAGCCTGCGTAACGAACGAACACACGTTGAAGAATACTTACATAGGACATGTATCTATATGACATTCAGGCGCAGGGATATATTAGCGGCGAGATCTGCAAAAATATTTGAGGTATACGTCTTAAATAGGGGAATTTTTCGCAAAGATGTCAGCCAGTCTTCATAAACCGTTCCAGTGGATATGTATAATCGCCTTTAATTAGAGTTGGGATAGCCGAAGAGTACAGTTTACCAGTATTATATGGCTATTCTTCTTATAAAATGATTTTACATTTATAGAAATCAGAGATTTTTAAATGAGTTGATATGATTTTTTTTTCTTTTAATAATTGAGAAATTGTAATTACATTTTTATATTGTTAGGAATCCACAGCTGCCTTACTTATTATCCTCTTAAAGTTAGTCCCCAAAAATCCCCTATATTCGTATTTACTTCATCAATTTTAGTTTAATTTATAGAAAAATAAGTAAAAATACTAGATCTGATCACCAACAACACATTGCCCATTGTGTTTATGATTTCTTTCTTCTTTTTTATTCTTTTGCACATCCACTTCTGTACCACTACTACTACTACTACCACCACTACAAAAATAATCTACAACCTCTACAACTACTCGAACTACAACCAAACTTCAATTCTGCAAACAACAAAAAAATCATCCTTCAAAATTTAAACACTCAACAACAACAAATTCCATAAAAAAACATCAAACATATCGAATGAACGAACACCAAACACTATGTAGGTTTGGAAAATGAGGATATGACACCAACATTGCGTCAATTATGGACAGCCATAAGGCAGCTACAACAGGATATGACACAAATCAAACAGGTCATCAATGATGAGGTAGCTTTGCGTGTGAATTTGCAACAGTTGCTGATGCAACATTTAGAAACTGGTAGTACATCATCGAGTAACACACCGAAATGTTGACTATGGAAGTAAAATGATCGCCACCATGCCTACCAGCTTGCCCTCACAATCAAGCCAAGAAATATGGCGATCAAGGAGTTTGATATTTTTGTAATTTGTACTTTTTTTCTTTGAGGAACCATAAAACCAATGTTATGAAGGAACTTACTGTTTTCTTATATCTATAAATATGTATTTTTATTATTATATATGTTATTAATGTAAATTATTTATTTATTTGAACAAAGAAATATCAACTAATTTTGCTTTTTTCCCCCAAAACACACAAATGACTAAGTTCTGCAGGAGTTTTGGAAGGCATAAGTACAATTCATGTGAAGTTTACAATTGTATAACAATTTGTGAACTGTTATACATAAAGAAAATGCAAGTATCTTTAAGCGGTATAAACAATGATATGTCCCTTGCCATATTGGCTTCCATAAAGTGCATATAGTTGTACAACAGTTATTGTTTATAATATTTATATATTTGGACAAAGGAAATTGATTTTTTTTTCTTTTATTTTTGTCAAAAATTTTTACTTATATAAAACAAATATAAAATTGGTATTTCCAGTTCCTGTAAAGTGTAACACAATTGTGTAACATAAACTGTTGACATAAACTGTTAGCATAAACTGTTATCAATTGTTGAAATTCAACATTTGTCATATTGGTTTTTATATACATTTGTGCATAGTTGTATAAAAATTTAATACAGTTGTAAAACAGTTAAGTATATCATATTGGTTTTTATAGACAATTGTGCATAGTGGTATAAAAATTTAATACAGTTGTATAACAGTTAAGTGTGGTTGTATAACAGTTGGTCTCTCATTTGCATATATAAACATTCCTTTAAAAAAGTATAAGAAACACACATTTGACGTTTATATAATGCAACGGAGTTGTTAAACAGTTTCTAAAGGGTGATTTTTTTGAGGTTAGGATTTTCATGCATTAGTATTTGACAGATCACGTGGGATTTCAGACATGGTGTCAAAGAGAAAGATGCTCAGTATGCTTTGACATTTCATCATGAATAGACTTACTAACGAGCAACGCTTGCAAATCATTGAATTTTATTACCAAAATCAATGTTCGGTTCGAAATGTGTTAAAATTTTGACAAATTTTGTTCAGCGATGAGGCTCATTTCTGGTTGAATGGCTACGTAAATAAGCAAAATTGCCGCATTTGGAGTGAAGAGCAACCAGAAGCCGTTCAAGAACTGCCCATGCATCCCGAAAAATGCACTGTTTGGTGTGGTTTGTACGCTGGTGGAATCATTGGACCGTATTATTTCAAAGATGCTGTTGGACGCAACGTTACGGTGAATGAACACATTTTGAACCGAACACTGATTTTGGTAATAAAATTCAATGATTTGCAAGCGTTGCTCGTTAGTAAGTCTATTCATGATGAAATGTCAAAGCATACTGAGCATCTTTCTCTTTGACACCATGTCTGAAATCCCACGTGATCTGCCAAATACTAATGCATGAAAATCCTAACCTCAAAAAAATCACCCTTTATAACTGTTATACGTATGTTTATACATTTAATTTTATTTTTTTTTTCAGGGTGCAGAATTGTTTATATAAAAGGGTATTGTATAACAGTTTAGGATTGTAGAAGATCGGTAAAAATTCAATAAATGCTTTACAGTTAGTGTGAAATAAGATAGTATAACAATTAGTATAACATTTTAAAAGTGATAAAATGTTGGGTACATTTATAATTTAAATGCTGCTGACTACATATATGCATCTTCTTTCTCCAAAAACTGTAAAGTAACTGTTATAATCAATTTAATACTTTTTTCAATTTTTAAATATTTTATACATAGTTGTATGGAATTTTATACAATTGATGTACAAATCTTGTGTAGTTGTATAACAGTTTAACAAGTAACAAGTTTTCAGAAATGTAGTATAAACTTATGAGCTACATATTTTGCGTAACAAAAATTTTGTATAACAGTTAATACATATAAAGAAAAACTTTTTAGTATTTAACACACTTGCTGTCCCTTAGTTCTACAAAGTTTTGTTGAGAAGATTTTCATATAAACTGTAACAATAGGTGTTTGTGGAAGTTTTCAACAAATTTAACTGTTATGCTCAGCTCGTTAATCAAATTATATACACCCTTTATAAAATGAACTTCAAATTTGAATAAACTGTTACAAACATGTGTTTTTTTGGAGCACAAAAACTTTCAAAAGACAAAACATTTGTTATAACAGTTTTTACAGATAATACCACCTTATGACTTTATTGTATAACAGTTTAAGATTCTTAGAAATGCATCAGTTTTTTAAGTAAAGTTGAGAGATTTGGTACTTAGTTTGATTTTTTTGTAGTATCGGACAGCTTGTATAACAGTTCATATATATGTTACAATAGTTAAGGATTCATATGTAATTGTGCTTATGTTTCTAGAAATACAATATGTCGCTTTAAAGTGCATAATTTGTACAAACAAAATTGTATAACATTTAAAACAACTTCTATAAACAAAGAGTAAAAAGTATCAAGTAACTGTTATACACAATTTTTCCATCAACTGTTTTGACAAATGTATAAATATTTTAGGCCTAGTTTGCATGGCCATTTTTATAGATCTTGTGCAACAGAATTGTAGTTTTTATAACTATTATACAACTATAAAAAATTGTTTTAAAACTATTATACAACTATTATGAGCTTATTTTCCTTAATTTAGATAAATAAACATGTATACAATTTTATGTAATTATAGTACTGTCCTGTTTCAACTTTTGCTGCAACAATTTATAGAACTGTTATACTTGTTGAATAGTGAATTAATTGTGCTTATGTTTCTAGAAATACAATATGTGGCATCGAAGTGCATAATTTGTATATAAAAATTGTATAACAGTTAAAACAACTTTTATAAACAAAAAGTAAAAGGTATCAAGTAACTGTTATACACAAATTTTCCGTCAGCTGTTTTGACAAATATTTAAATATTTTATGCCTAGTTTATATGGCCATTTTTATAGTTATTGCGCAACAGAATTGAAGTTTTTATTACTGTTATACAACTGTTATAAAACTGTTTTATAACTATTATACAACTATTATGAACTAATTTTGCTTAATTTGGATAAATAAACATGTATAGTATTTTGTTATGATATTACCCTGTTTCAACTATTGCTGCAACAATTTATATAACTGTTATACTTGTTAAATAGCCAATTAGCTGTCAAAACAAAACAAATTGTTATACAATTTTCTTTTTTTTTTGTTTGATATGCAAACTTTCTCTGAAGCTTGTATAACAGTTTATACCTATGCTTTGTAAAACTGAGATATAAATGTTAATCTGTTATACAATACATGTTTATTTGCAAGCCTTATATAACAGTTCACAAAATTTGTAAAACGGCTTAACATGGTTTATAGAAATATTGTTTATAATGCTAAAGTGTTTATGATTCTATGCCTATATAATGTATAACAGTTTATACAATTGTTCTATCAAATTTTGTATAAAGTTTTTGTATTTTTAAAACGTTGCTCCTCCCCATTTTTTTGAAGCACAAATCAAACGCAACAACGAAGAGCTTCTTTGTAGTTTTAGTACTTAGTTTTGCTACTTATCTCTTATATACAATTATACTATATAAGCAAACAAATGAACAAAAAACACAAAAATGTATTTATCTTTTTTTTTCTTAAGGTTGTACTTGCACAATCCGTTTTTATGCTTAGAAAACACACAAACGAAACGAAAATTATGTAACAAATTTACAAAATAAATTTATTTTTTTCTCCCTACCCCTTTTTCTGTATAGATTTAAGCCACATAATTTAAAAAATTTAGTAAATTTTAATTTATACCAAAAAACCCAAAACGAAACAAATGAAAAAATCATTGTCTTAGAATTCTTAGTAAATAATTGAGCGTGTATTGTAAGAATAAACGAAAAATCATCGCATAGTCTTTAGCCTCAATGTATGTATAAATAGTCAATAACTAATTTAAATTAAACCAAACACTCTCCCTTAAATAACAAATAAATGAGTAATCCCAAATGAATTGACAATAAATAGAGATTTTTTGTTTCTAAACATTTTCCTAAACACGAATTTAGTGTTCTAATATCATTTCTAACATGCAAATAACTAATGACAAAAATGTATGTAATTTAAATGTTTATATTTATTTATGTTTTTATTTTTGGTTTGGAAGAAATTTGCTCAAAATAGTCGACATACAATTTGATAAAAACAAATTTTTCGAAATCTCTTTCTATATATACATAAAAGAGACGCGTGACCAACTGACTGATCAACGTCCAGTCAAAATGGCTAAAGCTAGGCAATAGGCACGGGATTAGAGGTGGTTTGGTGATTACTGTACGTTAAGGTACTAAAAAGTACCAAATAGTACGAAAATGTTTAAAGTTTGTAAGGGGCGAACGGAAATGGCTCGCATTTTGTTTGCCCAAATTAAATAACGTTTCAAAAACATAAGACTGGGAAAAAATTTCACAAAATGGTACCGGAAGTGATAGAAAAAGTACGTTTAGTGTCGCAGTTAGTACATTATGTACTTTTTTTCTAAATTGAGCTAGAGCTCCGAATTTTGGTACATAGGTATACTATTGCAACAACCAATGTTAGTTCACTAAATTAATATTTTGAAAATTTGTATATTTAGGTACTAAAAAGTACCAAAAAGGTACGAAATAGGTGAACTTATCTCAGGGCGAACCGATAGAGCTAGAACCTCCATATTTGGCTTAACTGATTGCTGAGAAAGAAAAAATATCAAAAAATTGTACTTGAAAGGGCCACATTTTGGCGCTATTTGCTACTTTCTTTATGGATTAAGCTAGAGCTATGAAATTGGTCATGTAGGTACAATAACGAAGTAAATGTTGACTAAATGATTTTTTTAAAATTCGTACATTTTGCTACCAAAAAGTGAAATAGGTACCAAAATTGAAATATTGTGCTATTATTGGTACTATTTGGTACTTTAGTTACCGATTAAGCTATATCTCATAAATTTTGGAGACAGGTACAGTTTAACAGTATTTACTTCGGGACAAGAACATTTTTTTTTGAAAAGTCGTACATTTAGGGACTACAAGATACAGGCGACTAGGAGACAGTATATATTGGGCCAATAGAAGAGTTTTTTTGAGATTCATACATTTAGATACTAAAAAGTATAAAATAAGAAATAATGATTTATCTTAGTCCACAATGGGGCAAATGGCATGTTAAACAATGCAAATTTGCTCATGAACATTCCGTTAAGGAACAGGGGCAATCTTCTTAAACAATATAGTAGTAAAATACGTACGGAAAATGGTAAAGGTACAAATTTAGGCACTATTACGAACTTTCCTTACGGACTGGCCTAGATCCTCAAATTTTGGGATTCAGGTATACTTTGAGACTATATCGGGAGACTGAGAGATTTTTTTTGAAATTCGTACATTTAGAACCTAAAACGTTGAAAATGGTTCTTTCTTCTAGCGTTCGAAGCCATCAATACAACTTCCAACAGATGCACAAAATCATGTGTAGTACGGAAGAAGTGTAATTTGCCACCGAAAGAACGTCTGTCATTACACAAAAATACACGCATTGGGAAAAGTACAGCTAATAAGCAAGGTTGTCGAGTTTGGTTAATGTGGTAATTGTATTATAGATGCGTTTTCGCTACTAATACGATTCAAATACAACATACCAACACACGGCCCTTGAAGCCATCACACCTAATATGGTTAAAAAGTCTTCTAACCAAAGACGAAATGCGTCCCATTGTGGTTGGTATGTTTGGCTTTCCTTTTCCATTTGCATCTCCGATCATTGAGCTCGCCTCGAAAGAGAAACAAACAAAAATGTAATTAACATAGAAAATTGCGGCGAAATTGGATTTTTATAGACAATGTCGTCCTAATCTATATTGTAAAGAAAATTTCGTCGAAATTTGAATTTAAAAAATTTTGTTCAAAATTTGAATTTAAAAAAATTTTCAAAATTAGAATCTTAAAGAAAATTTTCTTGAAATATGTTTGTTTCATAAAAAAATTCTTCGAAATTTGATTTTTATGAAACATTTCATAGAAGTTTAATTTTCATAAAAATTTTTGTCGAAATTTGATTTGATTTTCATAAAAAATTTCCAGATCTTTTTTTTTTAATTTGGTTTTCTTGTTCATTTTATAGAAATTTATTTTTCATAAAGAATTTTGTCCAAATTAAATTTTTTTATAGAAAATTTCGTCTAAATTACATTTTTATAGAAAATTTCGTCCAAAATTGATTTTTATAGAAAATTTCGTCGGAATTTTATGTTTGTAGAAAATTTTTTCAAAATTGGATTTTGCTAGAAAATTTCGTCAAATTTGAATTTTAAACAAAATTTCATCAAATTTTTATTTACATAGAAAATTTTATTATTTCGTCGAAATTTGATTTTTATAGAAAACTTTGTCGAAATATGATTTTTATAGAAAACTTTGTGGAAATATGATTTTTATAGAAAATTTCGTCAAAATTAGATTTTTATAGAAAATTTTGTCGAAAATTAATTTTTATAGAAAACTTTGTCGAAATGTGATTTTTTTTAGAAAATTTCGTCCAAATTTGATTTACCTAGAAATTTGCGTTGAAATTGGGTTTGGTAAATTTCGTCCAAATCTGAAATTTAAAGAAAATTTTGTCGAAATTAGCATTTTAAAGTCGAAATTTGATTTTCATTGAAAATTGCGAAATTTAACTTTCTTGGATTTGTTGTAAAATTTCATTTATATTTTTCTTCAAAACCTTGTTATTTTGAGCAAATTCCTTCTCTTTTGAATTGAATTTTTTTTTTGTTCCTCATATTCATAATTATTTCATTTTATTTCAGCAACTAGAGCAAATCACATGAACTACTATAATGCAATTGCCAAAGGATATGATGGAGGAGATGTATTTCGTGGATCTTCCAGTAAGGCCTCGTCATTTTGGTTTCCCAGGGGCATCTTTGGAACAAAATCGTAGTAGAATATGAATAGACAAAAAAATTATATTAAATATTTATAAAATATTCTATATCATCTCTGCATAGTTAAATGAAAAAAGCTGGAGTCAAATTATACACATACGTGATCAACTACGCTTTCGTATCGAGTGAACTATCATCACGTATTTAGTCAATGTTTGAACGATCGTATACACATTTTAGATTCAATTTTTATGATTAAATTTCAAAAATTCTCGTTCAATGAAGAAATACATAAATCAAAATTGAAAGATTTGGAGCCCTTGTACTCGTTCACGTATGCGGTAATATGGCACCCGGTCTTTAATTTTCAAAGTTTTAATACCTATATTTTACACAAATGTTTATATGCCGGCGACTTCAATTACTCAAGTTAAGAATTTATAACAGCGTTACAGCAATAATTTTCAAGCCAAAAATTTATAATAATTTACTAAAATAAAGGATTTACAATATCTAATGAAAATATAAAGTTGTGTTTCAAGGGGTAAAAGGGAAAAATGAAACCAGCAGCAGTCCAAGTAAAGGCTCTTTACAATTTTTATTATAAAAAATATGTGCGTACGGGTTTGATCTTGGTTTCATTTCAGCGTCTACTAGTTCTTCTTATGCCTCATTTGAAGCATGATTTTAGGCTCGAAATCGATACTCATGTCATGTACTGTCTAAACCACTTCTTTTTTTTTATTAAAGTACAATAATTTTAATTAGGACCTTATCATTGAATATGTATCATACTTTTAGGAGCAAGTGAGAAAAATTTTAGCCGCTGTACTGGACCGTTAATTTTTTTAAACATATTTTGTGGAGCTGAATATACTGTCTAAACCACTTTTATTGAACTACAGTAATTTTAACTATAAAGTTAGCATTGAATATGCGGCATATTTTTGGGATAAGATGAGATGAAATATCAACCGCTGTACAGGATCTTTGATTTTTTTCCAAACATTGAAAATTGAAAAGGTTATAAACAATTTAATGTATAGAATATAAGCGAAAAACATAAAGCATACTTAAAGGATTAAATATTATTTTATCTTACCATGTTGCATACAATAATTTTCATGTTTATTTAATGAAATTTAAATATTACAGCAATGAAAGCCATATTTGGTAAGCTTAACATTTAGTTGGCAAAGCCTTGTGGAATTTAAATTTATATATATGTATATTGAAGTAGAATTTGTATATTGAAGTATATTTTTTTACAATGGACGCTGTATATTCCTTCCCTCCGTCTTTCCTTCTGCCGAAATCTCGATAGGGGTTGATCGAATTAAGATATTCGCTTGACACATTTACTTCTTATTAATGTAGGTCGTTGGGGATGGCAAATGGATGGATACTATCGGTTCATATTTGGATATAGCTCCTATATAAACCGATCTCCCGATTTAATGTCCTGGAAGCCCAATTCTGTTCTTTTACGACTTTAGACAACAATTTCATTTTTATTCCCACCTCCATAGGATAGGGGGCATATTCATTTAGTCATTCCGTTCGCATCACACCAAAATATAAAAAATTCCGGCTTTCAAAGGCTATTTCACGATGACCGTGTGTGTCTCCGTCTGTTGTAATCACTCTACAGCTTTCAAAAATTGAGGTATCGACGCCAAAATTTTGCACAGATTCTGAATACGTTAATACGTAGGTTAAGCTCTCGAATAAGCCAAATCGGATCTTTATTGGATATAGTTGCATATAGAACGATGTTCTGATTTACGGTCTTGACCGCATAAAATACTATTTGTTTACCAATTTCGCTGAATTTTGGAACAGTGTACTAGCACTGTATTAACGTCGCCATTGTCCAAAAAGAATATGTTCCATATCGGCCTATATTTATATATAACTGCCATATAGACCGATCAGCGGATTCAGGGCCTTAAGCCCTGCATTTGTTGCCCTATTTCAACAGTGAGTTGAACAAGGCCGCTCAATACCCGTACCGTGTACGGACCTCATCAGACTTAATTTGGATATAGCTGCCATATGGAGCGATCTGATGACGTATGGTCTTAAGCGCGTAAAAGGCGCATTTATTATCCTATTTCGGTGAAATTTGGAACAGTGAGTTGCAGTAGGCCACCCGCTTTCCGCACGGAGTACGGTTCAGAACGGACCATATTGGATATAACTTCCATATAGACCGATCCTCGGATTCCGGGGCATAAGTCCATAAAAGCCGCATTTATCACTCGGTTTCGCTGAAATTTGGAACACCCGATATCCGAAATTTGAGCCATCAGATATCCGTACCGTGTATGGTCCATATCAGACCAAATTTAGATATAACTGTCATAGATTCAGGGTCTTAAGCCCATAAATCACTCTGGTTCACTGACATTTGCAACAGTGAGTTGGAGAAGGCCTTTCGATATCCGAACCGAGTATGGTCCACATCAGACCACATTGGTATATAACTGCCATATAGACAGATCTCTCGAATCAAGGTCTTAGGCGCGTAAATGACGCATTCATGTTAAACGGCAGGGCGGCTGGATATGATCCAGATTCTTGAATCATTATATCAACATTAGATTCGAACTCTGACATATACCTGATAAAGGGTGATTTTTTTGAGGTTAGGATTTTCATGCATTAGTATTTGACAGATCACGTGGGATTTCAGACATGGTGTCAAAGAGAAAGATGCTCAGTATGCTTTGACATTTCATCATGAATAGACTTACTAACGAGCAACGCTTGCAAATCATTGAATTTTATTACCAAAATCAGTATTCGGTTCGAAATGTGTTCAAATTTTGACAAATTTTGTTGAGAAAAGACAAACAAACAAATAAACCCACAAAAAAACAAAGCGCAACAATTTAATTTTTATGTAATAGATGTTCTCTAAATTTTAATTTTATAAAACAAACATTTAAAAAATATATTTTTATACAAAGTAATATGGTAATAATCTTTTTGTATAAAACCCCTATTACTGATCCGTTCTGCTTAAATCGACTTTTTGTCCTATTTCAAAAAAATTTCAATGATATGACTTCTGGTAATCTCATAATAGAGGTGGTGGGATGACTACGGCACGGATTGACATAGTTGGAATTTTGACTAATGTGTGCGGTGAAAGCTGCAAAGCAGTCGTCTTCCTGTGCAGCTTACAAGATTACCATTTTGATAGTTGCACTTAGAAAATTTCCTTGGAAGCTAGGGAGGAATAGCACCTCAAGTGTCTTTGGCTACTGGTAGAGACACGATGGGTATTAGCGCTGTGGATGACATAAATAACATGTCGCCAAAAAGTGGCTGAGTCCTATCGTTTAGCGTGGGCCAAAGTAACGAAAGCCATTCAGAGGTATTCCACCAGCTGGTATAAATCTCCAATCTTCTCATATTCCCTAATATAACCCTGAATATTCCATAATTTTTTTTAATACCGCATCTAAACTCCCAAATTATCAAATTTCACTTTCAATTAGTTGACTGTAGACTCAGTTAATATGCGCTGCCTTCATTAAAATTGAATGCTTGAAGACTTAAACAAATCTGATTAAAAATTCCCACATGCAAATGAGGAATTTTTCATTTTTATTCGACTCAACAAAAGAATGCAAAGAAATTTTACTTTTATTACAACTGTCTGTCCGTCTGGATGATTATTTAAAACTTAAACGCAACAAAAAACAACAAATCACTGCCACTATTAGCCCCCGTTTTTGCTGCCGCCAACCTAACAAGGAGATGAGTTTAAAACGAAAGACTTAGGGCACATGCAGCTTAAAAATATGACTATGAATACAATAGACATATGAATTAATGAAACCATTTTTTCTTATGCACAAAACTGAGCACATAGGTTAGAAGGTTGAGAGAAACACAGATAGGTAGGTATAGCTGCTAGGTATCAAATGTTTAATTACAAACGACCTTAATTACATTGCATACACAGCCCAACGGAGATGAAGAGTAAGCTAAAAGCCCACAAAAAAGGTAGGAGAGCACAAAAAGTCCATCTTTACCGCAAGTAAAAGTGGTGAAAAACTAAGAGCTCATCAAAAGATCATTAAAAGAGACCATAGCCAGAACAACTACATTAAAAAAAACAAACCACAAAGATTTGCAAAAAGAAAATCTTTGCCAATCTCTTGGAATGTGTATGAAGATAATGTTTGTGGCCATGGCTGCTCGACTCCCATGATGAAGTCTTATGATGATGATAGCTTATGCTGATAGCTTTCATAATAAAATGTTTTATTTGTCTTAAAACAAATAAACGTCAAATTGAGAGATCCAACCACATTGGCTATTGACCATGGGAACCCTTGGTGGCTTTTGAAAGTTTCAAGACAGGAAGAAAAAATTCTATGATCATAGTGATTTAGTCAAAGTTATTTCGATTTGGAAATGCCACAAACGCAATAAAGTGATTAAAAGCTATTAACCAGTCTTCATATTCTCATTCTTCCCTTCTCTCAATTAGATGGTTACAAAATTTAGAAAATTTCATTTTATTTAAGCTTGCACAAATTACACTTTTTAATAGTGAGCAAAGCGAAAGTTAATCTCTTTTATCGTTAAAGTTATTTGAGGCATATAATTTTTTAATTAAAATTTTTGTTTAATGAGTTTAAGGGACTTTTAAAGACTTTAGGTCGAAAGATATTTAATATGCGGTTCAAAAAAAGTAAAATTTATAAAAAAAAATAAAAACGTGCTAAGATCGGTCGGGCCGATCGAGAACCCGCCATCATGGATTCGGCTAGAAAATGCCAAAAATTAACATAGTTCAAGAGCATATGTGTAACTTACATATCAAATTTCTTTCAAGTCAGGCAGAAATTGAAGCTTCTCTGAGCCTTAGAAGACTAATCGGGATATCAGTTAATATTGAAACTATATCAGAGTTGGACCATACTTGTCATAATAGTTGAAAGTCATAATCGAAACACTGCTTGCGCTCAGACAAATCGGAAAAAATTGAAGTCTCCAGGGGCTTAAGAAGTAAACTCGGGATATCGGTTTATATGGGTGCTATATCAGGATATACACCAATTTAGACCAAAGCTACCACAGATGGTAAAAAAATTCTTTTCACCAGCAGCCATTTTGTGGTCTTGAGAAGCACACCGGTCAGCTAGAACCAATTTCACTTCTTGAGCCACTAAGGGGCAAAACCATTGATTGAATATCTGGTACTATTTCTCATATCCAAGCCACGTATATGACCTATATCACAGAAAAACACTACTTACATGCAACGAATTTTGTTACTCAAAATAACAAAAAAGTTTGCGTCCAAATCAAAAACATTTGGTTTACTTCGTCTTTTTAGCAGAATAATCGCTGAAATATGTCCATTACCTGAGTTCCATAAAATTGTGCACACAGTATTTAAATATTCAGGAGTCATATGCGCAAAATTTTATGGAACTCAGGTAATGGGCATATTTCAGCGATTATTCTGCTAAAAAATCGAAGTAAACCAAATGTTTTTGATTTGGACGCATACTTTTTTGTTATTTTGAGTAACAAAATTCGCTGCATGTAAGTAGTGTTTTTCTATGTCTTTCAATATTTATGGCAAATATGGTCAAATTTGGTCTACAACTCACGTATATCCCGGTCTTCATGTTTCAATATTTTACCTTTTCGGCTGAAACTTGGTTCATAAAGTACAATTATGCTCCTCACACACTCATAGCCGCCATATAAGTCGATCCCACTACCCGAAAACTCCTTAAAGCCTCAATCATAATTCGAGCAATTTGATTAATTAAGCAAGAATTTTAGCAGAATTGATGATGTTGGATTCCAAAGATTTGGACCAACCGCATTTTTACTGATTTTGAATGCTTTATTTTAACTTAACCTTCTTTCATTCCATAAAAACACACCCGATGTTTGACAACAAAGAATGTCTGCAAGATATGCTGCAGCTATGGCAGCAATTCCGAACAGATGTTTATCATATTTGCAGTTTTGTGTCGTTTTTCATTTGCCTTAAGCCGAATTTGAAGCTGCAAAAGCGATTTTCTGCTGCTCACTTAATCCTTAAGGCTATAACGGAGTAATGATAGAGATTTCTCCCCAAAAACTACTTCAAATGACTACTCTTTACAAAAAATTCTCTTATTTGCCTATAGTTAACATTAGAGTCAGAGTGAACTCTGATATTTGTTAAGACGAATGGACAGCAAGAATTGAGACTGGCAACCATAAGGAAGGAGTATGCAATTTTTCAATAACTTTAAGAGGGTAAGTATGGGTTTGAGTATTTTGTGTGGCATAGTCCAATTGACCAAAAGAATTTATGTTTGAATGTTGTTCTACGCCATGAAAAGTTGCCTGCCTGACATAATTGGTTCATTGAGTTGTTGAATTTATAAGCCCAAGGACTTAAAATGTAATAAAAGTTTACGGTAAGAGTGAGGGTGATTACCTTAACATCTATATTTGCATTTTATGTGTGTACTGGCATATTAATTATTCGAAATACTGAAAGAGAAAATTATAGTTTGGAAACGAATGAACATAATGGGAGCAGAAAGTCTAGTATTGGGTTGCAGACTTAAGTCTTCCGTAATCCATATTTATATTATCAGAAAAAGTAAAAATTTTTAAGGTTACAAAAAGAGTATTATACTCAAAGAAATTAGTCTGCTGATATCAGCAAATATTGTCTGCTGATATTAAATTAAAATTTTAAACTTTTGAATGAGTCCATACAAAATTTTTGAATTTCTTAACAACTATTGAGGCACTTGCTTTATATAAATGAAAAATTTGCCAATTTTAGAAATTAATTTTTTGTTTGAAAGTATAGATATAAAAGTAGCAGTTATTTTGTCTGCAAATTCGTTCAAAAATTACCAAATTGTAGAATATGGAAAAAAATTGTGTGAAAACTTATATATAACAAGTAAAAGCGTGCTAAAAAAAGGATAAAAGAAAAGATTTGCTCTGCAATTAGAGCGATATCAAGATATGGTTCGGTTCGGACCACAATTAAATTATATGTTGGAGACCTATGTAAAATGTCAGCCAATTCGAATAAGAATTGCGCCCTTTGGGGGCTCAAGAAGTAAAATAGAGAGATCGATTTATAAGGAAGCTGTATCAGGCTATAGACCGATTCAGATCATAATAAAAACTTATTTTGATGGTCATGAGAGAATCCGTCGTACAAAATTTCAGACAAATCGGATAATAATTGCGACCTCTAGAAGCTCAATACGTCAAGATTCCAGATCGGTTTATATGGCAGCTATATCAGGTTATGAACAGATTTGAATCTTATTTGGCACAGTTGTTGAAAGTCATAATAAAATACGTCATGCAAAATTTCAGTCAAATCGGATAGGAATTACGCCCTCTAGAAGCTCAAAAAGTCAAGTCCCCAGATCGGTTTATATGACAGCTATATCAGGTTATGAACCGACTTGAACCTTATTTGGCACAGTTGTTGAAAGTCATAATAAAAACGTCATCCAAATTTCAGCCAAATCGGGTAGGAATTGCGCCCTCTAGAAGCTCAAGAAGTCAAGCCCCCAGATCGGTTTATATGACAGCTATATCAGGTTATGGACCGATTTAAACCATACTTGGTACAGTTGTTGGAAATCATAGCGAAACACGCCGTGCAAAATTTCATTCCAATCAGATAAGAATTGCGCCCTCTAGAGGCTCAAGAAGTCAAGACCCAAGATCGGTTTATACGGCAGCTATATCAAAACATGGACCCATATGGTCCATTTACAATCCCAACCGACCTACACTAATAAAAAGTATTTGTGCAAAATATCAAGTGGCTAGATTTACTCCTATGAAAGTGAGCGTGCTTTCGACAGACAAACGGAGGGACATGGATAGATCGACATAAAATGTCACAACGATCAAGAATATATATACTTTATGGGGTCTCAGACGACTATTTCGATTAGTTACAAACAGAATGACGAAATTAGTATACCCCCATCCTATGGTGGAAGGTATAAAAATCAATTTGTGTTTGTGTTCAGAGATAGGTGGTGCGATTTAAGCGAAATTGTGTGCTCTCATATAGTAAAAAAAATTATAGTAAATAAAAAATGTTGTATTCAGATTTCGGATGGTGTACCGAAGGGGGCCGCCCCAATCCCAAAACCTACCACAAATATATACAGACCAATCATTACAATGTGGGACTCAAATGAAAGGTATTTATGATTAGAAAACGTATCTGATAACCAATTTTGGAGTCAATTGTTTGGGGGACCACCCCAACTCCCAAACACCCCTAAATCTGTCATATTTACCGACCATGGCAATATGGGTCTCAAATGAATGGTATTTGCGAGTAGAATACGAATCTGATATCCAAATGTGGGACCAAGTTTCGAGGGTCCACCCCTTCCAAAAAACACTCCCCAAACAGGACTTATTTACTGACCATGGCAATATGGGGCTTAATTAAAAGGTATTTGAGTGTAAATACGAATTTGATATCCAAATGTGGGACGAAGTGTTTGGGGGTCCGGCCCTCCCCAAAAACATCCCCCAAAGAGGACAAATTTACGACCATTGCAATATGGGCCTCAAATAAAAGGTCTTTGAGGGTAAAGCACAAATATGGTATCAATATTCGGGACAAAGTGTCTATGGGGTTACCCTACCCCCATAACACAACGCAATATGGGGCTCAAATAAGGGGTATTTAAGAGTAGAACACGAATCTGATATATTTTTTCAAGGCCGAGTCACCGAGTGGCCGCCCCATCCCCCAAACCCTTCATGTTTGCCGACTATGGAAATATGGGGCTCAAATGGAAGATATTTGGGAGTAGACCACGAATCTGATATCAACATTCGGAACCAACCAGGGGACGTCCCACCACCATAATAATCCCCAAATAAAAAGTATTTGCTCACAAAGACAATTTGGATCTTCAAGACAGTTGAGCTCGATCGTTTTAAGGGCCCATACCCCAAACCGGACAAATTTGCTGACGTTTGCAATAAACGATTTAAATGAAATGAATTTTATACCCAATTACGAGGCCAATGGCAATATGGGGTTCAAATAAATGATATATAGATATATGAGAATAGAGCACGATGCTGATATATTTTCATAGTTAAGTGGGACCACTCCCCAAAACCCCTCCAAATCGGGCATATTTACCGAACATGTCAATGTGGGGCTCAATCGAAAGGTAGTGAGAAGTACAGCAAGAAATTGATACCCACTTTGGGGACCAATTTTCTGGGGGTCCCCTTTCCCAAAATAACCCACAAACTGCAAATATTAAGTGGGAGTAGAATACGAATCTTATATCCAAATGTGGGACCATGTATTTTGGCAAAATATTACTACAGTCCCATTTTCAGCATACACTCTGGTATAACGGCAAACATTTTTGCTGTTTTTACTAACCAATTTCGCGAAGTGAATGATTGCATAGCTAACTAAATGCTTAGAAAATTATTTACAACTTCATATTTCCATGGACAATTTTTAAATTTAAAATCGAAAAAATAATTCTAAGGTTTTATAATTGTAGTGCCTAAGAGCCCAATTTGAATTCTTAAAATATCCTAAAAAACTATTCAAGTAAAAGTAAAATTTAATCAGAATTTATCCCAGTCTCCCCTTGAATGATCTAGATCCGCAATATCACCATAAGTATAAATCCCAAATGTGGTTAACATTCTTTGCTCTAAACACGGCTGCTGCTGCTTTCTAGCCATTCCACAACACATTCATCAGTGACAACAACAGCTGCAATGGACACCATCACCATCACTATCACCATCATCACATTCTTTTTTTCTCATCAATCCAAGAAAAGTGACAATATTGCGGTTGCGAAGTAAGCTGAGATGCTAAATTGTAATTAGAAACCATATATTCATATGGAATGGCCAAAATGAAAGAAAAACAGCAAAAAAAGCGAAAAGCCAAGGAAGTCAGAAGACCATCATAGATAGCAAACCTTGAACAGAAGGGGGAGATTAAGGGGCGAAGTATGAATAAGCTTTAGAGAATAGTCATCTCAGAAAAACCTCAACCTATTTTATTTTATTACAATTTTCTTGTTGGGTTTCTTTGTTTTTGGTTTTATTAAAAGAAAAGTAATTGACACACTTTTCCTTTTCTCTTAAAACAACAACAACAACAAGAGAAACAAATTTCCCTTGGCTTCAATGCGATTGCGCAGCTCTCAACGTTGTCTGCCGTTGTGCCTACTCTAGTTTTCAGTTAATGACAAATTAATTATTTTGGGCTTTTGATGTTGATGACTTCCAAGGAAAACAGGGCGAGAGGGTGAGTAGTAGGAATGGTCTTTAAGCAAATATCTCTTACTCCATGCCATTGTTTGGCAGGGAAAAGTTTATCGCCTACCAGAACCACCAGGGAATCTAAAGCGACTATCATTTCCCAGCCGCAGATGCACAATGTGATTTGGGAAGAACGCAAATTTCTTTGACACACTATTTTACTTTTTGGCTAACGACTAATTCACTCAACTATGATGGTGCTGGCAATGAAGAACGTGTAGATAGCAACAAAGATAGATTCCAACAAATGACTTTAATATCTGGAGCACAACATAATTAACGAAAAAGAGATGGCGTAAAATGGCAAATGAAGAGCCTTAGCCAAAAAAAAAGTTGGTTGGGACATTTGGTGACTATGATGAAAATTGCTGGAATAAATCTGGTGTCTGGTGCAGAGGAGTTCCAAAGAACGGAGTAGGTAATTGTGAGCTGCTTCTTAATCGCTTCTAATTTCACAAAAGCAACATTGTCTAGCATAAAGAAGCATGGAGAATAAACGTTGTGAGAATTTTTCCATCTCATTATTTGAGGCACTACATAAAACTTAATGAATAGAAATTAAAAGGTTGTAATTTTAAAGCGAAAATTAATATTAAAAATTTTGAAATAAAAATTGTAATTAAAAAATAGTTCTGGTCGAACATTTTGTAACCACGCAAAAAGATTACACAAATTATCTCGGTTTATTTGTAGATAATTAAAGAAATCAAAATGCTAGATCTATTTTGCATAGAGGTCCCAATGTGGTTTTCAAGTGGATAAAAAGTCACATTTGAAGGAGAATTGGCTTTTCGAAGTCAGGAAAGCTCCAAAATTTATACAACATTTTTTTTAAGCCCTTTGGAGTGGAAAATTACTTTACTGTCTTACTGCATTTGGTGGTTTCTATATTAAAGCACATTCTAAGTTTGGCCGGACCGCATCTTGGAAACCTACCGCCATGAATTGCATTAAACATCAATACAAACGAACTTAGTTGAAGGCCACTGTATACTTTACGTACAAAATTTCTGCCAATGCAGCCAAAAATTGAAGCTTCTTGGAGCCGTAGAAGACTAATCGGGAGATCGGATAACTCGTTGCACGGACTTCGCTAACCCGTGCAGGGACAGGGTAGTCAATGAACATAAGCGGAATTTGTGGCTGGTACACTTTAATCAATGTAACTTAGGTACCGGTTTCGGCAAGCTGTGGTCTTCTGTTAAGTCACTCTCGAATTCCGGAAGAAGGGATGACAGGACATCAGTCACTTTTGGCGACGTAAGTGTGACTGACCCGAAAAGTCAGGTTGTGCAACCGTCAATTTATTGATCATTTCTAGAACGACTAGGCTAACAGGAGAACAATCGTCGTATCCGTGGTCTCAGGGCCGATGGAGAGCCATCACAATTTACAGTGGACGAAGTTACGAATGTCATTCACGGCATCTCTACACTGACGCTGAAAAATCTGGATCTACCTGGAATCGAGTACCTTACAACTGTCAACAACCTGTCTTTGAACACTCTTATAGTACCCGATGTCTGGAATATGGGCAGAGTGATCCCGCTACAAGTGCTGAAGTCAGGAAAGGACCCGAAGAAGGAGAGAGTCGTTCAGACCGATCTCCCTTCTCCCACCAATAGCCAGGACGCTTGAGGAACTACTTTTCCCGAGCCTGTTTGAGAATTTCCATCCGCTGATCATCACATGGTTTTCGAAGACTGCAGAGCACAACAACTGCTTTGTATGCCATCACCGCACACATTTGCCGTAGCTTCATCAGCCCAGACCATGCTATAGGACGTCCCTCCAGCCAGGCCTGAAACGCTGGTTCACGAATTATCTGTGTGGTCGCCACTCCTTTGTGAAATGAAGAGATAAGAATTCGAAACCCCGTTGAGTGAAACATGAAGTTATAGAACCCGATGTCTGGAATATGGGCAGAGTGATCCCGCTACGAGCGCTGAAGTCAGGAAAGGAGCCTAAGAAGGGGAGTCGTTTAGACCGATCTCCCTTCTCCCATCGCTTGAGGAACTACTTTTCCTGAGCCTCGTTAGAGAATTTCCATCTACCGATCATCACATGGATTTGGAAGACTGCACAGAACAACAACTGCTTTGTATGCCATCACCGCACACATATGCCGTGGCTTCAATCAGCCCAGACCATTCTATAGGACGGTTTGTGGCACTGGACCAATCGAAAGCATTCGCTACGATCAGTCATGCGAAACTAATTAAGGACATCGCCAACACGTTCCACCAGCAGGCCTGAAAAGCTGGGTCACGAATTATCTGTGTGGTCGCCACTCGTTTGTGAAATTTAGAGATAAGAAGTCGAAACCCCGTAGAGTGAAACATGGTGTTCCCCAAGGCGGGGTGATATCTCCGGCACTGTTTAACCTCTACCTATCCTCTATTCCACCCCCTCCAGATGGAATTGAGATCGTATGATATGTGGATTATTGCACGATCATCCCATCAGGTCCCCACCCCCCTTGATGACATATCCGATAGGTTAAACGTCAACCTTATCGAACTTGCCGCTGATTTCTCTGCAAGGGATCTGCAGATATCTGTTAGAACACGTGAGGTGAACAACGAGCTGAATGTGATGGTCGATGGAGTAACAATTCCGACCATCAAGTGCCCAAAATACTTGGTGTCACATTTGACAGATGTTACAAATTCTCCTCACATGCCACTGTAATCTGCGAAGTAGAAACAAAGTTCTCAAGTCACTTGACGGCAGCACTTGGTTTGCTGACAAAGAAACCTTGTTGACCACGTACAAAGCAATTGGCCGGCCTGTGGTAATTTATTCAGCGCCAGTGTGCTCCTGTCAGTTATATGACATGACATGGAATTATATTCAGATCTGTTAAATGTTGCTCCTAGAACTGCGACGGGCTGCATCTCAAGTTCTTGATGGGAAAACTCCCTCAGTAGAAAAGGGTCCTAACCGTGCGAAGCCATTACTATTTGCCCAAAAAGTAATTGCGGATTTTTTAAAAGAAAGTAGAATGAACTTTAATCAAATATACTATTTTTCATTTTTTTTCGAAAGCAAGCTAAAAGTAACAGCTGATAACTGACAGAAGAAAGAATGCAATTACAGAGTCACAAGCTGTGAAAAAAATTGTCAACGCCGACTATATGAAAAATCCGCAATTACTTTTTGGGCAATCCAATACTTTCTGTCCAAGCAATACCATTTGGGCTGTTATCGCAGGGGCCATTCAAATCATCATCTTGCGGTATATATAAAGCGAGAGGTTCTGAGCCACAAGAGAGAAACTCAAGATCAATCGGATCTAGATAATATTCACACAGACACGGTAGCAGATGCGGTGAATTGCTACTGGGTGAATATGGTCCTTGGAGAAAGACCGCTTCCTATTGCACCTAAAGAAATTATATCTCTAGAATATTTCTGGATCAATGACGATCCGGTAGATACAGCCGCCTCAACTCCTACAGAGTAAGGATTGATGCCAACGTGCAAGAAGTGTGTCCTGATTGTGATGTGGGACCGCACGACACATGTGACCTGTTTAACTGTCCAGCCATAGCCATTCGTCTCAGATCCAGATCCCTCTTGACCCACCCCACCTTAGTCGCACAGTTCGTGAATCTGCATATTCAACAGAATCAAGCTGAGGAAAGGAAGAATACAACATAGTGCTACAATACAACATGGTGCTACAACAACATCAGGATAAATACTGAATTGGACTGTAGTTGGCACAGTTGCTGGAAGTCAAAGCAAAACACCACGTGCAAATTTTCAGCCAATTCGGACAAAGATTGCGCCTTACGCAAATTTGCCCATGAACATTCCATTAAGATTGGGGGATTGCACCTATATATTAATATATCACATCGGGAGATCGGTTTATATTGCAGTTATATCAGGTTATATACAGATTTTGACAGATCTTGGCATAGTTGTTGAAAATCGTAACTCAACACACCCTGCAAAGTTTTAGCCCAATCGAATAAGAATTGCGCCCTTCATTATATAAAATGTTATTAGGGCGTTAGTATTCAATAATTCTGCCTGGGCTTATTAATGGTGGTACCACCCCACGAAATGAGGTAAGAGTTCGTATCGCACGCTATGAGTATCTCATTTCATGTATGTTTCGCCTTCCTTACCAGCCGTTGCAGCTCCGACGAGCTGGAGAGTCGAAAGACAAATAAACTGCTGCCATGTACGCTCCACCGTCTCGCTGTATCAGCACTGTTGCATCCGCCGTAGACAACCTTGGGGAAAATATATAATTGAAATATTTATGACAAATAATGTAGAACCTCGATTGATTTCCAGTGGTATTTGATATGGTTCAGTCCAGAAACTTTGTTTCGGGTCGTCCATGGCTTATGAATTAACGCAGTATGAATCTTGTCCCTGATGATTTCCTCCATCCGAGCGTTACGCTCCGGTGAAGGTTCTTTGCCTATTGTAGTCTTCCGAATCTTGAGAAGGTAGGTGATGACTTCATCGATTTTGAGAAAGAAAGCCTTCATCGCGTAGAAAGCCATGTCCTAAATTTTTGCCTAACTTCACGGAGACTTGATTAATGCCAGTAAGGAGAGTTCCTTCCTTCTTCTTCTCCCTGTGGAAGATCTTCCATTTCTCCACGACCAAAACTCTGTTTTCCTTGCCTAAGAATCCCACCTTGCGTTCCGTAGCGAATTTGCTGCCCCACCCCTTGTTGAAGACCGTTGCCTTTGGGAGCTAAACGATCTTCATCTTTTTCACCTGGCCGAGCTTGGCGCCTTTCCAGGGATTGTAGATACTTCCAACGAGCATTTTGTCGGTATCAATACATTCTGCTGAGACAAAGCGCAGCATCAAGTTGTTCCCTCTGTACTCGTAGTTCGTAGTTCATAATTTGTAAGGGTGGACCCTCTTCAGAGTTTCGCAGTTGTTCGGAAATCCTATGACTGTATATGTCAGCTCGTCTCTGCTGTGCTTTCTTGCCACTCTGTCGTAAGTGGGCGGCTCCTTTCCTTTTTCAGCGATCATCTTCCCCTTCCGTTATGGCAGTGGCCGCCTTTTGGTAGTCACAATCCTCCATGAAGACTCAGGGGCGGTGCGTACTTAATTCGTTCCTGTTCCGACTTTGTCCCCCTCGGCAGAACACTGTCTGGAGTCTCCATTGAGGAAAAATTGTAGAGCGGACGACCTTGCGAGACTAGGCAGAATTGGAATCTAGGTAGGCCTCCAGGTTCTATTCTTCTAGTCTAGTCACGCCAGAAGGGCGAAGGATGATAGATGGTCACAAAGGGCGGATCTGTCGGCTTTCTCAAATTATATGGCCTGGTCTAGACTTGAAGTGGTCTTCCGTTTTACTGTCCCAGGAACGGACGTCTCAGTCATTGTGTCCGTCATGACAGCTCATTGTTTGATCGGAAAATATGCTGACAGACTGAAGGTTACCAGTAACGACTTTTACCGAAGCTGTGAGGACGTCGAGGAAGAAGAGACTAAAGAACATCTGCTGTGTATGTGTCTCGCACTGGCAGTAAGAATGAGTTCCACTTTACGTTCTCATTTCTTTAAAAACTTGTCTAATTTAGTGGGTGTGAGCCTTAACAAGTTGTTGGTCTTTGCAAAGCGATCAGGATGGTTCAACGGTAGGAACTAGAAGGCATCTTCCTGCTCCCGTTCCTGTAGTACGGACAAGTGAGTCTAATGGCAGATAAACTTGCATAAACCTGATCTTCTGTAGAAGTGATTGGGTTGTCAATTCTATCCATAACAGCATTCTGCATCCTGCCGGTGAATACTCCTCAGTCTCCTTCGTCGTGCCCGGACTGCTTTCTCGGTTTTCTTGTGAGCTTAGCAAAGCCCTCGTTCACTACTATCGTCATCCCGTTGTCCTCATCTTCCGATACGGCTGCGATGACTGTTTCATTTTATTGACACTGAAATTGAAGCGGAAACACCATCTATACTTTAAGGCTGGAGACGAAGTACTTAGTGGCATGATTTATTCCAAATCTCCTGTCCACTCTCTTATCGACTTAAGTCTTTCGGCCGCAGTAGTGTCCCATACTTAAACTGTTTGTCTATGTAATTATGGGAAACCTAATCGGGTTGGAAGAGGTTTCGGGGATGCCTAAGAGTACACTTATGTTGGTGAAGGTGGGTGTTTGCTAGATTAAATGTAAATTTGCTAACGAACTATCCATTAGGGAACAATGAAACCTGTCCGCTTCAAGTTTTATTTTAATTATAAGGGACCTCCTTTATATAGTCGAGTCCGAACGACGTGCCGTATGGCGACATCTCTGGGGCAAATTTTGGCATGGCCATTTCCATGCCATACCTAATGCATCAGGAATGTTGACAACATTAGGAGGGGATAGCGACCGTTGACAATTTTTAAGATGTTCAAGCCAGGATTTGATCCCAAGCGTTCACCGGCTAGAATGTTATTGGCGTTAGAATATCAAGCGATATACCCCAATTGATTTCAGTTTGATATTTCATGGTGTTACAAATGCAATGACAAATTAAACATACCCCCAATACTATTGCGATGGGTATAAAAACTAAAACAAAAAAAACACCAAAGTACCGGCACAATTTTGGATTTAATTTAGTCTCATATGCTGCACGACATAGGTACATAGACAATAAGCATGCGCTCACTCTTTACAAGCTTCCACAACTACTACCAACAAATGGTTAATGTAATCAACAAAGGCAACGGCGACATCATGCACAGTTATTCGGTGACAATATTTTTACTCAGACACACTTGAATGTATAATTCTGGCAAAAATAGAAAACATTACGCCTCTTAACTCTTGGAGACTTCACACGCATAGCAGCAAGCAGCACACGAAGCATCGTCAAATCATAGTCTTGAAATCTATTTCCGCTGTCTAACCTCCCAAAGAGCTCAAGAAGAGTTTGTTGTGAATCCAGGTCCAATTGAAGTCACATTCAATGGGAAGAAAGACGACCATACCCACAAACAGTTACTAGGCATGAGATATGAAAAAACTTCGATACCCAATGCTTTTTTTGCCATGGCGCTTCTTTTGTGGGCCAAAGCTTGTGTTGCTTACTAAGACACTAAAAATCATCATGGTCGCTCGCTTCAACTTGTGTGAGAGAAAAGAATGCTGAAGAATTTCAAGCACTTAATGTCTTTAATCAGAGCATGCGAATACAATAGAATTAGCAGACAATTTCAGCACCCACAACCACTAGCAATTTGGAGCTTTGAGCGCCTTTACATAATTTGGCGCTTGAATTTCTCATTTATTCGTAACAAATGTGGGAGTTTCATATTTTGTCGTAACATTTAACGGCTTTTTCTTAATGATGAAGAGCCCACTGACACACTATGGTAGAGAATTTTTATTTAATTTTACTTTATATGGTTTTTACAAAGGAAAGAGCATTATGTCGTAAAATCCAAGCAGAAACTTAATGCCCTCTAGGTTCTCAATAATTTAAAACAGTAAGTTATAAAACGATTTGAGCAATACTTTGATGTTTGAAGTTATTAAAGAAGTCATAGAGCGAAATTTTAACTAACAAAGTCTAATCGGGATATTGGTTTATACGGGAGTTACTTGTTCGGATAAAGTTTGAGTGCTTTCGACAGGCGAAATCGGCAAAGACCAAATCGTCCAGGTCACCCCGGTAGCCGAGTTGTATCGTCCACGGATTACCTGTGCGGGGATTCTGGGTTCGATCTCCACTAGAGGGATGGTCTGTCGTTACTGTGATATGACAATGCGTTAAAATTGTCTTAGTGAGTCTGTTTAGGAAATAGACTGCCACTCAAACCAAGACCAAATCGATCAGTATATGGTCGTAGATTAATACTTCAAGGTTTTACCTACGGAATGACTAACGTGATATTTTTTGTAAATTAAATTAATTTTTTTTTATTAAAAAAAAATATTTTTCTTAAAATTTATTGTAAATTAATCAGATTTAATATTTAAACAATTTTTGTTTATTATATTCAATGAAATTTTATCTTAGACCGAGGGCGCCAAGTAGCCGAGTTGGTAGCGTGCTTGGATAATCGATTTCCGCCAAAAGCTTTGGTCTGTCACTACTGTGTTATCACAATGAACCTAAAGTTGTCTAAACGGGTCTGAAAAGGACTGCCACTCTACACTCACTTCTAACCTAATCTATCATAGACCAAAACTTGTGGATGAATTTTTAAAATCTGTGAAAGTTTTGAAAAAATTTATTCCCAACACGTTTTGATAAAGCAAATTCCTACCATATAATACAAAGCATTGTGAAATTTCTCCCCCCTGTTGTGCTCTAGTTAATTGTGTTAACACAAAGAGTTAAGATAACAGATTTAACGACATAAATTCCCAAACAAATGGAACAAAAGAAGAAAACTGAGCTAATTTAAAGTTTCTTCAGCCCAATAATTTTTTTGGGGGGTATTTAAGGCCAATAATCAAGTAATTGTTTGTTCCTCCTCACAGACACACACATTGTATAAATATCCATTCATGTAGTCTTCTGCTGTCATCGCCAGAGTCATTAATAGCTTCCTCGTCGTCATGGGGCAAAGATGTCATAAAAATATGGATTAGCTCAAGACATTTGACTTTGGTTCACGTTGGACCAGTTTCTCTTGGTGGCACGCGAGCACTGACCGCAGCAGCCAATGCAAATCATTGTCCAATACTATTAGTATCAGTAGCTCTTGTCTGGGGTGTTTATTGAGCAACGAACAACTGACTGATCGAACAACTTTCATAAATGCCCCATCATCGTCATTTTAATCAGCATAAAGTGTTGACAAATCTTTGAGGTGACTTTCGCGTTGCTTGCAGTGTTGATCTGAACTGTGCTGTGTCCCAAAATTCTAGATGTGTGAGGACATGAATCTTACGGCAACAGACGTCCTCAATGGTTATTGCATTAATTTCATTTATTCTAGATTTCCATTTTGAAAAAGATTCATTTTCCGATTAGGCACAGTGGGGGTAGTTGTTGAAGATTAAACATGAAAAAAAAATTCTTAAAATATAAAAGAACAAAAAAATAAATAAAATAAAATAAGTTACCATAAAATAAAATAACATAAAATAAAATAAAATAAAATGAAATATTATAAAACAATAAAAGATAAAATAAAATACTTTATAAAATAAAGTGCACAATAAAAAAATAAAATACATAATTAAATACATAATAAAATAAAATACATAATAAACAAATAAATAAACTAAAATAAAGTGGAAAAAGGTAAATAAAACTAAACCAAATAAATTGAAATAAAATAAATTAAAAAAAAAAATATTATTAAAATAAAATAAAATAACATGAAATAAAATATAGAAAAATAAATAACACAATTCACTGTCTTAGACCATAAAATTAGTCAATATGATAAATATAAATTCATCGAAATCATTAACAGACTTCGATTTGTGCTTTTTATGGCCGCTGGATTAAAATCGGTCAGTATATATTGGAGCTATATCCAAATATAGACTGGTGTGCACCATACTCAGTTCGATTGTTGAAGGACCTAACGAAACTAATTATGCCAAATTTCAGCGAAATGGGGTAATAAGACTTAAATCGGGAAATCGGTATATTTAACAGCTGTATCCAAATGTTGATCGATTGCGATCATAAAGAGCACTGAGGTTGAAGAGCCCAATAGAACTAATTTTGCGAAATTTCAGCGAAATCGGGTAATAATTGCGCTATTTATGGTCCCTAGACTAAAATCGGGACAACGATATATGTGACAGCTATAACCAAATATTGACCTATCGGGACCATATAGAGCACGGATGTCGAAGAGCCTAACATAACTCATTGTGCGAAATTTCAGCTAAATCGAATAATAAATCTAGACTTTATGTCGGAAGATGGATAGGTATGACGGCTAGATACAAATATAGATCTATCCGACCAATATAAGGCACTGATATTGAAGAGCTTGACATAACTCATTATGCCATATTTCATTGAAATCGCATAATTAATTGGCTTTTTATGGGCCCAAATTTTGAAATCGGGAGATCGGTATATATGACAGCTATATCCAAATATAGTTCTATCTAGACCATGCTCGGTACGATGGTCAAAGGGCCTAACACAATTCGTGCTGAATTTCAGCGAAATCGGGTAGTAAATGCGGTTTTTGTGGCTCCAGGAGCTTAAATCGGGAGATCTGCCAATATGGGGGCAGTACTAGGATGCCTAGGGAGAAAAAAACCTGTGCAAAGTATCAGCTCTATATCTCTATTTTTAAAGACTGTAATGAACTTTCATCAGACGGACAGACGTATCTACAATAGATCGTTTTCGATTTTCACCACGGTGAAAAAAATATATATAGTTTATATGAACGGAAATTAATAATTCAAGGTGTTGCAAACGGAATGGCAAAATAAATATACCCCATTTGTGGTGGGTATAAAAATAATTTAGTAAATCTTAAAAAAAAATTATACATTTAAATCACAGATTTTAGCCAGACTGTGCCTCTTTTGGTCAGCTGTGAACTAAAAACTAGGCAAAATTAATACAAAAAAAAAAGAACAACTTGTTCTAGATACACGCACACGCCAAACTGGAAGTATGAAAAGAATGAGCTTAATATTAATGATGTATTTTCAATTTTCTACAAACAAAAAGAAAATCATCTTGACTTTTCCTCCTTTCCTCAGTTGTCTTGCAACCAACCGTTGGTCTGTCTATTTATTTTAGATTTCGTTTTCCTTTTTGTTTTGTTTTGGACCTGGTCGACATCAAATTAATGACATGCATGTAAACTAGTTTCAGCTGCTGTTGCCAAAGCTACTAGTGCTGTAAAGCGGAGCCATGTACCCGACCATGATGACACTGGACGGGATTTGAAATTGAAGCTGCTTTGGCTGTTGCTGCTGTCGCCTCTTGTCTGAGTTGGCCCCGCATTGAGACATAGTCGTAAATATGAAATTGAAAAGAACAAATTTCTATAACCATCGCCTGAAGTGGAAGAACCTGAGTAAAATCATCTTGTGAAAGTTAATGATAGACTTGAGAATGCAGCTAAAACTGCCTACAAGTTTGTTATGCTCCATTCCACTGATTCCTTAGTTTTGATGATCTTTTAATTGGGTTGAACTACTAAATCAATGAAATTAGTATGGATTTAATTTTTATTCTAGGAGAAAGTAAATGATTCTGGTTTTTTTTTGTGGTTGTAAGTAAGCAGGAAATTGTATGCAAAATGATAACGTGGGTAGCTAGGAAAAAAAATTTGTAAATGACGTTCATTAAGAATTACTACACTTTAAGAAGAGTTTTCAAATTGGTATTATTTGTCTTAAGGAAAAAATTTTATAAATTGTGAAAAAATTTTCGAAAATTTGGTTTAACAAAAATTTTTGCCAAAATGTTGTGTTAAGCGAAAATTTGACTGAAATTGTGATAAAATTTTGTGAAATTTTTGTTTTGAAAGAAAAATTCATAAAATTCTTTCTTTAAAAGAGAAGAAAATTTAAAAGAAAAAATTTCTTTAAAATTTCAAAGTTAAGAAAAAAATTTATTGAAGTTTGACCGAACTTTGCGCAGTTATTATTTACATAATCCTCCCATAAAAGAACACAGAGCTTTGGCTTTGGGTAATTTAATTTATTTGTCTTGAATGTTGATAGACACCACTTTTCAATAATTTTTCTTTTATTTGGAAAATGTATACCAATATTTATAGAAAAATGATTGTTAAGGGTTATTTCTTAGCTATTATCTTTTTGGCAACACTAGTTTAAACAGCTCAAGCCCGTTTCGTGTTTTGTTTCACTGTCAAACATCTTCAGTTTGCTCCATAATTTATCCATGAATCTTCTTACAAACGAACAACGCTTGCAAATGATTGAATTTTATGATCAAAATGCGTTCTCTGCTAAGAAAGTTCGTCGAGCGCTTCTTGTGTTCAGCGATGAAGCTCATTTTTGACTCAAAGGGTATGTAAATAAGCAGAATTGTTGATTTTGGAGTGAAGATCATTCAGAATCATTGCAACAGTTACCAATTCATCAAAAAAAGTTACAGTTTGATGGGGATTATGGGCTGGAGGCATCATTGGACCGTACTTCTTCATAGAAAATGCAAATCGTAACTGTGAATGGTGAGCACTATCGTGAGATGATATCCAAATTTGTTTTGCTCAAAATGCAAGAGCTTGACTTGCAACACTGGTTTAAACAGCTCACGCCCGTTTCGTGTTTTGTTTCATTGTCAAACATCTTCAGTTTGCTCCTTAATTTATCCATGAATCCTCTTACAAACTAACAATGATTGCAAATGATTGAATTTTATGATCAAAATGCGTTCTCTGCTAAGAAAGTTCGTCGAGCGCTTCTTGTTTTCAGCGATGAAGCTCATTTTTGACTCAAAGGGTACGTAAATAAGCAGAATTGTCGATTTTGGAGTGAAGATCAGCCAGAAACATTGCAAGAGTTACCAATGCATCCAAAAAAAAGTTACAGTTTGATGGGGATTATGGGCTGGTGGAATCATTGGACCGTACTTCTTCATAGAAAATGTTAATCGTAACTGTGAATGGTGAGCACTATCGTGAGATGATATCCAAATTTGTTTTGCTCAAAATGCAAGAGCTTGACTTGCAACACTGGTTTAAACAGCTCACGCGCCTTTGTGTTTTGTTTCATTGTCAAACATCTTCAGTTTGGCTTATAATTTTACCATGAATCGTCTTACAAACGATCAAAGCTTGCAAATGATTGAATTTTATGATCAAAATGCGTTCGCTGTTAAGAAAGTTCATCGAGCGCTTCTTGTGTTCAGCGATGAAGCTCTTTTTTAACTCAATGGGTACGTAAATAACCAGAATTGTCAATTTTCGAGTGAAGATCAGCCAGAAACATTGCAAGAGCTACCAATGCAGTATGGCTGGTGCATCATTGGACCGTACTTTTTCATAAAACATGCGTATCGTAACTGTGAATGGTGAGCGCTATCGTGAGATGATATCCAAATTTGTCTTGTCCAAAATGCAAGAGCTTGACTTGTATGGCATGTGGTTTCAACAAAACGTTGCCACATGCCACACAGCACGCGTAACAATGGATTTATTGAGAATCGAGTTCGGTGTACATTTTATTTCACGCTCGGGATCGGTCAATTGGCCGCTTAGATCGTGCGATTTAACGCCTGTTGGCTATTTTTTGTGGGCTACATTAAAGCTCATGTCTATACAGACATGCCCGCTTGTATTGACACATTGGAAGACAACATTAAAACATTTTTTCGTGAGATACCGGCCGAAATGTATTAAAGAGTATGTCAAAAATGGACTAAGCAGATGGACCATTAGAGACGCAGTCACGGTCAAGATTTGCATGAAATAATCTTCAGACATTAAATTATATGGACCGTACTATAGATTGAAATAAAGATTTCATGCATTTTTTTGAATTTGGAGTGTTTTTTTGACTTTCCTATAGCTCTTAAAAAATCACCCTTTATATATATCCAAATTAATCTTTTATTTATTTATATGTCTCAACTGCAAGTAAGATAAGTTACAACTTTAGCCATGATAACTGGAAAGAAATTTTATGTTTGAAGTCATGAAACTTACTCAACTATTTATTGGGGTGTGTTGGCTATGGCCGGTTTCTCATCAACTTTAATATTTGGGAAATAAGTTTGTTTGAGTTAACTGAAATGGACATGTTACCATGTGATATTCAAAGTTTATTAACCCCATTTAAATTTCACCAATGGAATACAAATAATTTTTTGTTATTGCACTGAAAGGCTTATCGAATTGATGTTAATTGTATTACCTCATTAAATTTACAGCCTATGTAAATAATTAAAGGAGACAATTTTTGCTTTTGCAATAATAGCTACATATTGCCGTAATGGTTATCTCAACTGGATGGTGGTACCGGAAGCTGAGTCAGGAAGAGAGGGAGATGTTGAACGAACATTTTATTAAGGAACAGCCTGGAAATATACAAGTATAATGATGGCGAGTGCTACTAAGTATTCCAAATTGTCACGAACATCCAATTAGAAACTGTTGTCAGATTAAAGATCAATGATTGTCAGATTATGTCAGATTAAAGGTCAAACAAAGTGCTTTAAAAATAAATGCAGTATGAAAAAAGGCCCTAATACAACAAAGCCCCAATCTGAACATGAAATAAAAATCCAAAAATTGGGCTTTATTTCATAATGGAATAAGATCCCAAAAGCAAAATGAAATGGAAAAATATCTCAAACTAAAATTAAATTGGTTTGGGACAATGAAATAAAGCTCCAAAAGAAGCGAAATAAAGTCCCAATTATCGTTGTTTTTGTTTCATGTATAAAAGTTTTAAATCTCATTCTTTTCTACTTGTAACAACGCACATCTCATTAGTGACAGACAAATCTTTTTAATTCAATTAACTATTCTAGTCGATAATTAAATTTCACATGCCTATCGGCCTTATATGTGAACTTACTACTACTTGTTCCTCATATGGAAGAGAGCATTTGTACCTTAAAGAATGAAAATTAGTACGATCACACAAGTTTGCCATCAGATTAAATGATACCAGGCAACAGATACAAATTGCAGTTCTGTTGTTTTGTTTTATTTTTTTTTTTTTTTGAAGCAACAGCCCGTTTATGCCTAGATATCGGTCGCTTACTCAAAGCTAGACCAAGGTATTTCAGTGACTGGCGTAGCACGGCTTTGACAGTTTGATGGACGTGTAAACATTTTGTACTTCTCTTTGTTCCATCAATTCTCAGTTATAGGCAATGAGAAGGATGGAGGACAGACCCTGCATGGCATTTGAATGGCTGAGTGCACAGTCTTAAAGTTAAAAACCCTTTTGTGGCAGCTGTCTGGGCTTTTTTTCCATCTGTCAGTTAGTCATTGCGTCAATGTATCAGCCGGGGTATGCTAAGAACCAAAGAAGCCAATCTAATAACAAGCAGCCATAGAGAAGAGGTAACCTCAGAATGTGGCATTTACAAGTGTGTTGAGAATTCTTAGATTTGTCCGCAAAAATCTATGGTCATGTAATTCATGTTGCCAAGATACTTCATATGGGGAGAAAGAGAGGAATAAGAGTATCTACAATCTGCATTATCAAGATAATGTCTGGCATAAAAGGTTGATGTTTTTGTTTTGTGCTTCTTTGTTTTGTTTCTTACACTCTTCACTTGTCGCTTACAAAGAAACTTCGGTTTAGGCGAAATCGGTAGCATTTGTTAAAGCACACGTTTGGCTTATGATGTAAAAATAGCAAAACACAAAAAACAACAAACCAAAAATTAAAATCAATAACAAAACATACACTGATTTAGTAATGATAAAGATTTACTTTCCCCTTTCTTTCATTTATATCTTCACCGAAAAAAGTCTGATTTTGTATTTATCCCATGCATAACATTGTCGAAAATTGTACCCTTATTATTTTATCATTATCAAAAGAAAAACAACAAAAATTTCAAATTAAGTTCGCTTTCATTTCAGCATGGTGAGATTTTATCAACTAACTAAAAGTTATGTTTGTTTCCTAAGTCTTTTGTTTTTGCTTTCGCAGTACAACTGAAAAAATATAGCAGGGGACACACACCATCTTCGACAATGTTATACAGCAATTATATAACGTTTAATAAATATTAATTTGTAACAAAATATACAACGAAATATTGTTAAGTTTTTTTGTCTGAAACAAATAAAGAATTTAAATAAGATTGTTTGTGAAGGTACAATTTTAATTAAATTCAATCTAAGGAAATGTGATTAAAGTTTTAGAGACCGCGACTGATTCGGCACAGAATCTTTAAGATTTTTTTTTTTTCGCAAGAGGGAAGATTGGGTGATGTAATTTTTTTTGCGGAAGTCTTCAATTTTGGTTCTAAGAAGGGCTTAGGATATGGGACGTAGAGTGTGCAGAGTAGAGGTAGAGTAGAAGTAGAGTAGAGGTAGAGTAGAGGTAGAGTTTGGTGCGGATTATGGGCTGGTGCATCATTGGAGCGTACTTCTTCGTAGAAGATGCGAATCGTAACTGTAAATGGTGAGCACTATCGTGAGATGATATCCAAATTTGTTTTGCCCAAAATGCAAGAGTAGAGGTAAAGTAGAGATAGAGTAGAGATAGAGTAGAGGTAGAGTAGAAGTAGAGTAGAGCTAGAGTAGAGGTAGAGTAGAGGTAGAGTAGAGCTAGAGTAGAGGTAGAGTAGAGGTAGAGTAGAGGTAGAGGTAGAGGTAGAGGTAGAGGTAGAGGTAGAGGTAGAGGTAGAGGTAGAGGTAGAGGTAGAGGTAGAGGTAGAGGTAGAGGTAGAGTAGAGTAGAGTAGAATAGAGTAGAGGTAGAGTAGAGGTAGAGTAGTGGTAGAGTGGAGGTAGAATAGAGGTAGAGTAGAGGTAGAGTAGAGGAAGAGTAGAGGTATAGTAGAGGTAGAGTAGAGGTAGAGTAGAGGTAGAGTAGAGGTAGAGTAGAGGCAAAGTAGAGGTAGAGTAGATAGAGTAATTTATATTGGGAAAATTTTATAGAATTTTAGTTTTTATAAAAATTTATGTAGAAATAATTTTTTTTGCAATTTTTTTTAATGAAGCATATTGACGATTTTTTTTTGCAAATTATAATTATGACAAAATTTCCCACTGATTAGAAATTGTGAAAATTTTTTTCTGCAAATAAAATTAGTTTCCATCAACTTCTTAAGTAATTCTTACCTAATCTAATGGACAATTTTTTTCACAATGTAGGGTACTTTTCCCAATTTATTGTTTTTGCGTTTCTCAATGTTCTTCCATTTGCTCTTCTCCTTTTTGCCCAGCCTTTTGTTGCTTTTTTTTGGCATAAGCATGGAACAATACAACTAAAACAAGTTTGGTTCTTAAGTGTTTTGTTTTTCACCCTGAGTACTAGATTGATGTTAGAATTTCTTGCTACGGTAGCCAAGCTAATGTTAAGATCACAGGAAAATAGACATAAAAGCCGTAACATCAGAATATTTATATGTTAGTGTGGCGCAAACAATTTCAACACAACCTGCCACTCTTGTTGATGAAGTTGTCGGTGTCGGCATAGGAGTATGTTGCAAGTCTCAGTAAAAATACTTCCAGGAATCTGCTCATAGTAATTAAATTAATTTCTCATAATATTATGGATACTCTAACGTTGCCATTATAACACTCCATACCATGAGAACGTATATAGTAGAGTGTTTATTAATTGTATTTTTGGCACCTTGCTGTTGTTGCAACATTTTGCTGCGGTTCGTTCCACTAAATTGGAGTTAATTTATGGGCACTTAAATATAGGTAAAGTTGCAAAATATAACCGGGATATGTATATGGCAAAGGTAGTAATTTTAAAAAACTCCAGTGAAAAAATTCTTCTTCTTGGTGTTTTTCTATGCCCTTTTTCTGAGGGCTTAAAGAAAGCTTCTCGAAAAGATGGAAAAGAAAACAAAAAACTGAGAGGCAATTACTTTAGATTGGTGTTATGGTGGTTTTTTGTTCTTCTCTAGCTGACCATAAAAATATTGGCCTCTTCATTTGTTTGAGGCGTAAATTCATAATTATATCATCCATGGCGAAAGGCATTTTTCGCATAGCAGGCACCACTCACTCTTATTGGGACCGCCTAAAATTGAGCGTGGAATTTTTACCATGGGTCAGCAATTAAGATGAAAGCATTCCTAATCAACTGAATTATTGAAGTTTGTGTCTGTTGCAATTGTAACTTGTAATAAATTTTAGTGATTGGCTGTTTTTATGCTGGGTTATAAAAATAAATGATTTAATATTTATACTCACATTTTGAAATGATTTTGTAATACAACCAAATAAAGAGCATTCAACAATTTTGCGGTCTTTCATTTCATTTCATTTTCTTTAAATCCCCTTTGAGCGAAATGGAGCCCAAGACCATAGACCAGATAACCCACTTATATTTAAAATAGACTTTTGTCTTTCCAGCCGTAACACACGACTGCGACCACCACTATTGGCACCGAAAAAAGGGCTTCGTGAAAATATTGTTCCACTTTTTCTTGCACACTCAGCCATCCGTAAAAGCCATTATCCACTACCCATTCATGTGGCAGTCTTTGCATTGTTGAAAGACTTTGAATTGCTAAGACGAAGTCACGTTTTGGGCCAAGATGTTGTTGAGGTAATGTTTTCTTGTTTGGTTTTCCTTCCTAGACCCTAGACTCCCAACTTGGTGGTGTCTTTGATTAATGGTAAATAACAGTGGGGAGGATTTAATTTTTCATAGGTCATTCAAATGAAATTGGACAGAACTTTAGTTTGATTGCAACTAAATTAGAGATGATTAAGAAGAGAATACCAAAACCTGGCATAGAATGATTTAATGGCCTAATTAATTACATGAACATGAAAGTTAAAGTTAAAGGCTTTTATAATGTTGATGGAAAAATTGCTAAGAAAAGAGAACCATGTCAAAAACCTTAAGCCCTAGTCAACAGAGGTCTCAATGTTAACCCAGAGAAGACTGAAATATGCCTTCTCACGAGGAAGACGAAGGTGGGCCAATTTAACGCACCACGTTTCCTCAATAAGACGATTTCGATATCTGAAAAGGTCAATTGTCACTTTTAGGAGCGTACTGAAAAGGCTCACAGATATTGGGCACTATGTAGGCGGGCCGTAGGCTCGAAATGGGTCCTGAATCCGGGGATAGTCCACTGGCTCTACAGGAGCGTGATTGGACCAATACTTACTTACTCCTCAGTAGTTTGGTGGACTGCTGTGGAGAAAAAGTGTAACATAAGGACCATACAACAGGTTCAGAAAACATATTGTCTTGGCACAGGCGGAGCGATGAGGACCACGCCCACTAGGGCACTGGAGACTATTCTAGATATCCGACCCATTGACATACAGATAAAGTGTGAGGCAGCCACTACGGCTTTGAGCCTTAAGGCAATGGGCACATTGGGGACCAGCGAAACGGTCAGTAGGACCGTCCTACGGGGGGATCCAGATCGTGTGAAGACGAGGCTATTACTGACAGGAAGTAAGAAGGAGGTCAGTATAGCTATTGGACGCAGGAGGAAATCCCGGCGATCACAAAATGTGTGAGGTGGTACGATATTACGGCGAGAACATCGAGTGCGAATATCTTTATAGATTGTAGGTTAGGTTAGTTAGGCTAGGTTAGCTTGAAAAGAGGGTGCAGATATTAATCCGCCCATGCCACTATGGGCATACACCTAAGCCAGTAATCGGCTTGTTGTGCGCTCTAAAAACTATAAAGTAACCTCTAAAAAGAAAATTTTAAGTTAGGAATTCCGTGCTATTACAAAATCCTTAATTGTTTTCAATACCACTCCCATAAGTTGCGTCAAGTCTGGTATTGTGTCTCCACCTAAGTGCTGGTATATGTTAGACGCGAAAGCCGGCAATGACAAAGGAAATGCTCCAACGTCTCATCATCTTCCCCGCATACCCGACACAATCTATGGCTTATGATGACAATAGCTATACTGACCTCCTTCTTGCTTCTTTTCAGTAATAGCCTCGTCTTCTCACGATCTGTATCCCCCCCATAGGATTTTCGCCGTCCTACCGACCGTTTCACTGTACCACAAAGTTGCATGCGAATTCGTCGTCCACTCGCTTAACTCGGATTGCGTCGACCCGAAACGCTTCGGGTTAACCAAGTTTATTGACGGCAGTCCTCTGTCCTTCAACGCCAAATCGTCTGCTCTTTCATTTCCCCCTTACCCCGTTATGGCCCGGCACCCAAAAGATGCGGATTTTGCCATCCTCAGAATAGGCGTTTATCTCCTTCTTACACTGCAAGACTGTTCGTGACCTTACCGTTCTGGTTGTTATTGCCCTTATGGCAATTTTAATGTCGGTAAAGATGATCACACTCGACGTCTTCGCGGTAGCAGTAAATTTTCCATTAAGGCTATAAACACCAGGGCGGTAATGTCACGGACGGTCTTGGAGTCTAAGAAGAAGATAAACGCCTTCTCTGAGAATGGCAAGATTTGCATCATTTGGTTTTTGGCCATAGCGGAGAAAAGGTGAACAAGAGGACAGACGACTTGGTTGTAAGAGCCAGTTTATTATTGGCCATCAATAAACTTGCTGAATGTGAAGGCTTTCAGTCAGAGTCTGTTAGCTCCGAAAGACATCAGCACTTAAGTGCGTATACCATACTGGACAAGAACCAACTTAGAGGCATAATATGGAAAACAATTAGAGAATTTGTAGCCAGCGCGGAAATCCTGATATAGTTTTTTTGGGGGTTTCTTTTCGTTATTAAAGCGATAGTAGCATGGGGCGTATTATAATCCGCATCCCCTTTTTAGCTTTACCTATAGTAAATCAAACGCATGAAAATAGTTGGGATCAAGTAACTGGGAGGAATGTTTCAAACCTCAAAAAATAATAAAAACTCAAATGATGGTTATTTGAATATAGAGGGCCATCAAAATTAACCATCAAAATAAACCTCAAGCCAAGTTATTTGGGAGTATTGTAAAACCATTACAACCAAATTTGAGGCCAAGTGTATTGGAAGGCACCTCCGTTAGCATGTCTGCCCGTCAGTCAACCTGTCCGTCCGTCTGTCTGCCATTCCGTGTGTCTTATACTTCTGTCTGTCTGTTTGTCCGTCTGTCTATTTCCGCCTGTCCCTCAGCCAATATGGATATCAAATGAAGGGTATTGAAGAGTAGAATACGAATATGGTATTGAAAATTGGGCCCAAGTACCCAGGAAGTCGCCCTAACCCCAAATTGTCTAAAAAAAGAACAATTGGTCGTCCATATCAATATGGGGCTTAAATGAAAGGTATTCGGGAGTAGATTACAAATTTGGCATACAAAATCAGATCGAAGTGTAGGGTACATATGACCCATCATGACTATATGAGACTCGATTTTTTTGTTTGTTCCGTAGAATCAAAAAAAGGAAACATAGGTTATATAATTTTAAGATATTGGATGGTGGGTGACCCTCCCCCTTACACCAAAAACGCCACCCAAAACCAGATGAGAACTGATAGGCACAATATGGGTATCAAATGAAAGGTATTGGAGATAAGAAAATGAATATCATATTAAATTTTGAGTCCAAGTACCCAGCGGGCCACCTCAAACCCGCCTGTCTGTGTCTTTGTCCGTCTGTCTCTCAGTCCGTCGGTCTGTCTGTCTGTCGATCTGTTAGTCTGTCCGCCCGTTTGTTCGTCTGTCTGGCCGTCTATCTGTTAGTCTGTCTGTCCGTTTGTCTGCCCGTCTGTCTATCCGTCTCTCTGTCCGTCTGTCTGTCTGTCTGCCCGTCTCTCTGTATGTTCGGCTGTCTGCCCGATCGCTACTTCTTCAAATTTGGCATAGAAATTTTTTGTGGTCTAGATACAAGGCCAATTGAAAATAGGATAAATCGGATTTAGATATAGATCCCATATACATATATTTGTCCTATGTGGAAAAACATTGCAATGTCATCATTTGCTAACCGATTCTCATGAAACTAGGCATGGCAGATTCTCTTACTCCTCTTCATATTACTAGAAAATTTCATAGAAATCGGTTCAGATTTGTAGATTAGCTTCCATATAAATTCCATATTGTCATCGCCCGATATTCTCTTCTAGAGCTTTTACCAGAGCACATCTCAATCGATCTTCTTAAAAATTTGTATGACTTCTGCTTTGTGTTAATTTCATACAAACCATTATAATTGCACCCACTGTGCCACGATGTGTTAATGTCTTTTTATAGTCAATTGTTAATCGCTTGGCGATGTAAACACGAGCATATAAACAATAGTGATGATGATTTTTTAATGATTTTTTTTTATTTTTCAATTTGTGTGGCTTATTTTTAGACATTTACTAAGAGTGTGTTTGCATATAAAAAATTTTAACTACATCTAGGAGAAGTCTTAAAATTAAAGCTAAGTTTTACGAAAAAGGTGCTTATTAATTAATTAATTATAGACTTAATAGAAAATCAATGAAAGTGTTATACGATTTTTTGTTAAAAATGCAAGAAATTGTTTTTTTTTGTAATGTTTCAAGGGAATTTCCTTGGATATAAATCTTTGTTGGTTACCTTTTTTGAATCTATGCTAGAAGTACCATGTAAATGGTATGTTTATACGTATGTATGTATGTAAGTTTAAAGTAAGTTACAAGTACTATTTAGAAAATGGTTACAAAGCATCACGTTTCTAACTATGCTCTGTCGACTTGATAAGAAATAGTCGTTTTCCTTTTCTTCCGTAGTGGTCTTCCTGTTTGCTTTTTTTTTGTAGCACGACAACTTTAAATTGGATTTAAGACAAACAAATGCGCCAAGCGATGCCACTTTAAGAAAAAGACAATCACACATATTCCAGCAAGACAATAAAGCATAGTTTCCTTTTTACTAGCTTCACCTCGGGGATCAGGATAAGCTTAAAGGGTCACAGGGGGTAAGACAAAAGGCCGAGAAGTTGTAGATTATTTTTAAGGCGAAAGGGATTTCTCTGGGCTTTTGGTTAACTTTTGCAATTGGAGGAGTATTTTTTTTAGATTTGGTTTTTTTTGTTTTTTTTTTTTGCTGGCAGACCTAGGCCAAAAGATCCTGTTGCTTATTTCTTAAAGTTCGCGGCAGTGTGTGATTCTCTTTCAAATGTTGATGTCGCGGTAAGATCGTAGATGATGGTGGCGTTATTGGTGGCATATGTGGTGGTTTGCTCGTTTCCCTATAGAGAATGTATATGCAAACTCCAATTAATATCACAGATATCAAAATGGTTAGCAAAACGCTGCCCATGTTGGCAGACACCAGTTCCAGAATTGTACCAAAAGCTTTAAAAAAGAGAAAAACATACAAAAAATATTTTGAAAAAAAAGATAATACAAATAAATAAAGGAAATTAAATAAAATAAAATGAAATAAAATAAAATAAAAAAAAATAAAATAAAACAAAATAAATTAAAATAAAAAATAAAATAAAATAGAAAAAAATTAGATCAATAATACAAAATATAAATAAAAATTTCATTTAAATTTTGTCCTTATAATAAATTTCTTTGAAAATTTGGCTTTGCAGATTTTCTCATCAAAACTTTGCTTTTCGAGGAAATTTCCTTAGAAGTTGAAGCTTAGAAAAAACTTTAATGACAAGGGAAGTGTATAAGGAAAATCTTTACGACCTTTTTCTTTAGATTATTTCGTTTCTTATAAATTAAATTTTTTTATTTTATTAAACCTTAAAGAAATGGAACCTATTTTTTCCTATTTTATGTTTAGAGACTTGATTTCTGTTTTTTTTTAATATTAAAGTTATTTCAAATTCTTTGCATTGCACTTCAAAAATGAAATCAAATAAGCCTGCTATACATACCTCTTCCTGTGGGCGTATCGTATAGCCTATCATCTTCACCTTCATTACCATCAGCCTCATCATAGCCATCATGGTCACGGTCATTGCGCTCCAATATTAATTTAGCATATCTTGCAGAAAATTGTTCATTATCACCTTTTGCAGGTTCATCCTCGCCGTCTTCTTCAATCGTCTCCTCATCTAATTGCCTGTCTTGCTGTCTACCATTATTCGCCTTCAGATGAGGTGAAGTGTATAAACTTTCAGCTTTGATGTGATCTTCATTAACACCTGGTATGATATTTTCCAATATGGCCACAGCATTTGTAGTGTCCTCATCTTCATGCTCAGTGTTGTGGTCATGGTCATTGTCATGTTCATGTTGTTCAGCTGTTTGGTTTGAGCTCACTATGGGATTGTCCATTTCTTGTACCAAAGCTTCAACTTCTTCTGATGATTGTGTTGCCGATATATTTTCTTCGCTATCGTTTTCCTTTAAAATCAATTCACTTTTGTCCACAAAGCGGAAAGGCTTCAGACCACGACCCATGCGCTCCTCCTCTTCTATTGATTCATGTTGGGAAACGGCAGCAGCACCACCACGCCCAGGAACAGAAAAACTGGCTCGTACGGTTTGCATGCCAGATTGATAGCTGCAGACGACAACAAATCTAAGGGAGGAGAGACATAAAAGCGGTAAGGAAAAGGTCTTTAAATTTGTTAAAAATACCTTCTAGTGCTGTGGGTAAATATACCCAGGTTCTCTTGCACAGTTATAAAGGTCTCCACTGTGTTGGTCTCTGGCTTTACCATACTGCCACAGGCCTTGTGATCAATACGCATGACATATTTATCCTTGTCATCACTGGGATCACCTTTGATGCCGCAATTGCCTCCATCCACTACAATTTTGCCACCAAAATTCGGTCCAGTTTCTACCTCTATCTCAGAGGCATTGGGCAAACAGCGGGTGGCCTGGGCTGAAACTAAAACCATTTTGGTAAATACATATGAACCGCTATTCCAATGGCTTCTCTTGTAGGCCTTCAAGCCAATACTTACATCCTTTGGTGGGTATGACTATAGTCTGTCCTCCCAGATAATTGTTACTTAGAAAATCGTTTCCCTCCACTTCGTTTTCAAAGACCTCAGAACGTCCAGTTACCTTCTTTAGGGGCTTATTTTTGGGCAAGGAGCGCACATGAAAACTGTACTTTGTGGCCATGCGTAAATTTTCCACCTGAGTAGCAAATTGGCGCACTTGTCGACTAAAAAGCAAAAAACCCCCCCTAAGTAATTAAGAGACACTTTGAACATTTGTACAAGGTGACTTACATTTTATTAATAACCTCTAGGTCATTATCATCATTATTGTCATAGGGCGACATGGTGCCATTCACTATTTTCGATCTGCATCGGTGTGGTCCGAATGACTGCAATTCGCAAAAGAATAATTGAAAGGCTGCAGGAGGTTCAATTTCTTGACTGCTATTGGTGATGATATCCTGTGACGAAGGTACAAATTCAACTTCCCATGTTAGATTGACTGATTTGTAATTGGGTTCTCCGGATACGCTGCGAATTTCTAAAAAGAAAGAAAGAGAAAAAACTTTTGAACTAACCAATTATGATAAAATAAATATAATATTTGAAAGATCTGTTGTTGTTGGACTTGGAAATTAATTTTAATTTAATTTATTTGGTGGTTCTTATTAAAAACTCGAGAAAAGACCACGAGCTCAAATTTTCAATAAGAAACAACAAATATACGAAAATATATCGAATATTTAAATAATTCCAATTTGAATTTCATTCCATCATTTAATTTAACTTCAATTCATTCCATACCATTTCATTTCATTTGATTTCATTCGATTTGATTTCATTTCATTCCATTTAATTCCATTTCATACCATTTCATTCCACTTCATTTCATTTTACTTCACTCCATTGCATTTCATTCTATTCCATTTCATTTCATTCAATTTCATAGCATTTCATTCTATTCCATTTCATTTCATTCAATTTCATACCATTTTATTCCATTTCATTCCATTTTATTCCATTTCATTTCATTCCATTTAATTCCATTTCATTTCATGTAATTTCATGTCATTTTATTTCACTCTATTTCATTCCATTTTATTCCACTTCATTCCAATAAATTCCATTTCATTCCAATTCATTCCATTTCATTTCAATCCATTTCATTCCATTTCACTCCATTCCATTTCATTTCATTTCATTTAATTTCATTCCATTTCTTTCCATTTAATTCCATTTAAATTCATTCTATTTAATTTCATTCCATTTCAATCCATTTCATTTCATCCCATTCCATTCCATTTCATTTCATTCTATTCCATTCCATTCCATTTCATTTTATTTCATTTAATTTCATTCCATTCCATTCCATTTCATTTTATTTCATTTCATTTCATTTCATTTCATTTCATTTCATTTCATTTCATTTCATTTCATTTCATTTCATTTCATTTCATTTCATTTCATTTCATTTCATTTCATTTCATTTCATTTCATTTCATTCCATTCCATTCCATTTCATTTCATTCCATTCCATTCCATTCCATTCCATTCGATTCCTATCCATTTCATTTCATTCCATTCCATTTCATTTCACTCCAATTCATTTCATTTAATTCCAATTTGTTTGATTTCATTTTATTTCATTCCATTCCATTTCATTTCATTTCATTTCATTTCATTTCATTTCATTTCATTTCATTTCATTTCATTTCATTTCATTTCATTTCATTTCATTTCATTTCATTTCATTTCATTTCATTTCATTTCATTTCATTTCATTTCATTTCATTTCATTTCATTTCATTTCATTCCATTCCATCCCATTTCATTTCATTCCATTTTATTCCATTTCATTTCATTCCATTTTATTTCGTTCTATTCCATTCCATTCCATTTCACTTCATTCCACTTCATTTCATTTTATATTTTTGTTTCACCTCGAAATATTCGTCTATGACCCCATAAAGTATATATTTATATTCTTAGTCGTCATGATATTTTAATTCGATCTAGATATGTCCGTCCATCAGTGTGTATGTCGAAGCCATGCTAGCTTTCGAAGGAGTTAAGCTAGGCTCTTGAAATTTTGCACGGATACTTCTTAGTGGTGTAGGTCAGTTGGGATTATAAATTGGCTATATGGGTCCATGGTTTGATATAGTTGGCATACAAGCCGATCTCGGATCTTGACTTCTTGAGCCTCTGGAGGGCGCAATTCATATCCGATTTAGCTGAAATTTAGCATGACGTGTTTTTTATGACTTCCAATATCTGTGCTGGGTATGGTGTAAATCGGTCTATAACAAGATATAGCTGTCATTTAAACCGATCCTGAATCTTGAATTCTTGGGTCTCTAGAGAGCGCAATTCTCATCCGATTTAGCTGAAATTTTGCACCAGGTATTTAATTTTCACGTCCAACACTTGTGTGAAGAATGGTTCAAATCGGTTCATAACTTGATATAGCTTCCATAAAACCAATTACAGATCTTGAATTTTGAGCCGCTAGAGGGCGCAATTATTACCCGATTTGACTGAAATTTTGCACGACTTCTTGAACCACTATTTGGCGCAATTCTTATCCGATTTAGCTGAAATTTTGCACAATGAATGCCACTTTGGTCTCCAACAGCCAAACCAAGTATGGTATAACTCAAATAGCATAGCAAATCTTATTCATCAAATCAATTGTTTGCTTATAAAGAGATATTGGCCAAAAAACTTCACGAACGTGATCCATGGTGGAGAGTATATAAGATTCGGCCCCGCCGAACGCTTTTTCTTGTTTTAATTTATTTTTTTTTTTCATTTTATATTATTTTGTGCCATTTTATTTCTGAAGCTGTTGAAAATGTGTTTGCTACTGCTGGAGAGTTTAAGCGTTAAATTTAAAGGAAAAATTTATATATTTATAAAAAAAAAGTTTCAATGCAAGTTTAGATATCAATTCTGCTTTCAATTCAATGCCCGTAATAATCATGGTTTAGCATATCATCTTTGATATTCTCTAAACAGAAATCATTTGTTTTTTTTGTCTTCTCTTTTTTGATTTGGCTCAATGGTTTGTGGCATCTTGTGTGCCGAATATGCTGCAATCTATGCCATTGACATAATTTCTCTTTATCCACAACTTTGTTTATGGAAGCTCAGCAGCTAGCAGTTAAGGCCACTACGTTGCAACAACGGAAAAGTGTTGCTTGAATTTTGTTTGCCGAGATCTTGGCATCCGCCGAGCCTGAATATGAGTTGTAAAAAAAAGTGAGTCAAGACCTTCACGTTTTCCAATGGTGCTGTGCAACACGTTCTGATTCTAATACGAATAGAAGATTACTGCCACTAACTGTGGCGGCCTTCTGGTCTTGGAAGGCGGACAGACTTTACGGTTTCCTCCAGAGGGGGTCCAACACTTCATTTTTGTTGTTTGGCTGTTTTGAGAAACGAAATATAAACGTCATGATTTCCACCAGGAATCCTATTAAAAGACTACTGATGCTCTTGACAAAGCTTGGCCTGGGACAGTTGGGGGTTTTGTAAGCGGCAGCACTCCTAGCTGGCTGCCAGTTAACCTGGCACTTAGCTCGGCCATATGAAGTGATCATATATTTCAAACATTTGTATGATGTGGCCTGACTGCAATGGCTTCTGTCTGCTTGTCGGCCAAAGCCATCATTCGAAATGAGTTAGTGCTACATTCAGCGGCATCAGCAACAGCAACAGCCCACAGCAGTCATCATTTGCAGTTGTAACCCCAAGGAGCAACTGCCGCTGTCGCTGCCAAACAATTGTGGCTTTTCAAAAAATAATGGACTTGCCTGAGATTTGATAAAGAGCACATTAAGCTTTTCTAGATAATGAAAATAGAGATTGTGCTTTTTCACCTGCCTCTTTCATTCTTCAGGAAGTTGGTCAAGATGGCATGACAAAGTCTCTTACATATTCAAAGGCCTTTACAGTGCCAGCAAGTTGCCGGAAGCCAGACTATTGGCTTCTAGCAATTTAAAAAATTAAAAATTTTTCAATGCTGCTAAACGCGTCTTGTATTTTCACCTCCTATTTGATATTCTACTTCGTTTTTCTTGACAGTTTTGAAAAAAGTTGAATTCACAGTGTATTTAAAATGTTGCAAATCAATGCCTGTGTTAATTTAGACTAATATGTGGGCTAATAACATTTTGTAGCTGTTTATTAAAACTGTTTTTTGGAGGCAATGCAAAACTTATTCAAAAGAGCTTCTTGCTCTTATTATCTTCTTCTCTTGTATTTTTGCCTCCTCTTAGCTTAGAATGGTATTGAAAAAAACAAAAAAAAATAGAACAATAAGTTTATGCTTTTCAATCAATCCAACGATTTTTCTTCTCCTTTGTCGACAGTGTTGATATATAGCCATTGGTCTGTCTAACACATTCTGCATAGGCCTTGTTTATCTTGGCTTGTTTCCTCTGACCGGATTCCCAGCCATTGGCTGGACGTCTGTCTGTATTCATATGTTTCTCTGTGTCTTTGTTATGGTCAGTGGTATAATAAATGTTGTTCATTTACACCCAATGAATGAATGATCAGAGGTACTAGAAAACAAAAAGATATTAAACGGTAAATGGTTCAGGTTCCACTATCAATGTCATGGGCAACCCAGGAAGGCAGACATAGAAAAACGCGTTATAATGCGTTTTTCAAAAACAGCAAAAACAAACGCTAAAACGGATAATGCCGTGATGTAACACCATTGCCGGCAGTCAGTTATTTCACGCACTCACTCACTCAAGTTTTCCATCCCTCATTAGTAGGGGAATGAATGTTTGCTGAGATATCTTTACAGATAACATGGGTCATACATACTGGGGGACTGGGACTTACCACACCCAATATCTCATTTAAGGCGATTATTGCTGCGCCATGCCAAGCCACAGGGCAATCTTCCAATCAACCATCTAACCATCAAATGCCCACTCTAATACCGCCTTGCGTAAGTGACGCACATCAACATTGCATGTCACAGAGATGGAGTTGTACATACTATGAAAAATTCATGGAGACAATTACACATTGAGTACATCTATGGCAATCTGGGATATGGTCATACGGATGAACGCTAGGCTAAAAAAAATATAATGGGGAATGTTTTGTTGGTGGCATGAATTACTGGAATTGATGACACCATGCCACAGAGAGAAAGAAGACACGATGGAAAGTGAGTGAATGAATCATGCCGTGTACATCAATCATTGAGTGTGCCAGTGTGTCCATGTCCAATTACATGACTCCACCATGCGACATTCTTGTGATTATGTGCGTCAAAATAATTTAATAAACATTTATTCCCCAATGATTGCAATGCCCATGTTCAAGTAAGTGAGAAGAACATTCAAGTGGGTCATCTGAAATGGCACTGTGGAAAAGAAAATAGGTAAAAAGGCATTTAGTTTGACCGGGACGAATTTTGGATACCCACCACCTCGGTTGTATATGTGAACCCCCTTTCGCCACAATCTAGTGAAAATTCGATAACTTTAACACCCAATTTCGGCACGGACATTGAAAGGTCTAAAAAAATATAAGTCACAGTTGAATTTTGTATTTCAAATTTCAACAAAATCGGGTAATAAATGAAGCTTTTATGAGCTTCAGACCCTTTACCGGCATATCGGTCTATATGACAGCTATATCAAAATACAATCCGATCTTTACCATATTTGGGTCGGATGGCGGGTGGCCTAAAACTACTCAATGTTTCAAATTTCAGCAAAATTGGATAAAAAATAAAGCTTTTATGGCCTTTAGACCCTTTATCGGCAGATCGCTCTATATGGAAGCTATATCTAAATATTGTCCAATACAAACCATATTTGGGATGGACGTCGGGAGACCTAAAACTACCTACTGTTTCAATTTTCAACGAAATGGGGTAATAAATAGAGCTTTTTTGAGCTTCAGACCCTTTATCGGCAGATCGGTCAATATGGCAGCTATATCTAAATATAATCCGATCTGAACCTTATTTGGGTCCTATGTTAAGAGGTGTCAAACTACTCACTGTTTTAAATTTCAGCGAAATCGGTTAAAAAATAAAGATTTTATGGGCTTCAGACCCTTTATCGGGAGATCGGTCTATATGGCAGCTATATCTAAATATAGTACAATCAGTACTATATTTGGGTCAGATATTGAGAGGCTTAGAACTGCGCAATATTCAAAATTACAGCGAAATCGAATAAAAAATAAAGCTTTTATGGTCTTCAGACCCTTTATCGGGAGATCGCTCTATATGGCGGCTATATCCAAATATGGACCGATTAAACTACTCACTGTTGCAAATTTCAGCGAAATCGGGTAATAAATAAATTTTATGGTCTTCAGACCCTTTATCGGGATATCAGTCTATATGGTAGCTATATCTAAATATAGTCCGATCTGAACCATATTTGGGTCAGATGTCGGGAAGTCTTAAACTACTTACTGTTTCAAATTTCAGCAAAAGTTTTTATGGGCACTAGAATCTTTATCGGAAATCGGTCTATATAGCGGCTATATCGAAATATGGTCCGATTTGGCCCGTTCTTAACCAGCGTGCATCAAAAAAACGTATCTGTGCCAAATTTCAGCTCAATATCTCAATTTTTGAAGGCTCAAGAGTTATTACAACAGACGGACGGATAGACACACGGACATCGTTAAATCGTCTTAGAATTTTACGACAATCCAAAATATATATACTTTGTAGGATTGGGAATTGATATTTCGATGTGTTGCAAACGGAATGACTAAATGAATATATCCCCTATTCTACGGGGGTGGGTATAAAAATTGCCGAAAAAAATAAAGGAGGAGGTCAAAAAAGAAGACAAGTGTATCAGCGTTTTGAAAGAGGTGTGAGTCGGTCACCAACATTAAACCATTGGAAAATGGATTCCTAGGATGTAAACTCTTTAGTTTTATGGGTATTTTCATCATCTTAGAAAACGGGCCATATGGGTCCATGTTCTGATACAGCTGGTATATAAACCGATCTCGGATCATGACATCTTGAGCTTCGAGAGGGCGCAATTCTTATCCGATTTGGCTGAAACTTTGTATGAGGTGCTTTGTTATGGAGGCCACCGTGGCCCGGTGGTTAGCAAATTGCAAATTTTGCCAATGAACATTCCACTAAGGAACAGGAGCAAACTTCTCACATATCAATGAGTGCAGTCCGATTCAAGTTTAAGCTCAATGATAATGGGTCTCCTTTTTATAGCCGAGTCCGAACGGCGTGTCGCAGTGCGACACCTCTTTGGAGAAAAGTTTTATATGGCTTAGTACCTCACAAATGTTGCTAGCATAAGGAGGGGAAAACCACCGCTGAAAATTTTTTTTTAATGGTCTCGCCAGGATTCGAATCCAGGCATTCAGCGTCATAGGCGGACATGCTAACCTCTGCGCTACGGTAGCCTCAAATTTTAGCATGTCCGCCTATGACGCCGAAAGCCTGGTTTCAAATCCTGGCGTGAACATTAGCGGTGGTTCTCCCATTACTATTGCTGGCTACATTTGTAAGTTAACCCGTCATGTTAAAACTTCTCTACCAAGTTGTGTCGCTATGCGGCACGCCGTTCGGACTCATCATAAAAAGGGAGGCTCATTGATATAAGAGATGTATCCGTTGTTCCTTAATGGAATATTCATGAGAAATTTAGTAATTTAGTTCGTTTTGTTATGACTTCTATCAACTATGCCAAGTATGGCCTGAATCGGTCCATAACCTGACATAGCAACCATATAAACCGATCTCCCGAATTTAGTTATTGAGCCCCAAAGGGTGAAATTCTTGAACGAATTGGCTGACATTTTGCACAATGACTTCTATTATAGTATAGTATCAATATCTAAACCAAGTATGGCCCGAATCTGTCCATATCCAAATATAGCTCCAATAGCATTGTAATTTTTATCCAATATACAATACTTTGTTCGCCCAGTAAGTGAAGCCGGGCAAAGAACTTGACAAATGTTATCCATGGTGGAGGGTATATAAGACTCTGCCTGGCCGAACTTAGCACTCTTTTACTTTTTTTTGTTTCCTTTCCCACTGTATTTTCTTTTGTGCTTGCTTCCCCCCATTGACCCACCCTATTAACATCATCAAGTTTGAAATGAACAAATGATTCAATGTGTTATGTCAGAAATGTTTTCCTAAGTTTGTAACTAATCTCAAACACATAATGTGTGAGGCAAGGAAACGGTGAACAAAAAAAAAAGAAACAAAACAACTGTTAAGACTATGGAGTACCATTCGTTAGAAAGATTTTTACAATGTGATAGGAAACGGACAAACGTATGAACGCAACAATGCAACATCGAGTCACTTAGATGAATGTCTCAATTTGTTGGGACAAACTAAGCAAACGCTGGCTTTGACAGGTGTAACCGTTTCATTCAAATGGGGTGCCTTATACAGTTAACATTGGAAATTGGCTTCCAAAGTTTAGGATAAGAAGGAAGCCAATCTAAGAAACAGCAGGTAAATATGTGCTATATTCGGCTGGGCCAGATCTAAGGAAACCATCACCATAGATTCTGAAAAATTTACACAAATAAGCACATGTGTACTTTGCGTACCAAATTTTTGCCAAATCAGGCAAAAATTAAAACTTCTACAATAGATGCCGTAGAAGACTAAATCGTATCAGATATAGGTATAGCTCCCATATGCTCCCAATGGAATTTTAAGGCTGTAGAAGCCACAATTTTGGTCCAATATTTACAGCATATATCCCAATATGTGTGTGAAGGTTCATTAAAATCGTTCCAGATTTATATATAGCTCCCATATATATCTTTTATCTGATATACGCTTTTAAGACTGCAATTTAGGTCCCGTAGTAACAAAATTCGATATTTCATTATTCAAAATTAAAGTCTGACTAAAATTAGATGTAGGTTCTATGTATTGAAACTACTAGGTGGACTCGGTGGTTTAGGGTATAAAAAGTCGGCTCCGCCCGACTATTCCCTTTCCTCATTGGTTTAAAACGAAATGACAGGAGGTTAGGTAATGTAGGGTATACGAAAATATTCTTGCAGTTATTGCAAAAAATTTAATTTTTCCCTCCCTCATCCTCCTCATAAAAATCGCAATCAAGTCCATAAACATTTAGAACAATTTCTCCCTGGAGCTCTATGACCCTTGGTTCTTCAAATCAATGTGGAGGAAGTTTTTATTGGCTACATTTTACCATCACGTATTTTATGTGAATGTCTTCCGGGGGCCATGGTGGTGTTGATGGCAATGTGGCAACATTAAAGTACCGCTTAAATAGCAACACCAAACCTATAAAAAATTATGTTTTGTGGTAACCATCAACATTGGGCTATTGTCACCAGCAACGTGGTAGTCATCGTCATCACCATAGTCTTTATTTCCATGATATGTCTCAATAAAGTCATTATAAGAATCAGTTGAAAGGACGGACAAACCGACGGACGAATGGATGGATGTATGGACAGACGAATGGTTGGAAGGTTGCTGCATGCAGACAAGCCATCAAATCACCTGCCTTGTAATGTGTGTGGTGTAATGAAATGGAAAGAACACTTTAATCGACATTTAAGTCTCTTTCTCTCTTTATGCCTACTCAGTGTCAACGACGTGACACGAGAAGAAATATTCATTCGATGGCTTGAATTGACTTGTGAATGTTAATGGGAATGCATTCTGCTTACAAATGGCTTTTGGCCTTTTATCAGCGGCTGTGATTTTTCCTTATCCCATGCTTGGCTATGGTTATGGAAGGGAATGACCCAAAAAGGTAGTAAAAGAACTAGGGCAAGTGAGTGTAGGTTGATTTCAAAGTAAGCGCTTATTTGCATTTGTGTTTTTATCGTTTTTTTTTCGATTTGTGGACAAAGCCTATTGGGTTGGGAAAATGGCAATGGTTAAATTATATGAAAAATCATTAGCGAACATATAGAGATAAGCAGAACATTGAATAAGAACTGTTATGCTATTGGAGCTATATTCTGATTCAGACCATAAATGAATGCTGAATATTGTAGAAGTCATTGTGGAATATTTCAGTTCATTCGGATAAGAATTGCGCCTTGTAAGGGCCCAAGAAACAAAATCAAGCTAATGATCGTTTCAGACCATATTGAACACGTATGTTGAAGGTCATGAGAGAAGCCGTTGTACAAAATTTCAGCCAAATCGGAGAATTGCGCCCTCTAGAGCCTCAAGAAGTCAAGATCCTATATCGGTTTATATGGCAGCTATATCAGGTTATACACCAATTCGAAGCGTACTTGACATAGTTGTTGGAAGTCATTACGAAACACTCCGGAAATATTTTAGCCAAATCGGATAACAATTGCTGCTTCTAGTGGCTCAAGATGTCAAATCGGGAGATCGGTTTATAAGAAAGTTATCAGGTTAAGGGCAGATTTATACCGTACTTGGAACACAACGTGGAAAATTTCGGCCAAATTGGATAACAATTGCGGCTTCCAGGGGCTCAAGAAGTCAAATTTTGAGATCAGTTTAGATGGGGTCTAAATCCAAATCTGAACCCATATACCCCTTTGGCGATCCCCAACTACCTATATTAATAAGAAGTTTCTGTGCAGAATTTCAAGTGGATATCTTTATTTGTTCCACCGCTATCGTGATTTTGACAAATGGAGGGACCGACGGACTGACATGGCTAAATCGACTTAAAATGTCAAGACGTTCCTGAATATATATACTTTATGGAGTCGCAGATCAATACTTCGGGGTGTTATAAACGGAATAACTAGATTAGTATAGCCCTCATCCTATGTGGTGGGTAAAATAAGAAATCGAATGAAAAACTAGCCAAAGTAAAACAAGTAAAAATATGCCAAACTTTGGATACCCACGACTATGGATATGTAATTCATTCTATTTTAATATAACTACACAACTATGTCCATAGTTACATCCGAAAATGGACTGGTATGCATCATGTTGGATTCAGGTCATAGGAACTCTTATACAATGTACAGTTTCAGCGAAATCGGGTAATAAATGTGGCTTGAATGGCATTAAGACATTAAAACGGCAAACCGGTCTATATGGGAGCTATATTTAAATATAGTCCGATATGGACCATATTTGAATCGGATGTTGCGGAGTGCGATACAACGCACTCTTTCAAATTTTAATGCAATCGGAAAATATATGCGTCTTTTACGGGCCTTAGACCCTTTGTCGGCAGATCGATCTTTATGGCAGCTTTATCTAAATATTGATCGATCTGGGCCGGATCGGATGACAGGATGCTTAAAACAACGCCCTGTTTAAGATTTCAGCAAAATCAGGTAAAAAATTAGGTTTTTATGGGCTTAATACCCTAATTCGGCAGATCGGTCCATATGGCAGCTATCTCTATATGTAGTCCGATCTAGACCATATTTAGGTCGGAATATTGGGAATCTCAAAACAAATCTCTGTCTGGAATATCAGCGCAATCGGATAATAAATGCGTCTTTTACGGGCTTTAGGCCATATGTCGCCAGATTGGTCTTTATGGCAGCTATATCGAAATATGGTCCTCTCTGGTCGGATGACGGCAGGCTTAAAACAATTCACTGTTTCAAATTTAATCAAAATCAGGTAATATATGCCTTTTTTACGGGTTTATGACCCTTAATCGGCAGATCAGTCTTTATCCAAATATAGTCTGATTTGAACCGTTTAGGAACTTATTCTGCGTATTGAAAAAATAAGGATCTGCGCCAAATTTCAGCTAAATGTCTATCTCTAAAGGCTGTAGTGTGATTAAAACAGACGGATGGACAGACCACCATTTAAGGATAGGGGTATATTCAATAAGTCATTCCATTAGCAACACATTAAAATATCAATTTCCGACCTAAAAAAGTTTATATATTCGTAAAAGTCGTAAAATTCTAAGACGATATAACCATTTCCGGGTGTATTTTGGTTAATTCGTCTTGGCATTTTACGACTTTCAAAAATATATATAAAAATTAAAATTTTGGTCTTTAGTAATATTAATTTGTCAAGTAATAATATTTTCTTAAAAAATTTATATCTATTTAAAATTATGCAAGGTAGTACAAATTTGTCGAAAGGCTCCCATATTAATGAAAACTCCGACCGGACTTATCCCTTCATTTGATCGAAATTTAACATGTGTTTGTCTTTTATGAGTTTTGAATATTCAATCAAAAATGAGTTAATGTTAAACAAAACCGGCCAAAGAACTTGCTGAACCCATGACCTATGGTAGATATAGGATTTGGCACTGTCGTAATGCGCTCCAATTTACTTCTTTATTTACAAATTTTTCTTTTTTTTTATTACCATAAGAAACCAAGTCAAGAGACCTCTCACCTGTTTGTCATACAAACAAAAGTGAACTTGAGTATTTTAATTTAGTTCAAAAAAATATTCCTTTTTAGAAGCTTAGTGAATGAAATGATCTTGACCTTATGAAGTATTACACACAATTTCGGGACAAGTTGGATGACATGAATTCAAGCAATGTGTGCCATGAATGTAAGCATTCTAAAGTTATTTCAAAGGCGTGGAACTCTTTTGAATTTTTCTCATTCAAATCTTAATGACTTGTTTTATGGCAACTTGTTTTGCAAAAAAAAACTTAAATGATAAATCATAAATACTTCGCTAGAATGAAGTATGCAAGAAACTTCAAACATGTGCAAGTGAAAGATTTTTATGTGTGACGGCTTATTTAGCATGTGTGTTTATTTAAAAGTTTAAATAAAAATGCAATTATTTACGACATCTTCATTAATTTGTCTTTCGCTTACTTATGCGGTTAATATGTCACAATTTATTGTGAAAAAATGACAGCTTATAGCAACGCAGGAAAAAAGTACAAATAAATAGCAAAACTCTCGTCATATGCTGTGCTTGGTGGTTGTAGATAATTTACACCGCAAAAAAAAAATTTTTTTAATATATTACTTTGGAACAAAAAAAGTTTTTGCTAGTAAAGCGAAAATAAGCAAGTAAGAGCGTGGTAAGTTCGGCCGGGACGAATCTTATATACCCTCCACCATGGATCGCATTTGTCGAGTTCTTTGCGCGGTATCCCTTTTTAGCCAAACAAAGAATAATGAATAACAACTGTTATGCAATTTCTGCCAAATCGGATAAGAATTGCACCCTCTAGAAGCTCAAGAAGTCAAGATCCCAGCTCTGTTTATATGGCAGCTATATAAGGTTATGTACCGATTTGTGTCATACTTAGCACAGTTGTTGAAAGTCATAACAAAACACCTCATGCTAAATTTCAGCCAAATCGGATTAGAATTGCGCCCTCTAGCTACTCTAGAAGTCAAGGTCCAAGATCGGTTTATATGGCAGCTATACTAGGTTTTGGACCGATTTGAACCATACTTAGCACAGTTGTTGTAAGTGATACCAAAACACCAAAACTGCAGCGAAATTGAATAAGTCAAAACCCAAGATCGGTTTATATGGCAGCTATATCAGGTTATGAACCAATTTAAATCATACTTACCACTGTTATTAGAAGTGATAACAAATCACCACGTGCAATATTTAAGTCAAATCGGACGAGAATTGCGCCCTCTAGAGGCTCAACCGACTTACGCTAATAAAAATTATTTGTGCAAAGTATTCAAGCGCCAAAGTATTCAAGCGCCTAGCAGACTGACGGACGGACGGACATGGCTAGATCGACTTAACATGTCATGACGATCAAGAATATATATACTTTATGGAGTTTTAGACGCATATTTCGAGGTGCTACAAACAGAATAACGCAATTAGTATACCCCCATCCTATGGTGGAGAGCATAAAAATTGTGTATTGTAAAATATGTAAAGCGTGCTCTACACCGTGCTCAATAGTTAATGTGGAAGGTAGAGCACCTTAATTAATTTGTTGCAGGTGTTGATGAAGATACATGGCGTATCAGAAATCGCGATCCACCATGCCAGTTAAAGTGTTTTGAAAACAGCACACACTTGCCTAACTGCTATAATTTCTTTGCTATGGTTTTCTTGAATAGAAAGCTATGAATATGATCTCGGGCTTAATATGAACGAAAAATTACGAAAAAAAAACTTTCTTTAAAAGTTTTAAAAAAGAAACAGAAAAAAATTATTTCACTTCCCAAGGTATAAGGAAAACTTTGTCTTTAAATTTTCCATAACTTAAATTTGTACCTGTTATTTCATGACAAAAATGTGTACCTATAGTCCATAAAATAGGTGGTAATTTCGCCATTCCGTTTGTAATTCATCGATGTATTAATCTGAAAACCTACGATATAACCATGTCTATCTGTATGTAAAAAGCAAAATAATTTTCAAGTTAAGCGCTTAAAATTTTGCATAAATACCTCTTTTAAGTGTTGGAATTGTTAATGAGCCAAATCGGTCCATGTTTTGATATTGCTGACATAAAAACGATTTGGCTTCTTCAGCTTCTTTGAGGTGTTCTGTTATGAATTCCAACATGTGTGCCAAGTTTGGTCTGTATCGGTTCAAATTCTTATATAGGTCTCATTTATACCGATCCTCCCCATTTGACTTCTTTAGCCTCTAGAGGGTGCAAATTTAGTTCGGAAGGGTCGAACTTTGGATACCCATCACATTTCGACAAATTCCGATGAAAATGTTCCATTGAACCATGAACCGAGAGACCCAACTCGTTTAATAAATGCGACTTCTATAGGCATTGGAACTTAAATCGGGAGATCGTTTTATGTGGGGTTTATATCGAGATGTTGTCCGATCTGGATGACATTCAATACCAAAATCGGGGTCTTAATTGAGCAATAAATGAGAAGGCTCATAGACTTTAGACCCTAAATCGGTCCATTTGGGGGTTATAACAGATAGTGTCTGATATTCGATGCAAAAGTCGAGGGTCCTTAGACAACTCACCGTGCCAAATTTCAGCCAATTCGAGCTATAAATGTGGCATTTATAGACTTTAAATGGATATAAAAATCCATGAGGATTTCTTGTTATGACCTCTCCTTATCATTCTTTGGTTTCTGCCCTTAAAGAGAAATAACTTGACAAACATGCTCCATGGTGGAGGGTAATAAAATTCAGGCCAGCCTATGTTTTACTAGATTACACTATTTTAAGATATCCATTTCGTATTGACCGATCACCCGATTTAACGCCATGGGCTTATAAATGGCAAATCTTATATATAAAACTCAATCTATGTCTGTTTAGTTGTATTTTCCGTATAGATTCAAAAACGGCCGAACCTATTTTCTTGAAATTTTCACTTATGGGTTTCTAAATTTTTAGACATCTGAAAGTTGGGAGGACACTCTCCCTTACCCTAATCTTCGAAAACGTTAGATCTCGGAAATGGGAGGTGGGATTCTAGCGCAAATTTTTTTTGTACTCTTATTGTGACCTAAAACACAAAATTTGGTATCTCAATTTGAGGTCGGGCACCTGGGGGACATCCCCACCCCCAAACCAAAATATATACTGTTCAGCACAATATGGGACTCAAATGAAAGGTAATTTGGAGTAGAAAACGAATTTGGTATCCACATTTGGGACTAAGTATTTTGGGGCCACCTCACACTCAAAACTCCCCCCAAATCGGGCATACATATGTACAAATTTTTTTATATGAAATTTATATTTAACTTCCAAATATCTTAAATTTGAGAACCATTTAGTCCCGATAGTATTAAATGACCGATTTGGTGATATTTTTTGTTAGGAATCGTAGCCTCAGCCACTTGGTCCCAAATCGTAATCTGCAGTTTATACTCTACTTTTAAAGGTTTCCCTTTGAGTCCCATATTGGCACGATCGGTCAACATGTCTATCTGTAGGGTGTTTTGGGTGTGACAAGGCAAATCTGATACTTGTTCTCTAATTTTAATAAAAGACTCGTATCCTTATGTCAAAGCCCATTCATTTGAACCCCATACTGTCCCGATTGGACAGCGTGTCTTGTTGCGGGTATTTGGAGATGGGGCGGTCCCAAACAATTGGTCCTAAATAATTATACCGGACTCATAGTCTTCTTCCGAGGACCTACCTTTTAAGACCTATTTTTTTTATCGCCGAACAATCATGTCTGTTTTGATGTTTTTTTTTTGGTGTGGTGGTATGTAAGACACTTTGGACCAATTTGTTATTCTTCTCTTAAAAACCTTGCAATTTATACCCATATTGCCACAAACGTCATACATTTTTGAGGTGGATGGCCTTCCAGACCTTGGGGTCAAGTTTTTATATCAGATTTGTACTCGTTTCTTAAATTCATTTCAATTGACACCCATATTGTCCAGATTGCTTTATATGATATTTTGAGTGTTTGAGGGTGGGACGTTCTCCCAAGTCGAATAGACTTCACAGTTTTATACCAGTTTCTTGTCTTTGGGTCATCATATGGGTGCAGACAAAAAGTCACTTAAATCCGTGCACCCAATTTAACGATATAGCATTTTTGAAAATTAGTGTAAGGGGAGATACCGGGCCTTCTACGGGTAATAAAAAATAAAATATGTAATTTTTTTTTACTGGGGACCAGATTATTCATTCAATGAACATTTTTTGAAAATCGGTTCAGCCGTTTTTAATCTATAGGTAAAATGCAAACTAAGGGCAATACCTTGCAGAAGAAGAAGAAAAGGAAAACGATGTATTTGTAAAGAGTTTGAGATAGCCAGTTGTAGATACCCATGGTGTATCTACAACTTTTCAATTGTTTTATATAATTATATGTGACTACATTTTCAATTTCACTAAATTTGTTTCTCCCCGTGTAGCCTGTCCAATGCAAATGCATCTAAGTGCATGTGTTTATATACACAAGCACTCTGACATTCATTTTTCCCAGCTTGTAGCCAGCCAATTCATTCATTACCATCATTGGTCCCATGCTCATGTAATGATTTTAATCCTATGTTCGTAACATGTAAACAATTCCGTGTAATCTTCAACAACACACTGATAAACTAACACTTGCAAACACACACACACACATACAAATTGCTCTCTGAGGTAAAGAGCAAAAGAGTAGGAAACTTACGGTAGACAGACTGACATGTAAGCAAATGACACAATTTTTTAATGCCTTGTGATGAAGAAAAAAACGTTTTAAAGGAAATGAATAATGACTGTCATAATATTCACTTATTTTTGCTTACCAACACTCATACACCATACATACATACATATGGCTACAGCTATCCCCCCCTCTTATACGAAAAATTCATTTTCTTATTCTGTATCTCTGTAATATGAAATGTGAAATTTTTGCCAAGTACTATATAATTGTTGTTGGAGGCTTGGCATGGTATAACATAGGGATGAATATGAAGAAGAATGTCTGGGTGGGTTGGAGGTTCTCTAAAGAAGTCCCCATCATATACTGTGAATTTTAATGAGTATGTGCCAATGATAACGTCAGCTAGCGTACATACTTACATAAATATTTCAAGGATGAGAAGGACAAATAAAACAAAGAGCAAGTTAACTTGTGCTGCAGAATGCCAAAAAAAGAAGAAAAGTTTTTTATTTTGTTATTCAAATGCTGCATAAAGTTTTGGAAATTATTGACAACTGTACGAGTACATATGTAATAATGCAATACAAGGGTGTCTCGAATTAAAAACTAAATAAGTAAAAACGTGCCCAGTTGGGCCGGACAGAATCTTGGGTACCCAACACCATCGATTCTGCATTGTAGTATATTATGTGGAGAAACATATCAATTATAAGGACTACACACTGGCGGCGTTTTTACATATTGAGGAGATTTTTAACAACTTGAGCTCTTTTGCCATAGATGCGGCACTAAGGGGTGCGTGACTCGGCAATATTGTGACTGCTTGAAATATTGAAGATGCTATGTGGCAGAGAGATAGCAGTGAGTGCCAATATGAGAACGGTGAGTGCCAATATGAGTGGCCAGGGAAGGGTAATATCGTCTCCACTTTGCGTCCCCGTTATGGACGATCTCTTTGATAGATAATTTTCGCCACAGGGAAACTTATGTCGGTAACGGATGTTTATACCGCCTCACGCAATTTTTTATGGTCTCAAGGAGCGTTACAAAAAAATTTGGTCAAATCGCTGGAATTCAAGCAAAGGCTATGAGCAAACAAAGTTGATCTGGGACAAAAGTTCGAGGCAGAACATAGACGCCCTATTGTCAATGAAGAAGATGCAGTTAAGTTAGAATTGATTATATTTGTCGCAGGTGTCACGATGTAGACGCTACAGACATGTTAACAGTTTTTATTTCCTATGCCAATGCCCTGCTCTATTCCGAAGTAGAAATAGGATACTTGGTTCCTTTTTCTTTCAGGCACTAGACGAACGCAGAGGCTTGAACGCAGTGAAATGCAAAGCCTTCATCAAATTGGTAAGAGAAAGTGCATTGAAACCCGTCTCCTTCAGGCTGGTGTTACTGATCATGTATTTGTTATACCCTATATATATATATATATATATATATATATATATATATATATATTCATGACCGTCATGATGTTTTAGACAGGTTCGTCCGATTGACCGTCAATCAAAGGAGTAAAGATGGGCATGTGAAATTTTCCACTAATACTTTTTTTCAGGTTTTAACCGATTTAGCTGAAATTTGATCCATGGTGGAGGGTATTTAAGATTTGGCCCAACTGAACTTAACGCGCTGTACTTGTTTTATTTTATACACCATCAAATGCACCAAAAGAAATTCTAGAAAACTCACCTCCAAGAATTTTCAAAACATATATTTTTCATTTTGCCATTCCGTTTGCAACACATCGAAATATCAATTTCCGACTCTATATCACACATTTTCTTGATCTGCGTAAAAATCTAAGACGTCTGTCTGTTGAAATCACGCTACAGCCTTTAAAATAGAGATATTGAGCTGAAACTTTGCACGGATTCTTTCTTTGTCCATAGGTAGGTTAAGTTCGAAGATGGGCTACATCGGACTCTATCTTGATATAGCCCGCATATAAACCGATCCGCCGATTTTGATCTTAGACCCATAAAAGCCACATTTATTATCCGATATGGGGCAGTGAGTTGTGTTAGGCCAGTCGACATTCTTCCTTATTTTGGCTCAGATCGGTCCAGATTTGGATATAGCTGTCATATAGACCGATCTCTCAGTTAAAGTCGTGGACCCATAAAAGGCGCATTAATTGTCCGATGTCGCTGAAATTTGTGACTGTGAGTTCTGTTAGGCCCTTCGACGTCCTCCTTCAATTTGGCCCAGATCGGTCTAGATTTGAATACAGCTGCCATATATGGTTTTGGGCCCATAAAAGGCGCATTTATTGTCCGATTTCGCTGAAATTTGACACAGTGACTTATGGTAGGATTTTCGACATCCGTGTCGTTAATGGTTCAGATCGGTTAATTTTTAGATATAGCTACTAAAAAGACCAATATTTTTCTATACTCAATTGAACAATGACTTGTACTTATTAGAATTTGGTCCAAATGGGAACATATTTCGGTATAGCTGCTATGGGACATAAGGTATGCAATTTTCACCCGATTTTGATGAAACCCGAGGTGATGGGTATCCAAGGGCTATCCAAAGTTTTTTTTTACTTGTTTCAATTTAAATTTAATTTTATTTTGTTAAATTTTTTTTTTCAAAAGAATTTTGTAGATATTTTAAAATTTTTTTTTTGACTTTCTTTAAATATATTTCCATTTTTTTTTTGTTTAATAAAAAAAATATTTTTTTTTTAATTTTTAAGTTTTTTTTTGTTAGGGCAAATATCAAAAAATTTTGCAATTTTGTTTGTTTCTCTTTCGAGACGAGCTCAATGATCGGAGATTGCAAATGGAAAAGGAAAGTCAGAGATAGCTACACATAGTGGTTGGTGTGTGTTGCTATCTCTGGCTTTCCTATCCAATTTGCAATCTCCGATTATTGAGCTCGTCTCGAAAGAGAAACAAACAAAAAAAAAAATTTTGTTTAAATTTTTATCTTTTTTGATATTTTTTTAATAAAAATCTAAAAAAAATTAAAGTAAATTTCAAATTGATTAGGAAACAAAATACAACGATTTTTTTTTTTAATTTTCTTTTTAAATTTTAAATTTTTTTATGCTAAATTTTTTCATTAATTTGCGAATTTTGAAATACTTTGTACCATTTCTGTACTTTTAGGACTCTTGCTAAATTGCAAGATTTTTGATCAAAAATTAAAATTGGAGACAAATCCTAATATGTTTAGAATGTGACTTTGCAATAAGCGCCATCCCATATTCCTAATGCAGTTGTACAAACTCTTCTTTTTTCCCCATAACTCTATGTCTCTCCCAAGGAAAACGTTTGTCGTATGTTCGTACACATACAGCATCTTTTGTATCTTCCATAAGATATTTACCATGCTTGTCTGAAATATGACAAGATTCAGCAGTAAGAACATCAATTGCAATATCAGACATAGTAATAGCAACAGCAACAACAAAACATTGTTACTCTGACAAAGAAAACGAGTAAAACAGCGAAAACTACCTACCGCCAACTTCAAGCAACAACTTAGTTAACAAATTTTCACAAAAAATACCCAGGGGCCTGTTAAGAATTGAAGAGAGGCCACTTGTTGGTATAAGGAGGGCCCTAAGGCTGTCACAGTAAAACTTTAACTGTGTTGATTTTCAAAAAAGAGGAATTCGCATTAATTTTGTAAAGATCGTAATTGAAATACTATAAAGACAATGTGTAGCTTAAGGTTTGCTCTGGGGCCTAAGGTAATTTCCATTTACTTACATCCCTGTTGTAGGCCTAACAATCGAAGAGCCGATGAAAATTAATCGTGACTAGAATTTGCAAAGATATTTCAAGAGGTGCATACATCTGTATATGTGTCAATGTGTAGGAAGGTCTCTGGAAGTGAGCAAGAGATCATTGGATGGTATGTGGGTTTGTAATATACTAGAGTGGGTGTTTGAAACGGGGAAAAGAAACAGAACTTAAAAAAAAATTCTAGTATTGAGGCAAAAAACGTAATATTTTACTTCCAAGTTACCTAATTGGATATATAAACTATAATTACAAAATTTAATTTCTCCATTTTAAAAGAACCTGAAAACAGGGCTATATAAAAAGAGTCGTTCATTTGACCAAGTGTTCACTCTATCTCAACTTCAATGTTACTCAAATGCTATTACCTCTTGAACCTAACTGATGCCACTCTATTACATTACGAGTACAATAGAGTGGTAAGCAACGCAGCCTTTTGAAGTGTTGTCTTTACCTCTTGTTGAACATTTCATGCGGACAATGACTTAACCAAACTTTAATTTACGTTCAACATTCAGTGATGGTGATGCTACCTCCACCAGTACCTAGGTTAGAAGTCGGCATTTGTGTTGTTGTGTTCTTGTCTCTTTTTTTTTTTTGCTTTTTTTAACTTCATGCCATCTTTGGAGAAAATGTATATACATATCGCTTGGAACAATATAAATACCAATTGAAATTAAATGTCTCTAAGAAGTGGACTACGAAACTGATTCTAATTTTGGAGACCGAATATCTGAAGGGGCCAACCGAGTCCGAAAAAAAAACAACAAAAATCCCAAACTAGCAATGTGGGTTGAACCACACAATATTGAAATAACATGAAAGGTCTTCGACACCAGAACATGAATCTGATATTAATGTTAGAGATCAAGTATTGGAAAATATTTAGAAGGATTCTCTCTCTGAGGCCGTAAGAAGTGTCATTGTGTTGGCCAACAACCAAACCACCCATCGACTAGAAAAAATATGGGTACTGAAAAAGAGTTGGTATCACTAGTTCGGTTGCTAGACTGTTATCGGATAAAGAGAATCGGGTTAGGACCACTGAGAGTTTAGGATCATTATTTAGATTAAAACCCATCAATCTCCACCACTCGGCTGTCGCAATTGCTTGAAGAAGCACTCCCTGTCCCAAAAGTATAGTAGCGCAATGGCAAACGATTGCCCACTCCACAGCAAGAGCCACAACATCCGTACTTGGGTACTAATAGCCCAAGGAACCCATGGTACGATCAGGAGACCCAAAAAGCTACTTAACCCAAGAATGCGGCATACTGGGCAATATTACAGTCAGTAGGAACGCGCCAGGCGAAGAAGATATATCGGGAGAAAAAGAGAAAGGAGAAACCCGAGAAAGACGGTACTGAATGAAGACTAAATTCTAAAGTCAACGAAATAAATTGGCCCTATCAATGTGGCTTTAGACCCATTTACCGGGTCTAAAGCCACATAGACCAGATATTTACACTGCTACAAATCCTGGAAAAGACCCGGACGGAAGAACAAATAAACATCCACCATATTTTCGATAACTACAAAGCCGCCTTCGACAGCCCTAAAGATATTTAAAGCCATGTCTGAGTTTGGTAACTGATACGACTTTGCGGGAGGAAGCTTGGCCCTACACGCTCCTCAGTTAAAATATGTAAGAACCTCTGCGAACCGTTTAATACCAAACGACTGTAGTGAGTTGCAGTGGGTCGTGATTGTCTCGTAAGTGTTTCATTAGTCGTGATTTTCTCGTGGGTGGCAAAATGCAAATTTTGCCCATGAACATTCCTCTAAGGAACAGGGGCAAACTTCTCACATATCAATGAGTGCAGTCCGATTCAAGTTTAACTCAATGATAAGGGGCCTCCTTTTTATAGCCGAGTCCGAACGGCGTGCCGCAGTGCGACATCTCTTTGGAGAGAAGTTTAACATGGCATAGTACCTCACAAATGTTGCCAGCATTAGGGGGGGAAAACCACCGCAGATTTTTTTTCTGATGGTCTCGCCAGGTTTAAGAGAACTGGTTAATTATTTATAATAGAGGGATGCCACATTCGAGATTTTGAATAGGAAAGAGGTTTTAAACCTTACATTAGGCAACAACCATGGGTATGAGTAGTATTAACCCGAATGTCCATGATGTTGCTATATGACAACGCAAAAATTTGGATGAGTTTTCATGTTTGACAGGGGAGAGGTGAGGTGAGGTGATTCTCCATGTTTTTGACAGGTGAGAAGTTTGTCTTTTAAACAAGTGGGCATTTGTCATATTCGGAATCGTTAATGGCGAAAAACTATATCATAAAAAATCGTTAAAATGGAAAAAGTTTCCGGATGATTCGGGTTAAGGGAAGCAAGCTTCTCGGTCCATAAATACATATACTTCGAGTTAGAAAAGTTTGAGCAACAGGATATTGAGCCATTTAGAAACACAAGGCGGACGAAATAGAAGAAGTTTAATACGTCAATTGTTGGTCGAATTCGTACAGATTAAATACTTGGTACAGGATACAGACCATAGAGAAGGGGATGACATCCACAGACAGAGCAGCTTGTATGACCAGGAGGCACATTTCATTTCATTTCATTTCATTTTATTTTATTTTATTTTATTTTATTTTATTTTATTTTATTTTATTTTATTTTATTTTATTTTATTTTATTTTATTTTATTTTATTTTATTTTATTTTATTTTATTTTATTTTATTTTATTTTATTTTATTTTATTTTATTTTATTTTATTTTATTTTATTTTATTTTATTTTATTTTATTTTATTTTATTTTATTTTATTTTATTTTATTTTATTTTATTTTATTTTATTTTATTTTATTTTATTTTATTTTATTTTATTTTATTTTATTTTATTTTATTTTATTTTATTTTATTTTATTTTATTTTATTTTATTTTATTTTATTTTATTTTATTTTATTTTATTTTATTTTATTTTATTTTATTTTATTTTATTTTATTTTATTTTATTTTATTTTATTTTATTTTATTTTATTTTATTTTATTTTATTTTATTTTATGTATGGACCGTATCGGCCAAATGGTCGGAAATTTACCCTGCCCCTTTTTTTCGTTTCGCATCTTTTCTGGATTTTTTCTAATGTGTCTACTGACTATGGATGCTGGACAATATTTGATAAGAGTTTAAGAAAACCCGAATCGAACATAATATCGGTTTTTGCCTGGTCCTTTGAATATACATTAGAATATAAAACAAAACGTACCGCCAAAACTAAAAAAAAAATCAAACTTTCACTTTCAATTGGCCATTGTTTGTTTTGGCCGGTTGGAGGTCCCCAGAACAACAATAGGCAATTACATATTTAATTTTCGGCAAACAATTGCCTAATGTAGCCAAAGAAGAAAAATTAAGAAAAAGAAAAAAAATCGAGGTGAAAAGCCGAAATTAATCGTCCATTGTGTGGTTGGCCCCCACACTTGGCTTGATGCATTCATGTGGTTGGTCAGTCAGCCTCCATGTTTGTGTAAGAACAATAAAAAAAAACGTAAAAGCAAAGTTAAACTTTAATTTCTTTTTTATTTTTTGTAGAAATTCCGTTTGGAAGGGGAGAGCAGCAACGAATAAACAAAATTTCCTAATGAATTATTAAAATTGGGTGAGAAAAAGCCATGAACAAAAAGTCCCCCTACTTCCCCACTTACAAAAAGCACATAAAATCCCACAATTAAGCACTTGGCTTAGGTTAAATGGCCAAGTTACCGGGCTGGCCAATTGTTAGGTGCTCTACTCTACACTGTTTGGCTTTTCCAATAATGGGCAATGGGAAGTAGCGGTCGGTGGGTCGAGCTCATGGTGCGTATTAATTTAAATATCATTATAGAAAGTCAGTCTGGTTGGCGGGTGGCTATTAATCATTTCTCCTTCCCATATACATTAAAAAATGCTATCTTGAGGTTTCGCTTTTGTTTAGAATATCGTTCATTTGAAGAAGCAGTAGAGGAGGAAGAAAAAACTTTCTTCATCAACAGGTGAACAAAATGATTTTCTTTTTGAAGTGTTTATTTGTAGTGCCTCATTGAGTTTCTTTTTTCATGTCGGAGGGTTTATCATTAAGCTATGTTAGTTAAATTTAAAGAATATACTTTTTTATGGAAAATCCATTATTTAGTTGCATTCATAGCATTATCATCATAAATCATGAAACTGTTTTGAGGTTACAAACATGAAAATTATAGAGAATGCTTGTAATTAGCTCCGATACATTATAATGGAAAATATTTGGAAACCAAAATTTATAAAAAATATTTTTAAATAAAAGCAAGTAGGGACGAGCTAAAGTCGGACGAAGATGACATTTTTGTGCCCTACATCACATTGGGTAAGTCTCGAAACTAAAATTCTCTTAAATTTGAAAAGGAGAATTCGGACCAAAAATAAGAAATCGTTGTTCATAATTTTGAGAAGATTAGCTGATAAACGCCTTCGCAAAAGGGAAAATCGGTAGACGCATATATTTTGGAGCTATATCTTAATGTAAACAGATTAATATGAAATTTACTTTTACCATAATCGGAAAAGTCATAAGAGAAACTTTAGTGATACATTTTGTGAGGATCGGTTAACAAATGACCAAATTATTGCGATATTAATCATAATCGGAGCTATATTTAAAATCTTAACCAATTTTAACCAAAATTAACACACAAAGTTAAAATAATTAAAAAAGACATTATGCAAGATTTCAGAGAAGATCTGTTAAGAAATATTCTGACAAAGTCTTTAAAAGGCAAAATCGGTTGATACATACGGTTGGTATGAAATGCAATTATTGCTCATCCACATTTCACTAAGGAAAAGAAGCAAACTGGGAGCTGTATCTGAATATAAATCGATTTCTATAAAATTCAACAGCAATGCCGTAGGTTATAAGAGAATCCTTTGTTCCGAATTTCATGAGAATCTGTTAAAAAATAATCACAATATTGCAATATTAGTCTAAATCGGACGTCCATATATTTATATATAGTAGTCTATGGCCCAGTATGCTTCGTTATACCCTAATAATTGAATCCCATATTATCCTGCTTGGTGTACATGTCCATTTGGGGCATAAGTTTGGGGTGGGGCGACCGCACTGGAACAGAACCCCAATTTTTATATAAGTTTGGTACTCTACTCTTAAATACCATTCGTTTGACTCTTAAATGTTTCCGATTGGCCTACATGTCCGTTTGAGGGTAGTTTTTGCGGTGGAGCGGCGCCCCTGGGACTTAACCCCAAATCTATATACATATATAAGTGTCGTACTCTACTTCCAAATAACTTTCGTTTGAATTCCATGTTGTCCCCTCCAGTCTAAATATCCGCTTTGTTCGAGGTTTTTTTGGGATGGGGCAACCCCCCGGCACTTGGGCTAAATTTTGATACCAAGTTCGTGCTCTAGTCTTAAATACCCTTGATTTGATCTCTGATTGTGCTAATCGGTAATGTCCCTTTGGATGGGTTTTTGGGGTGGGGCGTTCCCCCAGATTATTTGACCCAAAGTTTTATCCCAATTTTGAGTGTTTGGGTTACCGCAAGTGTATAAACCAAATAAACTGAATAATTCGTATAATCAAAATTTGAAAATTCTTTGGAATTTGCTATGGAGTTTATTCTTTTTATTCTTCAATTTCGACAACGCAGGAGTATTCCACGGAGGACCAACATTCGTAAGGTATAGTCTTTTTGGAACAGTTTCTAATACATAATGTCCTAGAGTACGATAGAACATTTGTAGGATTTCGTCTAAAGAATTCATTGAATGAAGAGCAGTCCAGTCTATTGAACTTAGAAGTGAATTCAATTTAACGTAATCTATATTTGAGACGCAGAATATATGGACTTGAATGAAGAGTTGTCCAGTACATTGAACTCAGAAGTCAATTCAATTTAACGTAATCTGTCTTTGAGAAGCATTATATACAGACTTATTTTGATATGATATCCTACGGATCTGAAGATTTATAGTTGGCTGATTTTTTTTCTCTGGACGGGTAATGGGGTCAAAAGGAAAAAGCGATGATTTACGAATATTAGGTCAAGGAGTCTTCCACATGCATTTTCCAGTACTCCCGTTCATTTCAGTGGGAAAAATCGTTAATATTAAAACTCTCAATCCATTTAATATCTGGATTGACGTATATCCATCACATCTAAATATCTGACACGCTTGACAAAAATTTCGCTGTCGTAAATATTACTTTGGAGCCAGGTCTCAGTAAATGCTATGACTGTTTAACATATTTGATAAGCTAGATTAAAGGTATAAAAATTAGTTTTTTGATTTAGTATAAGGTAGATAAACTATATCAGATCTGGGAGCATTCCTATATATATATTCGTGTATAATGGTTTTTTAAGACCAAAAAGATGGATTAGTAACAATAGTTTCGAAAATATCTTCAGGAACAATGATTTTTAAATAGGCCTTACTTCGTCATTCCGCATATTTAAATTTGAAGACTTTTATATCAGTGGCAGTGTTAATTCTGCTTTCAATATAAGATTCCTTTTTCTGTCGTCTCAGCAGTAAAGAAGTTTAATTTTCGAAAATTTCGTTTATGGCTAATGCATTTTTTTCTTAGCTTTGAGTGTAGATAGAATGTTCGGCCAGATAGTCTTCCAAATCCCATTTGGGAGACATGACTTACAAAACCTTAAGTCCTTCAGTTATAAATTTATCCATGTTGATTTACTATAAAAACTTTATTTATAATTATTTTAATTACCTCATCTCATGATGAATTTCATTAATCATTAACCCTCTTCGGCTATCATCAAATTGAGATGAGTTTAATTTTGTTTTCAACATAAGTTCAAGAAAGTGAAATTTTCGTCTAAATTTGTTGGTATTTTTGTTTTGTTTGTTTATTATTGTTTTGTTGCTCTGGGCATTGTTGTAATGTTTGCCATAAGTTTGAATGTTCATTACAATTGCCAGCTCTTTTATTTTGGGGTGTCGGTAGAAAAGCGTTTAAATTGTACTTATATCAAAGTGTTTTCTTTTTATTTTATTGGCAAACATTTTGTAATGAATGAAAGTCGTAATTTAGTTATACACTCAAAAAAAAAAAAAAAATAAGAATAGTAAATAAAATTCCATGGAAGTGAATTGGGAAAACGAATGTTGTTGAAGTGTTCGAGTGAACCAAGAGATAATTAATAATTAAACTTAAATTAAGGAAGTTTTTGGAGAATTTCTTACACATGTGATACATTTTTAAATTTGTGTTTCCTTGTTTGATTGAATAAAAAAATCGTAATATCAAATACAAATTTATATGCAATCGAATATAGGGCAAATAAAAAGCTATTTTGATCTAATGGTTCACGCTATCTGTTTTTGGACAAACAAACATGCGTCAAATAAATGTGTCTAATGTGAATACAAAATCAAAAATGAACGAATGTGACATATTTTAGACGAAAATGATAAAACAAGCTGGGTCAAATCTGAACTTACCTTAAGGCAGAGGATAAGTATAATTCAGATAAGTTTTAACTAATTTATAGATGATCTCCAGCATCCCAGTTGGTAGCGTGCTCGGATTACCATTGCGGGGGCTGTGGTTTCAATTCCCACCAGAGGTTTTGTTCTGTCGCCACTGTGATATCACAATGGACTAAATGTGTTCTACTGTCACTCTAGCCTAACCTAACCTATATATGATCTTATAAAATTTGTTCGATGAAAACTCACTTTTTCTCAGTGTACAAATTTTAATGCTAATTGTTAAGCATAATAATGCGAAAAACAACAATTGTTTACAAGCAACACAAGTCTAACATGAGTACCATTCGGCACATCCATTGTGATTGTGTACAAGTTCATGCATATAATGAACCTTAAATGTGAATAGCCAACCGCATTTGATTGTCTGCCAGTAGCAATTAAATTGAGATGTTTTTTGGGGCTAATTAATAAAAAACTATAAATTGATACATTAGCGCCCAAAATTTATATTAAGAATGGGGTGAGCAAACTGCTATTCATATTTAATGGATTCACAACACCACTTTGAAACTTGGTCTGGGTTGAATGGATAGTGTTTGAACCTTTGTGATAGCCCAGAGAAAATAGAAGAGATATTTGTATACCCTACGCCACTACTATGATACAGGGTATTATAACTTAGTAAATTTTTTTGAAACATCCAGAGGGAAGATATAAAGAAAAATTGATAAGTATTCGAATCATTTTCTTATTGGATTTTGCTATGTCTGTCTGTCTGACAGTCATTTTTTCTATATGTCTGTCTGTCCGTCTTTTTTTTTTGCATCGCTGAATCTTCGAAAGAAGTATTCAGCACTTACTGAAAAAACATGTACGAGGGCTGCTATATAAGTTTCTGGCCTAGGCTCCACCAAGTGTTGTCAGGTGCTATCTGACATTTCCATTGGAAAGTTTGACACATTTTCTAGGGCAGTATGAAATAGGACGCCAATGCAATATGAAACAAAGACCCAAAAAATGTGGCTTTATTTCATAATGAAATAAGACTCCAAAACTAAAAATTAAATAAGGCCGCAAAGAAAAGAATAAACACCCCAAACTTAATGCAATAAGGCCCCAAAATTTGGGGCATTGTTGTATATGAAATAAAGACCCAATTTTAAAATGAAATAATGTAATCAATGGTTACAGTAAAACAATGCATATTTAGCAAAACGAAGGCTAGTCTTAGTACGGCCAATCAAAGTTAACCTTTTTTAGATTTTCGAAAAAACAAACAATTTTTAGGTATTTTGTTCCGATGTCAAGTGTTGCATCTCAAAAACTATTGGGTTGCCCAAAAAGTAATTGCGGATTTTTTAAAGGAAAGTAAATGCATTTTTATTAAAACTTAGAATGAACTTTAATCAAATATTCTTTTTTTCACATTTTTTTTTTGCAATTACAGAGTCAAAAGCTGTGAAAAAATTTGTCAACGCCGACTATATGAAAAATCCGCAATTACTTTTTGGGCAACCCAATAATAAATCGGCTCTGCCGAAATAATAATACTAAACCTACCCGAAACTTCGTTTAATGTCCACGGAGTGTTCCCTTGCCCTTCGTGCTATCATCTCCGGTGAACCCGAACAAAGCCGTGAATTATGAATGCCTCCTAGCCACAAAAAAGCGAATCGTATATTTTTCGCATCCCCGTGCCATGAACGCCATTTAACCCGAACAGTGTATTAGGATGTACCTCCTAGCAACCAATCAGTGTATCGAGCCGTGTATTCGGGTGTGCCTCTTTGCCACTCATCTGCCCCGAGCCCTAATCTCATTGCTTACCAATCTCTTTTTTCCCGTGTCGTGTCCACAATTTAACAGTACCGAGTACTAGCGTGTGCCCTTAGCTACCAATCTGCGTGACCTAACGAGTTTTATGGTGTGGCTCTGTGTCGAAAAGTTCCTTTCTACCCTGCAGGCAGCCGAACCCCATTGCCCAACCGTATATTAGAGTGTGCCCGGTCGCAAACCAATCTACCCAGCTCCCCAAAGACCGTACCCCCACATTGAAACATACCCCTAATCGTTTAGCTTTAAGACTCCATCAAGCAAATCTAAATATAAAAGAGTTGGGTTATGGACTGATTGCTGACAGACTGATCATCGTCCAGCCCTACCCGTTTGGGCTAGAAATCATGAATAAAGTAGAATCATGAAATTTTGCATCAATGTTGGTCTTGGGTTGTAGGCACGGAATAAGGCCGGATTTGGTGAAATTCGTACTTTTAGGTACTAAAATGTACCGAAAAGTACGAAATGAACGGAAAGGACTAGATCTTTGTTTTTGGACTCAAATTAAAGATCTTCCAGAATTTTTTTTGGAAAATCGTACCGGATGTGGGAGAAATAGTACGTTTAGTACGACAATTGGTACTATTTGGTTCTTTCTTTGTAAATTGACCTAAAGTTCTGAATTTTGAAACTTAGTTTCACTATGGCAACATTAATTGGGTGACTAAAAAAGTTTTTGGAAATTTGTACATTTAGGTACCAAAAAGGTACGCGATAGATAGAGGTAGACTTAAAGTACATCTATTGCAAAAAGATGAGGGTGAAAAGAAAAATTGGAAAAATGGAAAAATAGTATTGGTAACGGGAGAAAACGTACGTTTAGTACAATTTGGTACTTTTGTTACAGATGGAACTAGAGGTCTGTAATTTTGCATGTGGATACAATTAGGAAATATACGTTGGGTGTCTAAATTATCTATTCAAAATTTGTACATTTTGGTACCATTTGGGACTTTCTTTACAGATGGAGCTAGTGGTCTGAAATTTCCATGTAGGTAAAAGAAGGAAATATATAATGGGTGACTAAATGATCCATTCATAATTTATACATTTTGGTACCAAAAAGTGCAAAATAGAACGAAATAGCTTATTTTCTCCTACAGGGAACGGGGACTGCTAAAATTAAGCAGTTTGACTAACATTATCGCAGTCTTGACAAAAATAGGACATATGGAAGAAAACGAATATATTCGGCAACTAGAAGAAATTTTTATTCGTACCTATATACTCAAACGTACAAAATGGTACTTTCTTAACGCAAAGCTCTCCAAATCGGAATATGTAATCCATCTTTCGTCATAATCCGTTGAAAAATGCATTAGTTATGCACCCATAGCAGCAATATCCAAATATGGTTCGATTTGGACCTTAAATCGAGAGATCGGACTATATGACATCTATATACAAATCTGGACCGTTCTGGGCCGAATTGAAGAAGAATATCGAGTGGCCTATCACATCTTACTGCGAAATCGGACAATAAATGCGCCTTTATGGGCTCAAAACCTTAAATCGTGATCCCTAGGAAAACGCAATTGTTAGCCGATTTGATTACCATGTTGCACCTAGTGTTTTTTCATGACTTCCAACTTCGCTGGTAAGAATTATCCAAATCGGTGTATATTCTGATATAGCTTCCATATAAACCGATCCCCGATTTGACATCTTGAGTCCCTGGAAGCCGAAATTGTTATGTAATTTGATTGAAATTATTCATATAGTATTCTATTACGACTCACAACAACCGGTTGGTTGGTAAAGTACAGCTATGACCTCCAACTAAGTTCTATTGTGTAAATATGTAGCAGAATCTAAGTTGGTGGGTTCCCAAGATTCGGCTTGGCCGAACTTAGCACCTTTTTACTTGTTTCTCTTCTGATAGGAAAACAGTAAAATAAGCCGAAAATGCTGTTATTGATCTTTCATATACAAAATCATTCAACAACCTTTTTTTTTTATCAGCAAAGCCTTATTATTCCAGCTTTTCAAATATATAACCGTTAGGAGCTTGGTTATAAATTAACTTCTTAGTCCCATTTCTAAATTTCGGTCATCATTTACCAGCTCAACATTTCAAGCTGTTGACTGTTGCGTTATTCTTTTACATATTAGAAGTGAAAGTTAACAAGTTTCTTAGCCACGGATTTTCCATAACAAAGTCAATTTGGCAAAAGACTTTTTTCTTTTGCTTAAAATAAGGCGATACACAAAAATCATCATGCTTGACAATGGAACATTAGCAAAATTTTAACAAAAGCATATGAAAAGCAAGCTCTAGTAAAAGTTCATAACCAGGTTGCATATAACAAAGAAGAGATTTCATTTTGTAATCTCTTGCTATTGTTTCAAATTTCACAGTGAAATAAGACGAGATTCGTCTATGGTAACCTGCATAGACAAATATTTAAAACTTTTGTTTTTAATATGTTTTTTTCATCACTTACCAAATTTACCCGCAGGCTTAATGGGTTTATCCTGCCTTAACTCCGAAACGCTATTTTCATTCTGTGGTAAACTTTCTGCTACAGCCTGTAGAACATGAATATGGGCTATTTTGGGTGAACGCATGCGCGTTTGTAATCCTTTGCCCAGAACACTCTCACTGTTATGGTCAGCTGCATTTGCGTGAACTATTTGCAGACATGCTATGCCCATGAAGACCAATAGCAAAAGACAGGCTGAGAGTTGTGAGGAAGCCAAGCGAAGCCATAATGTTGATGGACTTTTAGCAGTATACTTCTCATGATTATTTTCAATATGCTTTGGTGAATGCACTCTCATTTTATTATTATTTTATTCAATTTCGTTTTCTTTTTATTTTTTTTATATAATTCGTTATTTTGCGCTGCTATAATTATTGCGTTTAGTTTAACTTAAGAAAAAAAAAAACTAAATAAAATTATGCACAGACACCTTGGAAAAATGGCTAACAAACACGCCAGCAATTAAATGGTAAGAGCAGCTGTTGTAATTTTTTCCAGAACAAGAAATAAAAAGCATATACCAATAGATAGCTTAACTTAACTGGCCATATATCAAACGGAAAAATCAATCAATTTACAGTAGAAAATTTTTAGCACAGTGATAAAAGCAACAAACACTAGGTTTCAAAGGTAGTTGTCTTACAAAACAAAAGACTTAAGCAACGAACACGTTATTTTTAAGCCACCAAAAATTTCATAGTCGCCACATCCGTTTTTTCTTTGTTTACAACAATGTTGAGGCATCAACAAAGCGATTCTATTTACTAGCAACAAGCCGTAACAATGATGCGTTTGTTTTTTTTTTCTTCTATTTTTCTAAATTTTTTTCCGTTCAAACACAACCTTTTGGCAGCAAAAACCTTTAACAACTGATGTCGCTGTTGTTGCTTGCAATGCTCTTAGCCAGCACCGAAACAGCTGTGAGTGGTGCAAAGAAGTCAAAGTCAATGCCAAGGCTATTGTGGTGGCAGCAATGTTAGAGCCATGGCTATGGAGCAAAAGCTTTCGAAGCTTTTCTTCAAACTCTGGATATTGAGTGAAAGCTGCGCCTCGATTGTGAGTGATCTTCACTTTGTTTTCTTTTGCTGTTTGCTGGGGGAATATTGCCGAAATCATCATCATTAGCAGCAAATTAATGGGTGCTTATTTATGTCTCTTCCTCTCAAAAACATCTTCAGTTTCATTTTAATCTTATTGTTCCGAATTGTATGCCAAATTTAGCGTAGTTTCATTTGTTGCTCTAGAAATTTAATAGACTTCTATTTCTCTCCCAACTCCATCAGTGATCTGAACTTAAACGTTTTGCCCCAGATTCTATAGTCAAAAATAAAATACCATGATATTATCGTAACATTAATTTGCTTTTTCCTACAATTTTTATTTTCTCAATTTCAGTTTCGAGTTAGAAGCAAAGCGGCTGAAGTTTCTGCTGTGCGTAATAGTATGATGGCAGCATTAAAGGAGTTATCTCATCAAAGAGAAAATAATCGGAAATCTTCCCTTGGAAAGTAAAACATAAAAACTAGAAAACGAAAAGTTAAATATTTTTAATAACAATTATTAAAAATAAGTAAAAGCATGTTAAGTTTCGCTGGGCAGAATTTTGGGTACACACCACCGTGAAGTCTGATGAAAACTTTTACAAATGATGTTAGTTGAAGGGCATAATTTTACTCTACGAACAAAATATCTAGCAAACCAAGCAAAAGTTGAAGTTTCTAGGAGCCGGAGAAGGATAATCTGTAGGTCGGTTTATAAAGGAGCTTATCAGATTATAAACTGATTTGGACAATACTTACCATGGATGTTGTTATAACAAAACACTACATGAAAAAATTTCAGCCAAATTGCCAAAAATTGCGGCTTTTACGTGTAAGAGATGTCAAATCGATAGAAAGGTGTATATGGGTTATACATCGATTAGTTGATTGGTATTTTGGTTTCAGATTTGTAATGGAACACTCGGTGCAAAGTTGCAGCCAAATTGGATAACAATTGCGGACTCCAGGGGCTCAAAATGTCAATTCGTGAGAGCTATATCACGTTATAGACCGATTTGGAACGTAATTGCACATTTGTTTCTGATTTGCAAAAGAACACTTAGTGCAAAGTTACAGCCAAATCGGATAACAATTTCGCCTTAAGCGCAATACAGCGTTCAAGAAATTATGTCGAAGGGAGGGCTACGGAGTCGAGCAATTTTTACCGGACTTCGACTCTGATTCCAGAAAGATTGCTTGACTCCGAGCACTTAATTTTTTTTTAATTGTTATACCATAGGATGAGGGGTATGCTTATCTAGTCATTCCGTCTGTCCGTCCGTCTGAACGTCAGTCCATCTGTCTGTCCGTCCGTCTGTCTGTCCGTCCGTCCGCCTTTCCGTTCGTCTGTCTGTCCGTCCGTTTGTACGGCCGTCTTTCCGTCCATCTGTCTGTCCGTCCGTTCGTTTGTCCGTCCGTCCGTTTGTCCGTCTGTCCATCCGTCTCTCCGTCCGTCTGTCCGTCCATCTGTCGAAATCGCGATAGCGGTCGAACGAATTAAGGAACTCTCTTGAAAATTTGCTTCTTTTCAATGTAGGTCGTTGGGCATTGCAATGGGCCATCTCCTGATTTGACTTTTTGAGCACCTGAAAGGCGCAATTGTTATCCGATTTGTCTGAAATTTTGCACTAAGTGTTTTGATATGATCGTCCTGTGTCAAGTACGGTTTAAATCGGTCAATAACATGATAAAGATTCCATATAAACCGATCTCCAGATTTGGCTGAAATTTTACACGTAATGTTTTGTTATGACTTCCAACAATTGTGTCAAGTACCTTCCAAAGCGGTCAATAACCTAATGTAGCTCTTATATACACCAATCTCCCGATTGTGCATATTGAGCCCCTGGAAGCCGTAATTGCTATCTGAATTGGCTGAAATTTTGCATGTAGTGTTCTGTTATGACTTCCAACAAGTGTGCCAACTACGATCCAAGTCGGTCCATAACCTGACCGACCTGACCATATAAACCGATCCCCCAATTAACCTTTTTACCCTTACAAGCCGCAATTTTTGTCCTATTTGGCTGAAAATTTCCATGTAATGTTCCATTATAACTTTCAACAATAGTGCTAAGTACGGTCCGAATCGGTCTATGAACTTATATAGCTTCCATATAAACCGATCTTACGATTTTACTTCTTGAGCCCCTGGAATCCACAATTTTTGCCCCATATGGCTGAAATTTCGCATGTTGCGTTTGGTTATGACTTCCAACAAGTGTGCCAACTACGTTCCAAACCGGTATATAACCTGATATAGCTCCCATATAAACCGAACTCCCGATTTGACTTTTTTTACCCTTACAAGCCGCAATTTTTGTCCGATTTGGCTAAAATTTGCATATAATGTTCCGTTATGACATTCAACAATAGTGCTAAGAACGGTCCGAATCAGTCTATGCACTGATATAGCATCCATATCCCCTGGAACCCGCAATTTTTGTCCCATTTGTCTAAAGTTTTGCATGAAGTGTTCTGTTATGACTTCCAACAAGTGTGCCAAATACGGTCCAAATCGGTCTATAACCTGATATAGGTACCATATAAACCGATCTTCCGATTTGACTTCATGAGTCCTTACAAGTCGCAATTTTTGTTCGATTTGTTGGAAATTTTGCATACGGTAAACTGTTACAACTTCCAACGGCTATGCTAAATACAGTCCAAATCAGTCTATAACCTGATATAGATGCCATGTAAACTGGTCTCTTGATCATCCTTGTCCGATTCCCAGAAGCTTTAATTTTTGCTGAGTTGACAGAAATTTGGTATTTAGAATAAAATTACTGAACTTAATTTATTTTGTATAAATTTATAGAAGAATCCATGGTGGTAGATTTCCATGATTCGGCCCGGCCGAACTTAGCACGCTTTTACTTATTTAAAATAATATTTCAAAGAAAAGACAAAATTTTAATACACTTTTTTCTTACCTCAATAATCGAAAGAAATTTTTTGTTACAACAAAAATTTAACAATATTTTAATGAATTTTTTTTAAGAGAAAATTTTCTCTGAAATTTTGACTGTTTTATATATTAATGTTGCTGTTTTTTAATTCAAGCGGGTAGTTCAGTAAGTCATACCGTTTGCAACACATCAAAGTATTCATTTCCGAACCTACAAAATATATATATTTCGGAACGTTTGTCCGTCCGTCTGTTGTTATCACTCTATAGCCTTCAAAAATTGAGATATTGAGCTGAGATTTGGCAGAGTTACGTCTTTTTGTTGCAATAAATTATGGTCCAGACCAGCCCCCATAACTATATATATGGTGATATAACTGTAAATATGGAAGTGGAGTTATAATAATATAGGATGATTAATATATCCATGGTGGTGGGTATCCAAAGTTCGGCACGACCGTACTAAATACATTTTTACGAGGGTTGCCTATTATATTTCGGGATTGGATAACCCTTGTGTTATAATATGCCAACTGAATGCTCTATCGTAAAGCTTGACATTTTTGAGGTTATACATACTCAGAACGTTTTGGCATACGAGCGCAATTTGTGTTGTTTACAGCAACTTAAAAGATTCATCTAGCCTAAAAAATGGAATTAAATCGTGAACAATTTCGAGCGATTATTTTTTACAACTTTCGACGTGGATTAACTCAACAACAGTGCATTGATGAACATAATTAAATTTTTGGCGATGAAGCTCCATCAAGCGAATTTCGTGACGGTCGTCCAAAATCAGTTGTTGTTCCAAAAACCATTGATGCTGTGCGCCAACTGATAATGCAAGATCGTCATGTGACCTATCGTGAGATTGAGACAACCTTGGGCATTAGTGGGACCAGCATACATTCAATATTGCATCAAAAATAAAAAAAATTTTGTTCGCGTTGGATCTCACACAATTTGTCAATCGCTCAAAAAAGGCTCGTGTCGATTGGCCGAAAGAAATGCTCCAAAAATACGAAACAACTGCATTTTTGAGCATTTAAAACATCGATTTGATGAGTCATCCGCCGTATAGCCCTGTCGTATTCCAGTACGTTAAAAATTAAATAAGAGGTCAACGTTTTTTGACACCTGAAGAAGTGGTTGATGCGTTCAGAATGCATCTTTTGGAAATAACTCAATTGGTTTAAACGCATGCAAAAGTGTATAGAACTTAATGGGGAATATTTTGAAAAACACTTACGCGATTTTCGATGATTAATATTTGTTTTTGTGTTCTCTAATCCCGAAATATAAAAGGTAACCCTCGTACTTATTTTATTTCATGTAATTTTTTATACCCTCCACCATAAGATGGGGGGTATACTAATTTCGTCATTCTGATTGTAACTACTCGAAATATTCGTCTGAGACCCCATAAAGTATATATATTCTTGATCGTCGTGAAATTTTATGTCGATCTAGCCATGTCCGTCCGTCTGTCCGTCCGTCCGTCTGTCTGTCGAAAGCACGCTAACTTCCGAAGGAGTAAAGCTAGCCGATTGAAATTTTGCACAAATACTTCTTATTAGTGTAGGTCGGTTGGTATTGTAAATGGGCCATATCGGTCCATGTTTTGATATAGCTGCCATATAAACCGATCTTGGGTCTTGACTTCTTGAGCCTCTAGAGTGCGCAATTCTTATCCGATTGGAATGAAATTTTGCACGTAGTATTTTGTTATGATATCCAACAACTGTGCCAAATATGGTTGAAATCGGTTCATAACCTGATATAGCTGTCATATAAACAGATCTGGGGACTTGACTTCTTGAGCTTCTAGAGGGCGCAATTTCTCTCCGATTTGGCTGAAATTTCGCAAGACGTTTTTTATTGTTATTTTCAACAACTATGTCAAATAAAGTACAAGTCGGTTCATAACCTGATATAGCTGCCATATAAACCGATCTGGGATCTTGACTTCTTGAGCCTCTAGAGGTCGCAATTTTTATCCGATTTGCCTGAAATTTTGTACGACGGATTCTTTCATGACCATTAACATACCTGTTTATTATGGTCTGAATCGGTCTATAGCCCGATACAGCTCCCATATAAATCGATCTCTCTATTTTACTTCTTGAGCCCACAAAGGGCGCAATTCTTATTCGAATTGGGTGACATTTTACACAGGTCTCCAACATATAATTTAATTGTGGTCCAAACTGGACCATATCTTGATATCGCTCTAATAGCCGAGCAAGTCTTTTCTTATATCCTTTTTTTTTTGCCTAAGAAGAGATGTCGGGAAAAGAACTCGACTAATGCGATCCATGGTGGAGGGTATATAAGATTCGGCCCGGCCGACCTTAGCACGCTTTTACTTGTTTTTTATTCTTTTTCGTTTTTATTCACTTTATCTTCTTTTATTTCCAAAGCATACGGTGTAAAATGTTCAACCTCCAACATGTTGCATCAAACTAGTTGCAATATACTCAGTCATACATGTCTCATATCTAAAAAGTTCAACGCCAAACAAGTTGCCTACACATACACACACTTTTGAATGAATCTCTTTTCGTCAATGGTGCAGGTTAGTTGTTGTTGTTGATACTTTGGTTGGAGCCGCTAGCCAGTATATTGTTCTTGCTGTTGTTGGTTGATGGTAAACAAAAAATCAGCAAAAGCGAACAGCCAGGCAAAGTAAACAAATTTACTCGGAAGTTGGTTGAGGGTATACAAACATACACACACACGTCCATACAAACGTCCCTACATTTGCACACAAGGCAAACAAACGTGAGAGTAGTGAAGTGAGTAGCACTATTAACATAAATTTGTATGAAGCCCCACCTCTGCTTACACAGCCACCCACAACAACACCCAAGTCATCATTTGTATCAACACAGCAGATGGCAGTAGCAGCAGCAGCAGCAAGGAAAAAGCAGCGACAGCAGTAGAAGGAAAAAATAGTATCAGGAAAAAGGCAGCCATAAGGAAAGCAAAGCAAAGCATAGCCAGCAGGTGGAAGGAAGAAAGCAGCAGACCGTTGGAATGGGAATCGAGTGAAAATAATGCCTGTAAAAGAAGTGTCAAGATTTGTTTATTACATCCAATAAGAAATACAAAAATACGTTTTGGAATAAATTGTCCTTCTGCTGCTTGTTTGCCTGACGATTGAAGAGGGTTTGAGGGCAGGAGTTGAAGAGGAAAGGAAACTAAATGGCTATGCCGTTCAGCCACCGAGGGAGCGAAAAATACCTTTAATATATTCAAGCCAATTTTAAGGTGTCACAGCAGCATGGCATGCCATCGTTAACCAACTTTGAAATGTTGCCAACATAAGAATCCTTAAGTAGTATATAAATGCAAGTGACAAGGCCTTAATAGAAGAGGCCTCTACCCAGTGGCCTTTATGTATTTTTATTACTTATATGCATTATATTCAATATTTTGAAAACCAATTCGCACTGACGTTAGAATATGTACATCCAACATTTTTGAAGATTAGTGACTTAGATGGGGTTTTGTGGACAACAACTAACTTACTTCCTTGCCTTCAGCTACCTCATGTACTTTGTCACATTTGGTTTTAACTGGTTTGAACTTTTTCAATTTCTTCTTGCTGGGATATTAGCCTCTCCCTGAGAGATCTGTGTGCTTTTCTGCATTTAAATCTAAACGCAGTATGGCATAAACCTTTTTTCATTCAATTAACAGCTCCATTTTAATTTGCATTTCCCCCTGTGTTTCTCTCTCCCTCTAATCAAATGATTTATCCAACTGTTCTCTAACAAGTTTAAGGGAGTTTCGTGTTGGTTTTGAACAAAAAATAAAATAAATTGAAAGCTTCAACTTAGTTATCAGACATCTTTGCAACTTAGTTAAGATTTATTAAGTTGGTAAATTAAGGATGTCGCATGTTTCGTTCTCATCCTCGCGTTCTGCAGCATTGCGAAACGCAATCGCACTCTTATCACGTTCAGCTAAGAAAAATCACACTATTGTGACATCTTTCTTTGCAATGGACCAAAGTCATTTTTCTATTCTTCTACAGATATTGCGTTCATTACACTCCTGCACTTGGAGGATGTAAGAGGGATGTGTTTAGGTTCACAATGCTCTGGTGTTGCTGTATAGCTTTCACATCATCATCATCCTCATCTTAAGACAAGGACTCTGTAAAGCAAGACAAAGCAAGGCACGCCAAAGAATACTGAAACACTTCAAATGGCAAGTGACAATTTATCATTAATCTTATTGAAGGACGTCGTCGACACAGAAACACAAAAACGAAGTGTTTAAAAGAAATGCTTTGGAACTAATAAAACAAAATCGAATGATTAATAACCCAGTGAAATTTTTTAAGCGATATTACAAAAACCTGTATTTATAAAAATATTTTTAAAGAAAATTCAATGTTAACTAAGATAAAATTCAAGGAATCTTGTGTATTCCACCAAATGGTTGAGGTTTGCTTGTTTGTCTGTTTTTCCGTATAGATTCATAGAAAGTTGGATCGAAATTCCCCTGTTATCCTGAATATAGAGCTTAATTCTCCAGTGGATCGCTGTGTGTATAGGTGTGAAATGAAAAGTATTTGGAGTATGAGTATGAGTGATATCCAAATTTCGGCCATGTCTATATGGGGGCCATATTACCCTCCACAAAAGCCTTCCAAATGAACCTGCAGGACGATTGGAACAATATGAGACTCACATGAAAGGTCTTTAAGAGTTTAATACGGATCTGATATCAATACTCCTGAAAAAGTGTCTGAGGTCGCCCACGCTCCAAAAAATATTGATGAAATTTGTATTTAAAACCCTCTTAGGAATGGCTAAAGTCGGGCTTAGCCAAATATATAATACCAAATACCACCAAGGCTACCTAATACTTTAAATAAATAGAACCTATATAAAAATTTTGTCAGACTCTAATTTTTTGAAATATCGCTTAATACAGCAAAATGTTTTTACAATGAGACCCAAATTCTGGCTACCGCAATTTTAAAACCATACATATAAATATGGACCGAGTTTGATGCAATTTAACACACGTATTTGGAATTTAGGGCCTTAAAAAGCCAAATCGGATAAAATATATATATGGGAGCTATATCTAAGTCTGATCCGATTTTTATGAAATTTTGCTTACGTATTGAGGTGTCAAATAAAAAATCTCGTGTTAAATTTTGTAAAGATCGGACTAAAATTGTGGCTTCTACAGCCGTAATATGTCATTCGGATGAAAGATATATATGGGAGCTATATCTAAATCTGATCCGATTTTGATGAAATTTTGCAAACATATTGGGATGTCAAAAAAATTACTTCATACCAAATTTTATTAAGATTGGATTAAATTTTGTCGCCTCTACAGTAGAGCTAGAAAACTATCGATATCGCAACATTCGATATTTTCGATAGTTTTAATAATAAATATCGATAGTATCGATACTATAGTTAACTTCCCATCACATATATTTAAATCGATAATGAGAAGTAAAAATCAGGAGATCGATTTATATAGAAGCAATATCAATGCACATACCAAATAAAACCAAGGTTAAGAAAGTCAGTTGGAAGTCATGAGTGAAATCACTATAAAAAAATTAGTATAATCGGATGAAAATTGCGCCCTCTATAGGGCCAATGTATATTAAAGGATACATTCAGTGTCGGATTGCTAATTTTTGTTTAGTTTTGCAAAAAATTTATCTTTTGAATATCAATCGATATTCAGCTAAACACTTAAATATCGATAGTATCGATAGTGCCATCGATATTTTGCCAGCTCTTTTCTACAGCCTTAATAGGATAAATATATCGGATAAAAGATATGTATGGGAGCTATATCAAAATCTTAAGACGTCCAAAGAAACAACTCATACTAAATTTATTTCATGTTATTTAATGTGGTGTGTCTTCTCTGAAGACATAATTAAAATCAAATTTTCCCTGTTCACAAAATTTTCTCTTTGAAAGTAAATAAAATTAATTAATCTTAATAAAATTTTCTCCATGGACAAACTTTTAATGAAATTTTCCAACACCAATAAATTATTTTTACCTATCTGAAACTACAAAAATCACTTAAAAATTTCCAGTCATCTCTCGCCCTTAATTCCATGTTTCTGTGCTTGTATTAAAATTTTCCCTTCTTCTGTTTTGGCTGCATGTGCAATCTTTCATTATAAAATAAAATTTATTTCATTCGTGAAATTCGAAAAAAAAAGATTTCTGGAAATTCAATTTATACCTGCAATAAGCGACCATCCTCTTAACATTCTTGTTAGCACAATGCTGCTTTAGATTTTTGATGGGATTATTAGCCAAATTAATGATGTGTGATGGGCAGGTAGTTAAGGAGCTAGGAAGGTAGGTGCATGCAAATTATGGTTTTCTTAATGAGTTTTTGCAATTGTGTGTTGTTTGACTTCTGTAAGTTTTCGCATCGTAGTTTCTCAATTTTCACATAAAAATTTTTAATATTTGCATTAACCGCCAACACACCATATGGCCTCCATTGGCTCTGGCTCCCCACTCGCACCCTATAATATGTGAGTGGGGTAAATTAACATATTCGTGCGTTATGGGCATAGGGGATTTACATGGCTTGTGGTCTTTTGGTGGTGGCATTGTTTATTGTTTTAGCAAACAAACGTAATGTAAACATGTAAACTTTACGTAAATACCCGTACATGCACTGCGTTCATACATCAACCGTTGTACTGAATTATGGCCATATTATTTGTGATATACGTTTCTACGACTACAAATGAAAATCCATATGTTTGGATAAATTCATTCCATCGCCAAGATTTATTACAAGACATTTTTATTGGCATTTGTCAATAAGGCAATTGTCAAATTGTGGATGGATGTGCTGAGGGCAAATTTGTCGTATCCATGAATAATTATGGTAATTGAAAAGTTTTATTGTGAGCATGATGATGGCATGTGGAAATTGGCTTTAGGCAGACATCATTGACCATCGTTAATCAAAGAGTTCAAAAGTTTACTATTTTGGTTAGTGTATGTTTGGCCAAGTTGTCATCAAGGATATGCCACAATTAATTATTTCATTTAACGCGATTGTCTGCAGAGCCGAAAATGATTTTTTGGAGTTTATATGGTAAAGTAAATTTTGTATGTTGCATATAGATCCATATGTTGAAAATTTGTTGGAATAACATAACATAACATAACACATAACACATAACACATAACACATAACACGTAACACATAACACATAACACATAACACATAACACATAACACATAACACATAACACATAACACATAACACATAACACATAACACATAACACATAACACATAACACATATCACATAACACATAACACATAACACATAACACATAACACATAACACATAACACATAACACATAACACATAACACATAACACATAACACATAACACATAACACATAACACATAACACATAACACATAACACATAACACATAACACATAACACATAACACATAACACATAACACATAACACATAACACATAACACATAACACATAACACATAACACATAACACATAACACATAACACATAACACATAACACATAACACATAACACATAACACATAACATATAACACATAACACATAACACATAACACATAACACATAACACATAACACATAACACATAACACATAACACATAACACATAACACATAACACATAACACATAACACATAACACATAACACATAACACATAACACATAACACATAACACATAACACATAACACATAACACATAACACATAACACATAACACATAACACATAACACATAACACATAACACATAACACATAACACATAACACATAACACATAACACATAACACATAACACATAACACATAACACATAACACATAACACATAACACATAACACATAACACATAACACATAACACATAACACATAACACATAACACATAACACATAACACATAACACATAACACATAACACATAACACATAACACATAACACATAACACATAACACATAACACATAACACATAACACATAACACATAACACATAACACATAACACATAACACATAACACATAACACATAACACATAACACATAACACATAACACATAACACATAACACATAACACATAACACATAACACATAACACATAACACATAACACATAACACATAACACATAACACATAACACATAACATAACATAACATAACATAACATAACATAACATAACATAACATAACATAACATAACATAACATAACATAACATAACATAACATAACATAACATAACATAACATAACATAACATAACATAACATAACATAACATAACATAACATAACATAACATAACATAACATAACATAACATAACATAACATAACATAACATAACATAACATAACATAACATAACATAACATAACATAACATAACATAACATAACATAACATAACATAACATAACATAACATAACATAACATAACATAACATAACATAACATAACATAACATAACATAACATAACATAACATAACATAACATAACATAACATAACATAACATAACATAACATAACATAACATAACATAACATAACATAACATAACATAACATAACATAACATAACATAACATAACATAACATAACATAACATAACATAACATAACATAACATAACATAACATAACATAACATAACATAACATAACATAACATAACATAACATAACATAACATAACATAACATAACATAACATAACATAACATAACATAACATAACATAACGTAACATGAGTATTACATCCCACTTTGAGGGTCTTATCGGAAAGGTTTAACGTTAACTGATCGGCATAATATTTCATATTTTGCTTAATGTGTTCGAAAAGGAAAAAAATGGAACTTTTTGTTTTTTGCAACACTCTAACATACATCTATTAACTTGGGACTACTACATGTACTAAATTATGTCAAAGGAATTGATATCAACTCAAACCAAAAATATCGTCGCTGCATTTTCAAAAAAAAAAAATAAGAAAACAATTTTGTTGAGGTGGTAGTATAATAGATTACGCAATAATAAAAAACATTTTGCACTTGTTTCCAAATTAAAAAAAAAAAATTAAAAAGATGCTAATTTTAATTTTTTTCTTAAATTCTCATATTTTATTAGTACCTTTTTATAACTTTTTGTATCATAAATGCGTTTTCGCTATTAATACGATTCAAATACAAAATTCCAACGCACGGCCCTCGAAGCCATCACACCTAATATGGTTAAGAAGTCTTCTAACCTACTACGAAACGCGTCCCATAGTGGTTGGTGTGTGTTACTATCTTTGGTTTTCCTTTTCCATTTGCATCTCTGATCATTGAGCTCGTCTCGAAAGAGAAACAAACAAAGATTGTAAAATTTAATGATATTCGCCCTAACAGGCAAAACGCTTGAAAAATATACTATTTTCAGTCTATTTCCATTACAAAATGCTCTACTAGCCATCAGTAGAGTGTTATTTAAGCCATTATGTAAAAATAGACACCCGCATGCTTTATAAACAAACAAAAAAAAAACCACATCGCATACAATAATGGCAAGCTAGAGAGAACACGCAAAGCTAGAACTCAAAATGAAAATAAAAAAGAAATCTCAACACATTTATTGGCTGACAAAACGATTTTTATTTTTGATTTATTTCTTTGCGTTTTATTTTATTATTTTTTTCTGGCATTTTTATTTTATTATTCAAATAAAAGTTTCAGTCAATACGGGCTTGGGAATAATCACAACAACAAAAATGGTAGTAATAAGGTGAGCTGAATTGAACTGCAAATGACATGACAAGTGACATTTTCACCTAAAATATAGCAGGCGTATTATGAGTTGAAATGGAGAAAACACTATGGTGAACAATAGGGTGGAATTAAATAAAAAAAATAAATTAAAGATAAAAAAACTCAATATCCAATTTTTCCAATAGGCTACAATAAGACCAAGGACAATTTTTGTATGCTTAAATTTTTTTGTATACTCTCAAATGTTACCCTTCCTCGTTGTGTTTCACCCTAATAGTCACTTACTTATATGTGGATTTACACCGAAGTACTTACATGTACGAGTACCCATGCTACTACAATAGAATGAATATTCCTTCATGTGAGCACATTTGTGTAACTATAAACTATGCGCTTAATGTGCGTTGATATGTATGTACGAGCATTTAGAACTTAAAGCAATTTGTAGTTTTTGAACGTGCTCATGTTATTGCACAACTAAAAGTTTATTGTATGGGCTAAGTATAGATGTGTGTGTGCCTGTGTGTGTTGGCAGCTTGTAAAATAATCACTTTTAAGTTCTTTCTGTATCTCCTCTGACATAATTGGGATTTGCATTTGACAACAAATTGTCTAACAGACGAGGCACATTTTTTGCCTTTGCCCAACTTAATGTGGTCAAAAAGGGAGGAACATTTAAAACAATGCCTTTTTCTAAGAGAGCTCTTCGAAGAATTAGTGTTTTGTATGTATTGAACATTTTATTATGAGCATATGGCAAATATGTATGAAAAACATGACTACCATATGATAGAGAAGGGGTTAGAGGACATTTAGTATCATTTATATAAGTTCTTATATCGCCACAATAAAATATCTTGCATTTCATTTTATATGTATTTGCATTGATTTTTTTACTGATGCTCGCATAAGTGTTTTTGACTTGCAGGCCTATGTGGCGTATGAGTGTTGCGTTCATTATACGCAACTAGCGTAAGTGGTACACAATTTTTTTATTCCCTCCAACACACAGCATATCTAAAATGAAATAGCCTTGAAAATAATTCTATTTTGAAAGGGGATTTGGATAACACCAAATTTAATTTTGGTTGAAAAATAAGCAATAATCAGGAACACATAATCACGCACCAATACGTGATTGTGTGTTACCGGTGCGTTCAGTAGCTGATCTGTGGGCGGTGAAATAAATCAAATCGGGTGTGCAAAATATTAACTGTTACCAAAACAGCAGTTATCGACTGATTTTCACTTTTGTATTGTGCTGGGTTGAGCACCAAAACTCTTAACTAGTAAAAAGGCATTTAAAACGGCCGGACCGAACTTTGCACACGCACCATCTCCGAAATGTATCAACGAAATATGGTTAAAATCCCACGAAAATTCATTATTCATGAACCCAAAATGTTTATTCGGGGAATTGCAAATTTTGTCATGAACATTCCATTAAAAAACAGGAGCAAAAATTCCACATTATCAATTAGTGCTGTCCGATTCAAGTTAAAGCTCAATGGTAAGGGACCTTCTTTTTGCCGAGATATCAGGAAATTCGTTGGCCTTTACGTAAAAAAAAATTATCTTTTAAAGGTTTAAAACTTTAAATCGGAAAATTGGTCTATATGGCAGCCATATCCAAACATGATCCGATCTGCAACAATATCTAGGAAGGATGTAAAGGGGTCCAAAACAACGAGAGACAGCAAATGTCAGTTAAATCAGATTATAAATATTCCTGTTATTGCGGAAAGGCCTTTTATAGGGAGATTGGTTTATATTACAGCTGTATTCAAATATCGATAGATCTTACACAACTCACTGTTGCAAGTTTAGCGAAATTTGGTAATAAAAGGGACTTTTTGGGCCAAGTCCTCAAATCGGAAATTAGTATATATGGTAGTTTATTTATATATGGTCTTAAATTTTAACGACGTCGGGGAAGTAAATGTTATTTTTATGAGACCTAGTCCTTAAATCTGCAGATCAGTCTATATGGGGCCTATATAAAGATATAGTCCGATATGGGCTATCTTCGAACTGAACCTGCATATGGTAGAAAAAGTATTTCTGTAAACTTTCAGCTCAATACATTCATTTTTAAAGACTACTAGCGGACTCGTTGTGCTTCGCTACACTAATTAGTGTTTGCGGCCCACTTGATATTCGATATTGATATTTATATTCGTATTTAACACCCAAATAACTTTCATTAGAATCCCATATTGTCCAGTTTGGCATACATGTCCATTTGGGGCATAATTCTAGGTTAGGGCGACTCCGCGGGAATGAAACCAAATTTGTATATAATTTTGGTATTCTACATTCAAATACGTTTCGTTTGAGTCTCATTTTGTCCCGTTTAGTCTGGAAATAAACCCCAAACTTTATATTCTACTCTCAAGTACCTTTTGTTTGAATACCCGATCCAAATCGGCTTACATGTCCGTTTGGAGGTGACTTTTTGGTTTGTGGCGGTCTCCTTGGCACTTGACCACAAATTTTTTATAAGTTTCGTATTCTGCAATACATCTAATTACCTTTCGATTGGTACCCATATTGCCACAAACGGTAAATATGTTATTTTTGGGTGGTGTTTGGGGATGGGATGGTCCCTCCAACACCTATGGTTGAATTGTTAAATCAATTTCGCACCCTATCCTATGGTGGTGGGTATAAAAAGCGATGTCGCCAAAAAATTCAACATTTTTTTTACATCATTTTTATTGGATTTCATTCACATTTTTATATCCACCACCGAAGAAGGGAGATATATTCATTTTGTCATTCTGCCTGCAACACATCGATATATCTATTTCCGTATTTGTATATAGCTGCCATTTACACCAATCTCCCGATTTAAGGTCTTGGGCCCATAAAATCAGCGTTTAACACCCGATTTCGCTGAAATTTGGCACACTGTGCTGTGTTTGACTCTCCGACATCCGTGTCATATGTGGGCCTGATCGATTAATATTTGGATATAGCTGCCAAACAGACCGATCTACCGATTTATATAATGTGTTGCCTTAGGCTCTTCAACATTCGTATCGAGTATTGTCACGATTGTGCTATATTTGGATATAGCTGCCGTACGGAACGATCCCCCGACACTGTGACTTATGTTTGGCTTCTCGACATTCGTGTCTTATATGGTTCCGATGGGTTTATATTTGGATGTAGCTGTCATATAGACCGATCTTCCCAATTTAGTTCTTGGGCCCATAAAAGCAGTGTTAATTACCCGATATGCCTGTTTGCGAGGAAGGGAAAGGTGGGCCAATTTGACGCACCACATTTCGTCAACAAAACGATTTCGATATCAGATAAGGTCTGATACTTAGGAGTGATCTTGGATAGGAAACTTAATTGGAAATGTCACATGAGAAGACTCACAGATGTTGGGCACTATGTAGACGGCTTGTGGGCTCGAAATGGGGCCTGAATAGGAGGATAGTTCACTGGCTCTACAGGAGCGTGATAAGACTAATGCTTACTTACGCCTCAGTAGTTTGGTGTACTGCTATGGAGAAAAAGTGCAAAGTGTTGTCTTGGCATAAGCGGAGCGCTGGGGACCACGCCCACTAGGGCTCTGGAGACTATTCCAGATATCCGACCCATTGAAATACAAATTAGGTTTGAGTCAGCCATTGTGTCTATGATACTTAAGCCGATGGGAAATTGGATTGATGATGGGAGCAGCTCATACCATGGCGGTATAATTGAGGCGACGATAGGAAACATGGAAGGAAGGGAAGAGGTTTCCGATCGGAGTCATTGCTGCCAGCGGCACAGTCTTGAACAGACGAAACTCTGGTATTTCGTGATTGAAGCAGTTTCAATTAAAAAATTAATTGGATCAATTAATTTCGTGATTGGATGTAAAACAATTTCTCAGCTGTTAAGAAATTGTTGAAATAACAACGAGCATATAACTCTTTGGCGCTATATGAAGTTTAATCTTGCACAAATTTAGTTCATTTTAACAAGTGTTGAGGTTCAAAATTTTGTGTGCAGCTGCCATTTAGACCAATTTTATATTTTACGATGTTGAACAGTGAATTGTATTTATCAAACCACTCGACGTCGGTGCAAATCGGACCATATTTCGATAATGCTGCAATAGGTTTATAATAACGCATGCGGCATAAAAAAATTGGCCATAAAAACTATAACAGGAAGGCCGACCAAAAATTCTGCCAGAGTATGGCGAAACACCTTTTAATGTATCTTACTCAAATAGACAAAGCGGCGTAAGGAACATACAACACTCAATCAAGGATATATTGATTTGAAACTACAAAAAATAGAATTCATTCATATCTCCCCCAATTTATATTTTCAGCGGTGTTTATCGCCTTACTAATGCTGGCTACATTTCTAAGGTATTCTGCTGTGTTAAAACTGCTCTACCAAGTGCTGTCGCTATGCGGCACGCCATTCGGACTCGGCATAAAAAGGAGGCCCCATATCAGTGAGCTTAAAATTTAAGCGGACTGCGCTCATTGATATGATGAAAGTATCCCTTGTTCCTTAATGGATGTTAATGGGAAATTTAGTATTTGTATTTAATGTTATTCTACTCTACTTCCCAAGATGTAGGAATAGTATAGTTTGGAAGTACGTAAAATGCTATTCTTAAGAACAGCAGAAGAATAACTTCCAATTTATGTTGCTGGGTATTTATTATCAAAAGGATACAAGTTAAAGGAAATGTTCCCATATTAATGTTTACAAATACTTGCCTTCCTTAAAATGCTATCAAGTCTTATAAGTGAATACCAAAGATATTTTTGGAAAAAGTGTGAAGAAAAAAAGCCTCCTTCCAGCAAGAATGTTATTTTCTTCACAATTCTATGTCCATTTGAATCTGAATATATTTCCTAGGCATACATACATGCATACAACATGAGCCTTTTGAAATGTGAGTGCCTCCGTATGACGTATGGCATTAGGAGGCAACCGACCCTTTGTGTAATAGACCGTGTATAAGAATTTTAAGCCTCCCTCACTTGCCATTTGCAATGGCCTCATACGTGTTGACCATAAACAAAAGGTTAGCTATTTTCAGCTCTTTGTGATTTGTGAAGGTATACATTTAGTAATGGAAGGGATTCTAGGCTTCTTTCTGCTGCCATGAAAATAAATGGTAAATGTGTGGGCCATACCAGTAGTAGTTGCTGTATGACCACCCTACTGGTGCTATGGTCTCAAAGGCATTGTATCATTTACTTTGGTGAGAATTTGTTAATAGCGCTAAGTACTTAATTCAAGGCGATTTTTTTGCACATACTTAAATTAAGCTCTAATGTCCTTGTTAAACACACCTCTTAGCTCATGGTGTTTAGGTAAGTCTCATAAATACATAGGTTTACAAAAAAAAAAAAAATAAGTTGTATATACTCGTATATAGGGGAATGTTAAACTTTTGTTTCTTACCTCATTTTTATTATTGCCTTTCGTTTCCTTTCCTTTTTCCTTGGGAAACAACATTTATAAGCTTTCTTTTGTTTGGTGTTTTGCTTTCTTTTCCGTTCTATTTTGTTTTTTTTTCTTTATATCCTTCTTTATTGAGTTCGATTGAATACATCTAAATATAAATTTGGTTTAGTCTTTTCTTATTATCGTATTTAATAGGTTTATATACATTTTCTATAACGCTTAGGAATAAAATTACCAGGTAAAGAATAATAAATTCTCAATAAAAAAAAAATAAAGTCAAATAAAAATAAACGAGAGATAAAATGTCTTAATAAACAGGAATCTAAAGCTGGTATGTTTTTCCATAGGTTGTAGGTAGATATGTTTGGCAAAAGAAAATAAAAGTGACGAATAAGAGGAAATTAAATAAAAAAATTTATAGAAATGTTTAACACCAATCTCTTTGAACTTAAATGTAATTGGCTTCTGAATGAGATGTTAGAAGGAAATATTTTTTTGGAAATAAAAAAAAAATATTTAAAAAAAGTATTTAAATGTTATATACACATACTTTTATTTATTAAAATTTTCTATTATTATTATATTTTATGTATAATTGTTTGTTCTGGGTTTCACTTCTCCCCTTAAATGAACTGCTTGTTATCACGTTAATAAAGTTCTTAGATAAAACCAAAATGGGATCTTACAACAAATAATTAATTTCGACTTTTATATCATATATCATTTTATTTTATTTTATTTCTATTTTATTTTATTTTATTTTATTTTATTTTATTTTATTTTATTTTATTTTATTTTATTTTTTTTTATTTTATTTTATTTTATTTTATTTTATTTTATTTTATTTTATTTTATTTTATTTTATTTTATTTTATTTTATTTTATTTTATTTTATTTTATTTTATTTTATTTTATTTTATTTTATTTTATTTTATTTTATTTTATTTTATTTTATTTTATTTTATTTTATTTTATTTTATTTTATTTTATTTTATTTTATTTTATTTTATTTTATTTTATTGTATATTATTTTATTTCTATCATTTCATTTTAATTGAAGTTAATTTAATATTTTAAATTTATTTTTTCACTTCAAGTCAATATTTTTAAAGGTTCTTCTTCAATTCCCTAAACATTTTGCCAACCATATCCACCATTGAACCCCTGAAATTGCCTATGCAAATAATTTTGGTCTAAGGTAAACAACAAGTCAATGGGCTTTTCACCACACATCTCATGTGGTGACCCCATTCACTATCGTAAGTAATAAGAGTGGAATTAATAAAAATGGAATTGTTGAAGTAAAATACGTTTTTTGTTTTGCTACCAATCAAATAAACCTTGGGATTACCAACAAACAAATGGGACTGGGAGAAGGAGTGTTTTGTTTAAGCACCTAGATGTCTCCTAAGGATTCTTCTTCTTCTTTGCAAACATCCATGGGCACCACCATGGTCGAAGGTTTACGCAGACGCAGCAATACCGGATAGTGTAGATCAGCATCATATAATGAGGAATTCATAAGCTCCAGATGACGTCGCCATATGGTCTCGTTGTAGCGTTGAGTCAAGGCTACCTGAAAGCCTTGTTTCACAGCCTCATCAATGAACAACGACATGGTCTTGCCACGCCTGGGAGCCATGACCAGGGCTTCGCCTTTTGGAGAGAGGTAATACCATATGGTATCGACCAGAGATGAGCGGGCCTCATCAAAGAAAAGACAGTCGGCCGACAGGATAACATCGAATTTTCCAGCCTCAGAAGGGGAACGACTCGCCTTGTCCTGCCACTTGAGCACCGAACACTTGGTATAGCAGGCCATCTCATTGAGACACACTGTCTTCTTGACATTCTCCACCGACACCTCATTGCCATCGGTCAAGTGTACCGCATAGGGTTTGGCATATTTCGATAGCATCAGGCCCGATAAACAGGTGAAGCCACCTCCCAACTCCAAAATCCATTTGCCATTGTATGAAGCCAAATCGGAGAGAACGAAAGCGGTTAGGGCCTCTTCCGAAGGCCAAACACATATGTTGCCGGTATTATTGAAGCCCATCAAATCAGAGGCTGTCAAATGCCGCTCCATATGATGGATATTCACTGTATACTCCTGCTGCCCATTTGTGCTGCCATCCAATATCACTTTGTATTTGTACCAATTCTCGGCTTTGCCCAAATAATTCAGGGTGCCATGATCCTCAAAGCTATCCTGACGCAATAGATCAAATGACTTGAAACGCCTCACTGAGGCGGTATTTTGTTCAGGCGTACATTCCTCCCCGGAGGAGGAGACCGTCTCCTCGGAGTCTTTGCGTAATACCTTGGCCAATATCTTCCATCGTTTGCGGGCAGTGTTCTGGGTGACAGGGGTGGCTGGTGGCGTTAGAGGTAATATGGCTTTGATGTCATCACATTTAACGCTAAGCGGTTGTAATTTTTCAGGACTAGAGTTGGTATCCATAATGGCTGAGGCATGGGGGGTTGCCTTTGCAACTCCCATTTTACTAGATTCCTGCTGCTGCTGTCGCTCTATAGAGGAATTTAATGGTGGTGAGGGTGAAGGCGTAGGCGTTGCTGCACTGCCCTTAAAAATATTCGTGCTACCATTCTCTTTGATTGTATTTAGGGTATTATCGATATCATAATCCCACATTATTGATATGGACGATAGTTGTTGCTGTGGCTGTGGCTGTGCTTGTTGCTTGTTTTGAGTTGAGTTGAAATCCGTATTTGCTTGACAAACCGCACTTGGATTTTGTACTGACGGCGTTGACATTATATTTGAGGCTTATTTTGTTTTTGTATTGGTGTTTTATGATTTGTTAAGATTTTTTTTTTTTTTGATTTTTTCCTTTTTGGTTTTATCTACAATGCTGTTTGGTTTTCTTGTGTATAATGACGTTTTCTTGTTTTTTTTTTTATTAACTTTTGATATGATGTTTTGAGTATGATGAGAGTTGTTGGGAGTTTTAAGTTTATCGCTCGCTCTCTTATCTTTTCATATTGGTTTTTGATTGTGTTATAGTTGTAGTAGAGAATAGTAGGTATGGTTCCTTAGATTAGTTGAGAATGGTGGCTATAATTGATAAAGGTTTGGTTTTGTACAAATCTGCAAAGAAAAAAATTTAAAAAAAATAAAAAAAACATAATTTTAGTAAAGATGTAAAAGTATAAGAAATTTAACATGTATAAAAAAGATTTTAGAATTATGGAAAAAAGCAAGGAGTTTTAATAACCCCGGTAAGGTTTAAATGTCTAGTTACAGCACAACCGACGTAATTTTTTTTAAGTTTTTCTTAAAATGTATTTTTTTTATTCATTTTTATTTTTTTAACAAATATTGTCTTATTTTTTTAATTTATTTTTTTATTTTATTTCATTTCATTTCATTTATTTTAATTTATTTTATTTTATTTTATTTTATTTTATCTTATTTTATTTTATTTTATTTTATTTTATTTTATTTTATTTCATTTTATTTTATTTTATTTTATTTTATTTTATTTTATTTTATTTTATTTTATTTTATTTTATTTTATTTTATTTTTTTTATTTTATTTTATTTTATTTTATTTTATTTTATTTTATTTTATTTTATTTTATTTTATTGTATTTTATTTCATTTTATATTATTTATAGTTTTTAGCCTCATTTCTCAAAAAGTTGAAAGCCTTCAACTACACTAAGGCCCTAGCTAATGTCCCTTCTCTGTCGTTTTCCTTGGCAATTTGGAAAAGATGATTTTGCATGCTATATGCATGCAATTTATTTTAAAATATATTTTGCATATGTAAATAAACATCAACACACATACATACATATATGGCCATATATATTTATATTATATACATATTTTTAGTTTATGTATGTGCACTCATATGTGTAAGTTGTTATATTTCGTTTTATAAAGAAAATATCAAAAGATTTATTGTTGGTAGCAATGCAACAAAATGTTGCCAAACATAACTCTTCTTCATCATCATCATCATCGTCGTCTGCTTCATACGTATCTTAGTTGTTAAATGCCACACACTGTGTATGTGTGTGTGTGTTGAGGCTGCTGTAGGAAATTTGTCTTTGGGCCAAATATGACATTTACGTCATGTTCGTCCGTCCATCTATTTGTCTATAGCTCTATCGTTGCATGCCTCTTCTTAGTTTGGTTTGCCTTGCATCATTATTTTCAGTTGCCTTTGCTGCCACACAATTTCAGTTGCCAATGTAATGTGGCAATTGCAGTTGTTGCCTGACTTGACGACTGTCACAATGATGATGATAATGATGTTGTTCTTGTTGTTGTATAATTGCTACACTGCTGTGCTTTGTTACAAATGCTTGCTGTTCTTGTTATTGTTGTTGCTCTGCCGCTGAGGTTTTTGAGGGCATTTGGCATTCATTTGAAGAATTTGCAATGCCGTAAAATTTAATTTGATGTCAATTCGTAAGATTAATTTTAAAAGACATTTTTCGTTAATTAATCGTGAATAATGTTTTCTTTTTTTGGAAATCATAAATGATTTCTGTATGGAAAAAGAAGGAAAAAGGCTTTATGTAAGGCCGGGTCTAGACACCCACATTTAGTCAAAATATGATCCGATCTGGACCAAACTCGGAACGGACGTAAATGGGTCCAACACAATTCACTGTTGGCAGCAATATCCATATTCGGGAAGGATGTTTAGGGGCTTATACAGCATAATCGGCCAATTCATACGTCATTTATGAGTAAAAGACTTTCAATCGAGAAATCGGTCTATATGGTGGCTATATACAAATATGATCCGAGCTGAACCCTACTCAGCACATACGTCGGAGAAGGGCCTAACACAGCTCACAATGACAAATTTTTGCGAAAGCTTATTACCAGCTTTCGCAAATATGCCTTTTATGATCCCAAGAACTAAAACCGGGAGATCAGTATATATAGCAGCTTTGTCTAAATATAGTCCGATTTAGACCATTCTCGGTAAGGATGTAGAGGGGTCCAATATAACTCACGATGCCAAATTTCGAGTTATAAATGCAGCTTTAAGACCTTAAGTTCGGAAACCGATATATATGACGAGTATGGTCCATCGAACTTTATTTGAATAGAGAGAGATCTACAATCGATGACTCTCCTTGCTCTGCAGACTTTTTCTGCTTGACAATAGGATCAACCTACCCACTTTCCATATCTCGGGTATTACCAGGGTCGAGACCGAGAAATTGAGTGCTTCCCGGGAGTACTCAACCAGAATGAAGATTTTGGGTTTCAACTAAATCTGCGTTTTCTAGATGCTTGAGCATCAACATTAAGATTTCATTAGAAGGTTTGGCTTGCTTTATTTTTTTTTTTTTTTTGCAAATACTTTGCCCATGAACATTCTACTAAGGAACAGGGGCAAACTTCTCACATATCAATGAGTGCAGTCCGATTCAAGTATAAGCTCAATGATAAGGGGCCTCCTTTTTATAGCCGAGTCCGAACGGCATGCTGCAAATGATAGAGTACCCCACAAATGTCGCTAGCATTAGAAGGGGAAAACCGCAGTGGAAAATATTTCCTGATGTTCTTGCCAGGATTTGAATCCAGACGTTCATAGGTGGACATGCTAATCTCTGCGCTATGATGGCCACCTTATTACCTCACCAAAAGTTTCCGATCTGAATACTTCTGGTATGCAGGGATTACTGCTTGGCACTCGCTGTCCGCTAAAAACAGGGATAATAGAGAGAGAGAGAGAGCGAGAAAGATAGTGATCAGCCTGTATGACTCTCCTTGGTCTGCAGACTTTCCCAGCTTGAGAACAGGGTCAGCATGTCATTTGCCATATCTCGGGTATTTCCAGGGTGGAGGAGAACGAAGCTGCTGGCGATCGATAAGAGGTGGGTACTGCAGGTTACGTGGTACTGTGCCATAGGCTACATGGCGGCACGCATGGGAATACCCCATAATGGTATCTGTAGAAATTGCCTCGATGAGGATGAAGAGTAGACTATTGAGCACTTGCTGTGTTCATGAACTTGCGAACGTACCTCTAGCAAGATGGTTCCGACGAGATCCGTTTCTTCACCTTCCCCTGCTCGGGGTCCCCATTCCTACTGTTTTTATACCCACCACCGAAGGATGGGGGTATATTCATTTTGTCATTCCGTTTGCAACACATCGAAATATCCATTTCCGACCCTATAAAGTATATATATTCTTGATCAGCGTAAAAATCTAAGACGATCTAGCCATGTCCGTCCGTCTGTCCGTCTGTCTGTTGAAATCACGCTACAGTCTTTAAAAATAGAGATATTGAGCTGAAATTTTGCACAGATTCTTTTTTTGTCCATAAGCAGGTTAAGTTCGAAGATGGGCTATATCGGACTATATCTTGATATAGCCCCCATATAGACCGATCCGCCGATTTAGGGTCTTAGGCCCATAAAAGCCACATTTATTATCCGATTTTGTTGAAATTTGGGACAGTGAGTTGTGTTAGGCCCTTCGACATCCTTTGTCAATTTGGCTCAGATCGGTTCAGATTTGGATATAGCTGCCATATAGACCGATCCTCCGATTTAGGGTCTAAGGCCCATAAAAGCCACATTTATGGTCCGATTTCGCTGAAATTTGGTACAGTGAGTTGTGTTAGGCCCTTCGACATCCTTTGTCAATTTGGCTCAGATCGGTCCAGATTTGGATATAGCTGCCATATAGACCGATCCTCCGATTTAGGGTCTAAGGCCCATAAAAGCCACATTTATGGTCCGATTTCGCTGAAATTTGGGGCAGTGAGTTGCCTTAGGCCCCTTGACATGTTTCTTTAATTTGGTCCAGATCGGTTCAGATTTGGGTATAGCTGCCATATAGACCGATCCTCCAGTTTAGGGTCTTAGGCCCACAAAAGCCACATTTATTATCCGATTTTGATGAAATTCGGGGCAGTGAATTGTGTAAGGCCCATCGACATCCTTCGTTAATTTGGCTCAGATCGGTCCAGATTTGGATATAGCTGCCATATAGATCGATCCTCCGATTTATGGTGTAAGGCCCATAATAGCCACATTCATTATCCGATTTTGCTGAAATTTGGGACAGTGAGATGTGTTAGGCACTTTGACATATTTCTTCAATTTGGTCCAGATCGGTTCAAATTTGGATATAGCTGTCATATAGACCGATTTCTTGATTTATGGTTTTGGGCCCATAAAATGCTCATTTATTGCCCGATGTCCCCGAAATTTGGAACGGTGAGTTAAGTTAAGCCCCTTGACATACTTCTGCAATATCGCACAGATCGGTCCAGATTTGGATATAGCTGCCATATAGACCGATATCTAGGTTTCAGGTTTTGGGGCCATAAAAGACGCATTTATTGTCCGATGTCGCTGAAATTTGAGACAGTGAGTTTGGTTAGGCTCTTCGACGTCCTTCTTCAATTTTGCCCAGATCAGTCCAGATTTGAATATAGCTGCCATATAGACCGATCTCTGGATTTAAGGTTTAGGGCCCATAAAAGAGGCATTTTTTGTCCGATTTTGCCGAAATTTGGGACAGTGCTTAATGTTAGGCTCTTCGACATGTTAATGCAACTTGGCCCAAATCGGTCCAGATATTGGATATAGCTGCCATGTAGACCGATATCTCGATTTAAAGTCTTGGCCCCATAAAAGGCAATCCCATTTCACTGAAATTTGACACAGTGACTTATGTTCGGCTTTTCGACATCCGTGTCGTATATAGTTCAGATCGGTATGAGGTATGAAATTTATATGAGTATAAGGTATGAAATTTTCACTGAATATTTATGAAAGGTGGTTTACATATATACCCGAGGTGGTGGGTATCCAAAGTTCGGCCCGGCCGAACTTAACGCCTTTTTACTTGTTCTTTTATTCGTGTATAACCTCTAGCCCGAGGTCTCACATCTTCTTTCTCTTTCCTTTCTTTCTAGGGTACCACAATGAGCCAGACTGGCCTCCGAGTGAACTAACCTTTGGTGGGCAACCCACTTAACCTAGCCTATGGGATCCACATAGTTGCCAATTGCAAATTTTGCCCATGAGCATTCCACTAAGGAACAGGAGCAAACTTCTCACATATCAATGAGTGCAATCCGATTCAAGTTTAAGCTCAATGTTAAGGGGCCTCCTTTTTATATCCGAGTCCGAACGGCGTGCCCCAGTGCGACACCTCTTTGGGGCGAAGTTTTACATGGCGTAGTACCTCGCAAATGTGGGGGAAAATTACCGCTGAAAAATTTTTTTGAGGTCTCGTCAGGATTCGAACCCAGGCTTTCAGCGTTATAGGCAGACTTGCTTATCTCTGCGCTACGGTGTCCCCCAGGATCCACATAAAAGCTTTTTTTAAATTTTCCACAATTTTCAAAATTTTTCATATAATCTCAGCTTGTGGATTTTCTGTTTTTTTTTGGGAATTAAGGGATAATTCAACAAAATATTGTATTCAATTGAACTTTTCTAAAACTTCCAATATTTTGTAATTCTCCAAATTGCTAACAATTACCTTACTCCTACGTCACCTCGCCAATAACAAGGAACCTAAACTTGTATCGGACAGCACTTATTGATATGAGAGACAGGTATTCCTGATGTTCTAAAATGGAATGATCAAGGGAAAGTTTGTTTTTGATCTGTGATGACCTATATGCATATCAGTACAATTTATTTAAGTGAACATTTTCATTAGTTCACTTTATGTTAATAATCTCATCAAAAGCATATGCATTGCTATGGCAAATTAAGCGAACACTTGTTGTGTTGTTGTCTGAAATTCAATGTCGACTTATTTTGTGCAGATAAGTTGAACTGGATTAAGCTCCATACAAAGTTTTATTATATGCATTCACTCATAAAACATGCCTCAATATAAGCATTTGTGCAAACAAAAATTATTTTTAATGCAAGACTTTTATCATTCATATAAGTTTAATGACATTTCGTTTGGTGTAGAAAGGAAATGAATTTTTTCGTAATCTCTGGTGATGCATTCGTCAACTTGCATCAATGGTGAATGCGACGTTAATTTTTGTTCATGGTTTGTGCTTAAAAATAAATTTGCATTTTCAGAAAATGACAGCTTTTTCTTTTATGTTTTGCACAACATTATGACTCAACAGTATTTATTAAAATATGACTATGGCAAGATGTATTCTTTTATGGACTTTAATTGAAATTAATATTTACAAACCATTTACCATTATAATAAAAAATTATAAAAGGTTGAGCTATAAAAAAGGGACATGTATTGAAAATGTAAATGTCAACATGAATGAAGTAGGCAAAATATATTATTAAATTGTATTTTTGTATGTCGTTTAAAAAAGTGACGCTATACACGCTTCATGCCACCTACGATGTACATTGACAAAAACACACTCACACAAGAACAAACGCCAACACATGACAAAATTCCCATATTAATATTGTACAACAATTTTAAACTCAATAACAAAGCAGGCTCCCTTTCTTTAAATAATTCATTGATTCAATATTCCCTTGAAATGATTCCAAGAAAAATGTGATAAATTTCACACAATTATTTGATACTCGTAGTACAAGCCGAAAAGTCCCACGCTTCAATTTCCAACAACTTTTATTGTGTAATTCTTTAGACATTTTACACATCGATTTAATTTAAATAATTCCATTTGATTCCTATGGAGATAACTTTAATTTTTTTATTTTCTACAAAGAGGGCAAAAATTGGGCCATGTCGACTGTGTAGATAAACGTCTGTGTTAGAATGATAGGGAGAGTGTCAGAACAAATTTTATTACAAATTTCGGTACCCAATTTCTTAAAGAAAAAATTTTGCTAAAATTTTTTTGAGTAGCGAAAATGTTTCTATAAAAAATTTGGTAACGAAATAAAAAATTTGGTAACGAAATTTTTTAAATAAAAAATTAGGTAGCAAAATTTTTTCTATAAAAAAATTCGTTACCAAATTTTTTATAGAAACATTTTCGCTACCCAATTTATATAGAAAAAATCTCGCTACAAAGTTTTTTATAAAAAAAAATTTCGCTAGCAAAAAAAATTACTGTACCAATTTTTTTATAGAAAAAATTTCGCTACCAAATTTTTTAACGAAAAAATTTTGCTACCAAGAAAAAATTTCGGTACCAAATTTTTTATAGGAACAATTTCGATACCAAATTTTTTATAGAAAAAATTTCCGTACCAAATTTTTTATAAAAAAAAATGTAGCTACCAAAATTTTTATAAGAAAATTTCGGTATCAATTTTTTTATAGAAAAAATTTTGGTTCAAAATTTTTTATAGAAAAAATTTCGGTATTAATATTTTCATAGAAAAAAAAATCGCTATTTTTTGAAGAAAAAATTTCGTTACCAAATATTTTATGGAAAATATTTCAGTACCAAATTTTTTATAGAAAAAGTTTCGCTATCAAATTTTTTACAGAAAAAATTCCAATAACCAATTTTCATAGAAAAAACGTTTGCTACCAAATTTTTTAACAAAAAAATTTTTTTATAGACAAAATTTCGGTGCCATATCTTTAAAGAAAAAATCGTTGCCAAATTGTTATTGAGAAAAATTTCCCTACCAAATTTTTTATAGAAAAAATTTCACTGTCGCTACCAATTTTTTTATAAAAAATATTTCGGTGCCAACTTTTTGTAAAAGAAATTTCATCGTAAAATTTTTAATAGACAAAATTTCGGTACCATATTCTTTATAGAAAAAAATTCCCTACTAAATTTTTTATTGAAAAAATTTCGCTACCAAATTTTCTGTAGAAAAAATTTTGCTGCCAAATTTCTTATAGATAAAATGTCGCTACCAATTATTTTTTTTAAATTCGCTACCAAATTTTTTTTGAAAAAAAATCCTCTACTAAATTCTGTATAGAAAAAATTTCAGTACCATATTCATAGAAAAAATTTCACTTATAAATTTATTGAAGTGAAATTACAGATTATTACAGAAAAAATTTCGCAACCAAATTTTTTCTATAAAATTTTTTATAAAAAAATTTCGCTACCATATTTTTTATAGGAAAAATTTTGTGACCAAATTTTTAACAGAAAAAATGTAGCAACCATAGTTTTTAAAGAAAAAATTTCGCAATCAAATTTTTTATAGAAAAAATTTCGCTACCAAATTGTTTATAGAAAAATTTCGCTACCAAATTGTTTATAGAAAAAAATTTCAAACTTAGTGATTTCGTGCTTTATTTCACATTTAATGTTTCCACCAAATAACTGATGATGAGTGGTGCTTCATTTTTCAAGATTTTCAGCACCAAATTTTTATAAAAATTTTTTCAAATTTTTAAAAGAAAAATTTCGGTGCCTGTTTGATGAAGAAAAAATTTCGCTATTAATTTTTTTCTATAAAATATTTTTTATAAAAGAATATCGCTACCATTTTTTTATAGGAAAAATTTGGTGACCAAATTTTTTATAGAAAAAATTTCGCAACCAAAGTTTTTAAAGAAAAATTTCCGCGACCAAAGTTTTTAAAGAAAAATTTCCGCGACCAAATTTTTTATAAAACAAATTTCGCGACCAAACATTTTATAGAAAAAATTTCGCGACCAAATTTTTAAAGAAAAAAATTGGCTGCAAAATTTCTTATAGAAAAAATTAAGCTACTAAAAAAAATTTCGCTGCCAAATTTCTTATAGAAAAAATTTCGCTACCAATTTTTTTATACACAAAATATCGGTACCAAATTTTTTATAGAAAAAGTTTTGTGACCAAATTTTTTTATAAAAAAAAATTTGCGATCAAATTTTTTATAGAAAAAATTTCGATACCAAAGTTTTTATAGAAAAAATTTTTATACCAAAATTTTTATAGAAAAAATTTTTATACCAAAATTTTTATAGAAAAAATTTCGCTACCAAAGTTTTAATAGAAAAAATTTCGCTGCCAAATTTGCTATATAAAAAATTTCGGTACCAAATTGTTTACTGAAAAAAAATTCGATACCAAATTTTTTTTAGTCAAAAATTTCGAATTTTGTGATTTTGAGCTTTATATTACATTTTTTGTTTTCCACCGATGGTGATTGATGTTTCATATTTCAAAAATATCTAAAATTGTTTCGTTAAGTCTAATTGGGATTTTTAAGTAAAATTTAAGAATTATAGGATTTCTTTACAATTTACGTTATGAAAATTTTTTTTCATATTGCTAAAATTTCTAAAATTTTTTCGTAAAATCTCCTTATTGGGATTTTGAAAAAAAAAAATTAGGAATTGTGCGATTTATTTACAATTAGCACTTTTTTCTAATTAAGAATGCTGTTGAAATCACAACATTTGAAAAACATTTCTATCATCATCCCATTAGAGCAGAAACACCATCCTAATAGTTTGAATTTCTAATCATTGTGTATAATTGCCATAAAATATTTAAGCAAATGGATTTTGCTTGCCATCACTGAACTAATGCCAACTTTGCTAATCTTTTTGTTTGTCGTTAAATAAAAATCTGGACAAAAAAAGTAGAATAATTATCTGCGATGCTGCTCTGACGTGTATCAACTGCGAGTTACGTAGATGAAGAAAAAAATCAAGTGTAAAAATGAAACGAAAAAATAAACATAAAAAAATGTTTATTAGTGATAAAAAAGGCACAGTGTAACGAAAGCAGCATAAAATATAAATCGCTGAAGAAAAATTTGGAATCAGCCTAAAATTTTCAAAAGCAATTAAAAAAAAATGTATGAAAAATATTTTTAACTCCTTATTCATTAAACATTTTTTTTATTAGAAGTTATCAAAATTAATATTTGGTGATATTTGATCAATTATTATCAGTTTGCCTTTAATTCCCAAAATATTTTATATTATATGCTCACAGGAGTTATATGTTTTTCCAAAAAAAAAAAAAATCAGATTTCCATTTGAAAACTTCTTTCAAATTTTCTTCGATTCAGATTTTTTTACAATATCCCCTCATTGGGACTTGCAGTGTTTTTTTAGGGTTTGCGGATAAGTCAATAATAAATAATATTTTTTTTTTCAAATATATTTTTTCAAAATATATTAAAAATATTCTCCTGGTATTTTAGGGAAAATTTTGGAAATTATAAGATTTGTTAAAGAAACTATTTTCCCGAAATGTTTTATAAAATATCATCTGTGGTGTTTCCAGGGTTTTTTAGGAATTATGAGATAGGTTAAAGGATATTGGTTTTTCTGTTAGGTTAGGTTGAAAAGAGGGTACAGATATTAATCCGCCCCATGCCACTATGGGCATACACCGTAGCCAGAAATCTGCTTGTTGAGCGCTCTAAAAACTAAAAAGTAACCTCTAAAAAAAAGATTTTAAGTTACGAATTCCGTGCTATTCACAAAATCCTTAATTGTTTTCCATACCACTACCTTAAGTTGGTTCTTGTTTGGTATTGTGTCCCCACCTAAGCACAAATGTCTTTTAGCCGCGAAAGCCGGGCAATGACATAGGAAATGCTCCAGCGTCTTATCATCATAAGTGAGCACGTAGTCCTATGTGATCCGTTATAACACCAAAGCTATACTGACCTCCTTCTTACTTTCTTTCAGTAACAGTGTCCTCCTCTCACGATCTGGATCACCCCATAAGATTTTCGCCGTTCTACCGCGACTGCGTCGACCAGAAAGGCTTCGGGTTAACTAAGTTCATCGACGGCAGCTCTCTGGCCTTCACTGCCAAATCGTCTGTCATTTCATTCCTCCTTACTCCGTTATGGCCCGGCACCCAAACGATATTGATTGTGCCATCCTCAGAGAAGGCTTTATTCTCCTTCTTACACTGCAAGACTGTTCGTGACCTTATCCTCCTGGTTGTTAGTGCCCTTTGGGCGCCCCGGTAGCCGAGTTGGTAGCGTGCTTGGACTACCAGTGCAGGAGTCGTGGGTTCGATTCCCGCGAAAAGCCTTGGTCTATCGCTACTGTGGTATCACAATGGTCTTAAAATTGTCTAAGTGAGTCTGTAAAGGACTGCCACTTTTACCTAACCTAACATATGGCCATTTTACTGTCCGTAAAGATGTTCACATTCGACGTCTTTGCTTTAGTACCACACCAGTTCACGATTTTACTCTCCGTTAAGATGTTCACACTCGATTTTCCAGACGGCAATGCTAGGGTTCCGTCAATCCAAGAGTGTGCCACCGGCAGCAGTGCCTCGCACTCCACCTCAAGTGTGGTCTCAGGTATACGATCGGAAACCTCTTCCCTTCCTTCCAGATTTTCTATCGTCGCCTCGACCATGCCGCGATCGCCTTAAGTCTCATAGCCGCAGTGGCTGCCTCACACTTCATCTATATGTCAATGGGTCGGATATCTAGAATAGTCTCCAGTTCTCAAAATCGTCTTCCTCGTGAATAGGCATATTTCAGTCTTCTCTGGGTTAACATTGAGACCTCTAGGTCTAGCCCTGTCATATGCCATATGCAAGACCCTTTCGGCCTTTCTGCATAGCTCGTTCGGATCCTTACCCCTTAGAAGTATTGTCACATCCTCTGCGTAGCAGACGGGTTCAAAACCCTCCCCAGTATGCATCCGTAATAGGTCATTTATGGCGGTCACCCATAGGAGTGGCGATAAAATGCCCCCCTGTGGCGTGCCCTGTGCCACTTTCTCCCTTATATTTATGCCATGGGACACACTAAGGACCGGGTCCACCCGGTACTGGTCTAAGGATTGGATCAGTGTGTCGCTCCACACATTGTTAAAAACCCCTTCGATGTCAATGCATACCGCCAGGATGTACGATTTGGCATCGAAGGATTCTTCTATTTTATGCACAACCTCGTGCAGGGCAGTCTCTACCGACCTTCCCTTGACATACGCATGCTGTTTGTATTTGAGCAGTTCGCTGGATGTCATACTCATCATGGTGTCCACAATACGTTCCATGGTTTTAAGTAGAGGGGACGTAAGGCCTATGGGTCTGTAGGCCTTTGGTGTCGCATAACTTGCCTTGCCGGGCTTGGGTATAAACACCAACCTTGCCTCCAGTCAGGCGTTCGGAGTATATGCAATTCCTTGGCTAGACGAGGCACCTGATAGTCTGCCTCTTTCTGTAGTTACGCCGGGAATATTGCATCAGGTTCGGGTGACTTAAATGGTTTAAAGCTCCTCAAGGATTTTTTCACCATATATTCCATTATTATAAACCTTCGATCAACGTCATTATTCCAAGATTCCGGCGTATCCGTGAGTCCATTGGTATGTTGTGGAAAATGGGTTTTCATCAATAGCCTTGTCCTTGTCCTCTGCTCTCACTCCCATGTCGTCTACTAAAGTTTTAGTTTGGACATGAGTTTTTGAGAGAAACATTTTTATCTTGGCGGCGTCATTAACGCTACCGACCAGTTCGCAGAAAAGCTCGCAGGAGGCACGTTTTGCAACTCTGGTAATCTTATTGTATTCCTTGAGCCGTGTGTAATACACATCCCAGTAAACTTCCGCTTTTGTACGAAGTGCTCTGCTCCGGTCTTCCAGAGTTTTTCTTGGGCTGATTTCCTTTTCTGAAGAGGACAACTATCTTCGAAGGACTCCACCAGTGCAGTCGTACTCCTGTTGACATTTTCGTCAATGTCTTCTATGCTAGGACAATCTAAATTATCTTGCCCAAGTCTTCTTCTGAGTAGCCTTCTGAATTTTGTACAGTTGGTTTTCAACTTATTCCGGAAGCTTATCGGATTTGGCACTTGCCGTGCTATTCTAAACCGAATGTAGCGATGGTCAGAGAGAGTGTTCCATCGAGAGCCTCCAATCCTGAACCTCATCGATCAGATTTTCTGAACATATCGTCACATCTAATACCTCCTCCCAAATCCTATTAACAAAGGTTAAGATTTGGTTAAATTCCTAAAATTTTTCATAAAATCTCCTCATTGGAATTTTTGGAACATTTTTGGGAATTGTGGGATTAGTTACCCAATAACATTTTCTACCATTTAAATACTTTTTTCAGTATTTAAATTTTCAAAGTTTTCAATCAAGTCTCCTAATTGGAACTTTCACGTCTTTTGAGAAATTGCGGAATAACTCAACAAAAAAATTTAGAAATTCTCTAATTTTCTAATAGTTAAATTTTTCTACAATTTAATAAACTTTTTAAAATATTCATCTACACTTCATTTGCACTTCTTTTTTTATTATAGTTCCCCTAAACACTGTTCAATTAAACACACAAAATTGATATCTTTCCCCCCTTTACCTTTATCTTGAAATCCATTGCCAATGTCTTTGATATTTGCTAAACATTTTTACAATCATTGGGATGCTATACTAGGCTCCTAACACCATGGAGCTCTTTACCCATGTTTTTATGCCAGAGATAATGAATCATAAAACACTTCAGTATTTCTTTAGAATCTCAACGACTAAAACCCATAAAAATATATGCATAGAGGGACAATCTGACAGAGAAGTGAAAGAAGTGTGCTTTTGAAATGCCTTCCCGGTGGCTGCTGCTGTATGCTTGTGTTTAGATAAAATGGAATTAAATCTTATGAAAACTAATAAATTTCTAATAAGAACCAAGCAAACCATAAGCAAATAGTACAAATATTGCGACCTGAAGAATATAGACACCGAATGCCACGACGATGTGAAGGAAGTGGAAATGGAACTTGACGCGGACAACGACAATGACAATATAAACAAAATCCCTGCTTAATATATTTTTTTATCACTTTTTGCGCGCCCATAAATTCCTCCCATCACAAATCGGCGGACGGACAGCAAAATGAATATAAACAACAATTTAGCCGCTAGATTCCCAACCATTTAACAAACACTTGGATTTCTATTAATTTTCTTATTTTTTTGCTGGGAATTGGTATGTGGGAAATCATTGAAAGAATTTTGCTTTGGTGGTTTTATACATTTTGTCTAGTCATGATTTTTGTTTTTTTTTTTTTTTTTTTCTTTTGGATCATTCATTGATAAGTACGACATGTCTCCTTTATAATTTACCAACCTAAAGCATGTGGAATGGTTTTGTGGTAATGGCTATACCCTACATCACTAGCGTGGTAACTATAACACAAACCATTGATTTGAAATTCTCAGTTTTTCTTTCATTTCTAAAATTTTTCACAAAACCTCCGCATTGAAATTTTTTGAAAATTTTTTGGAATTGTGGAATATTTTCAAAAAATAATGTTTTCTTCCAACCGATAATATTTATTCGTTTCCATAAATTCCCAAGCTTTTGATAAAATTTCCTTATGGGGATTTGGGAGCAAAATCGCAGGATTAATCCATAATTAATGGTACTCCACCTTTGATCGATTTTTAAAATTTTTCAAAAATTTTCAAAAAAGTTTATCAAATTTCCATATTGGTATTATTTAAGAAAAAAACTTAAATAAATGTTTTTCTCCTTTTGATACAGGGTTTTCAGTTTTTCTTAGATTTTCAAAACTTTTCACAAAACCTCCTCATTGGGGTTTTTATGAGAATTTTGGTAGACTTTTGGTAAACTTATCCCAAATAAGTTTACTATTATTTTTTCCCTTTCCGTGATTTTTCGAACATATTCTAGCTAGAGATCATACTCAATTCTTTTTATTCAAAGAATAGCATAGGAAAGAACTTATAAAAGTTGGGCAAGTGTGTGTTATTATTCAAAACACTTTGAATGCCATCGTGGATCGCGATTTCTGATACGCCATGTATCTTCATCAACAAATGCAAATTTGCCCATGAACATTCCATTAAGGAACAGGGGCAAACTTCTCACATATCAATGAGTGCTGTCCGATTCAGGTTTAAGCTCAATTATAAGGGGCCTCCTTTTTGTAGCCGAGTCCAAACGGCGTGCCGCAGTGCGACATACCATTTTTTCAAACGGCATAATTCCTCACAAATGTCGCCAGCATTAGGAGGGTATAACCACCGCTGAAAATTTTTCTGATGTTCACGCTAGGATTCGAATCCAGGTGTTCAGCGTCATAGGCGGACATGCTAAACTCTGCGCTACGGTGGCCTCCAACCATTTCCATCAACACCTTCGTTAAATTGATAAATGGTGCCCTACATACCCATTGAATATTGAGTACGGTGTAGAACACGCTTTTGTTTTGAAACAGAGCTCAATAAGTCCTCTCCTCTCTCCTTAGCACACATTTTTCCATATAATCTTTTTTTTTTTAGTTTTCATAAATTCCCAAAAATTTTTATAAAATCTCCTTATCGGGATTCTTTAGAAAAAGTTTGGGAATCGAGATATCGGACTATATGGCAGCTATATTCAAATCTGGACCGATTTGGGCCAAGTTGCAGAAAAATGTCGAAGAGCCTAACACAACTCACTGTCCTAAATTTCGGAGAAATCGGACAATAAATGCGTCTTTTATGGCCCCAAAACCTTGAATCGAGAGATCGGTCTATATGGCAGCTATATTCAAATCTGGACATATCCGGACCAAATTGAAGATGTCGAGGGGCCTAACACAACTAACTGTCCCAAATTTCAGAATCGGATAATAAATGTGGCTTTTATAGGCTTAAGATCCCAAATCGGTGGATCGGTCTATATGATGGCTAAATCAAGATATAGTCCGATATAGACCATCTTAGAACTTAACCAGCTTAAGGACAATAAAAGTATCTGTGCAAAGTTTCAGCTCAATATCTCTATTTTTAAAGACTGTAGCGTGATTTCAACAGACAGACGGATGGGCACGGCTAGATCGTCTTAGATTTTTACGCTGATCAAGAATATAAATACTTTATAGTCAGAAATCGATATATCGATGTGTTGCAAACGGAATGACAAAGAAATATACCCGCATCCTTCGGTGGTGGGTATAAAAGAAGTAACCTCGAATAAGAAAATCTAAGTTGTTTTCCACGCCACTCCCCTAAGTTGGTTCATGTCTGGTATTGTGTCCCCACCTAAGCTAAACTCGTCTTCTTACGATCTGGATCCCCCCATAGGATTTTCGCCGTCTTGCCGACCGTTTCGCTGTTCCACAGGGAAGCATGCGCGTTCGCCGACCACGCCCTTAACTCGGCCTGCGTTGAACCGAAAGTCTTCGGGTTTACCAAGATTATTGACGGCAGTCCACTGGCCTTCACCGCCAAATCGTCTGGCCTTTCATTCCCACTTACCTAAAACGCACACCCAAACGATGCGGATTTTGCCATCCTCAGAGAAGGCGTTAATTTCCTTCTTACATTGCAAGACTGTTCGTAACCTTACCGTCCTGGTTGTTATTGCCCTTATGGCAATTTAACCATACCTATGGTAATGTTCACACTCGACGTCCTCACGTTAGCGTCACACCACCTCACGCATGACGTGATCGCCCGGACCTCTGCCTGCACGACCTATTATGGTCAGTCTAAAACAGATCTCAGTTCCTGTGTTCTCAATGCAAACCCCCAGGCCAACTCTGTCCTATAGCTTTGATCCATCCATGCAACATGATCTTCTAGATGGCAATACTAGGTTTTCGTCAATCTAAGACTGTGCCGCTGGCAGCAGTGCCTCGCACTCGACCTCAAGTGTCCTCCTTCCAGGTTTTATATCGTCTCGATTATACCGTAATGGTATGAGCTGCTCCCATCCTCAATCCATTCTCACATCGCCTTAAGTTTCATAGCCGCAGTGGCTGCCTCACACTTAATCTGTATGTCAATGGGTCGGATATCTAGAATAGTCTCCAATGTCCTAGTGAACGTGGTTCACATCGCTCCGCCTATGCCAAGGCAACATGTTCTCTGAATTACAGGGTTAGGCCAAAACTAATAGGTTTCCACCTTTGATCGATTTTTTTTTTAAATTTTCAATTTTTTTTAGAAAAATGTGAGTTTACAATTAAAATTTTTCTCGACATGTTTTTTTTTTGGTTTTTCATTCCCAACATCTTTTAAAAAATCTCCTCATTGGGAAATCCTCATAGGAAATTTTTGTGAATTATAGGATATTTTCACAAATAATGTTTTCCTCCAACCGATTATTTCAACACATTTTTAATAAATTTCCAACATTTTTATAAAATCTCCTTATTGGAAATTTAAGAAAAAAAATGGGGATTGATTTGTTGATGATGTTTTTGTACATTAACTAAAACTATCAACGTTTTTTTTTTTGCAATTCCCAAAATATTTTTATAGAATCTCCTCATTGGCATTATTAAGACAAAATTGGTAATTTTGGGATCATTCACAATTAATGGTTCTCTTCAACTAAAAAATTAAGATTTTTTAAGGAAAAAATTCTTTTCCCTTCTTTTTTTCAATCTTCCAGAAATCCCAAACTTTTAAAGTAAAATCTCCTTATTGAAAAAGCTTAGAAAATTGTTTGTTCTATTTGCTTGTTTACGATGTACGGTATCCCTATGTCCCCATTGCACGACTTCAATCTTGTTTTCTTTTTCAATACATTTCCAAATAAAATTTTTTGCTTTACAATGTTCTCCTCTTGAATCTATCGTCAAATCAGCAGTGGCGGTGTCTGAATGTGATTGTTTTGTGGTTGTTTGAAACAAATAATTAAAAATCTTGCGTTCGCGTGTCAAGAACCAATGCCAATTTTCACAAAATTTGTTTTCTTACGATTTGGCCAGAGATTTTGGTAGGAAACCGCAAACGCAATGATAATTCTCCATGTATTTGAAAAGCAATTTCAATAGCCATCGCCTCCAAATACCAAATAATTCAGCAAAAATACAAAGAAATAAAAAAACGCATCAGAACAACAACAACAACAGTAAATTATTTCCCCATTCTAAGCCCCCGCACTTGGATCATCAATCTCTATGGATTCAACCAGACCCACATTTTTACATATATATATTTTTTGGGGGGGGCCTAAGGTGTTCTAAGAGGCGGCGGGAATGTACACAAGCGAACACTGATGACCAAAAATAATTACCAGCTTGTGAATTGTTGTTAATTACTAGGTTTTTTTTTCCTATTACTTGTAAAATTTCAGGAAGGAAGTTCTGATGGATGAATTGTTTCAGCTTAAAGGGACACACCTTCTTTGCTTGGTTGTCTGTGTGTGTATGTACGTGTGTTTGTGTAGGGGACTAAAAAGCTCATTTAAGCTTTTCTCTGAGAACAAATTAATTTTTAATGTTTGTACTTAACACAACCCCGTATATGAGGGCTAAAGATACTCCTAGTACTCTAGCCAACAAACAGACAGCAAAGCAACAACAATTTTCTGTACAAGTATTCAATTACAACAAATGGTATGTTTGGGGTTATTAAAGTGTTGGAGGGATATTTTAATTTCCACAGAGGATAGATGTATAAAACAAAAGTTGATGTTCAAGGACACCATTAAATTGAATATGTTAAAGAGGGATATTTAAGAGAAGGCATATGATATAAAGTTAACATATACGATTAGGATTACATGCAACTTCTTGCTGACATGATTTTATGGAAAAGTTGTACATCAACATGTAAATTTTAGGGAATTTTTTTCACAATGTCCTAAAATATTTAATTGATTAAATATCTTACTGTTCATAGAGTATAAAATCCAAATATTCAATAGCTAAGAAACAATTTTGGATACAGAAATAACATTTTTTTTATGTTTGCTAACATTTGAAATTTGGACTTCTTTAAATAATTTAGGAATTCTTTAACGAAAAATGTATCTTATAGTACAACTTTTTTTTTAAATCTCCTCATTGGGATTTTCAATTTCTACAATTAGTAAAATTCCTTAGCTTTTCGAAATTGTAAAACGATTTAGTAGGAAATTATTATTTTCTGTAAATTTATTACTTTTTATCCCCTCTTAATGTTGGCGACATTTGCGAGGTACAATGAAATGCATGGTCATTTAAAACATTTTCCCCAAAGAGGTGTCGCACTGCGGGACGCCGTTCTAGAACCGTTTGGAGGGTGTTTTGGGGCTGGGGCGTCCACCAGCACGGAAAAAAGATATCAAATTCGTTCCATATTCCCTACGGAAATGAAGTTCAGTTTCGGGGGTGCTTTAGGGCGTACCCTAAAACACTTGCCTCCAAATTGGATATCAAATTCGTTTTCTTCTCTCAAATACCTTTCCTTTGAGTTCCATATTGTTATAATGGGTCAAATAACCCATTTGTCGTATCTTTAGGACGAAGAGCGTCACCTAGAATTGAACCCAAATTTCAATGTCATATTCGTATTCGTATATGTGTTTGGCATAAGGGGGAGGGTCCGTCCCCCTTCCGATACCGAACAATTATATTGCCTATGTTTCCTTCCAGACCAACCTACACGATCTGTGAACATTTCAAGATAATCGGTTAAGCCGTTTTTGAATCTATACGGAACAAAGAAACAAGCATACAAACAAACAAACACAAGTTGATGATTGTATATATAAGATTAAAAAAAAAAAATCTTATTCTTTGAAATTAGGAAATTTTGTGAAAATTTTTGGAAATTGTGGAATCTGATCTTTTTTATACCCACCATCATAAGATGGGGGCATACTAATTAAGTCATTCTGTTTGCAACACTTCGAAATATTGACCTGAAACCCTATAGAGTATATGTATTCTTGATCGTGTCAGATCGCTAGATCGACTCAGAATGTCAACTGAGTCGATCTAGCCATGTCCGTCCGTCCGTCCTTCAAAATCAATAAGACAGTAGCTTGAAAATTCGCACAGATACTTCTAATCTATTGCAAATGGGTCATATTGGTGACTGGTCGCCCGGCGCAGACAAACCAATCTTGGCGCCCTCGTCCGCCCTCTCATTTAGTGGAATCCCCTCATGACCAGGAACCCCGGACAACATCACATCGTGGGCCCGTAGGCTATCCAAGGACTCCAAACAGTCCGCCACGCATCTTGAGGGCCACGGCAATGGTAAAGGCCTCTGCCTGAAAGACCGTACACCCGTCCGTCAGTCTCAGAGACATATCGATATTAAATGCGTCAGAGTAGACCCCCAATCCTGTCCCTGACTCCATCTTGGATCCATCGATGTAGATCGAGGTCTCATCCTCCCCAAGTACAGCAATCGCCCTCCATTCATCCCTACCAGGAAAACGAATCGCGAATGGCCTCACTCCAATCGCCGCTGGTACCAGGTAGGCGGAGATCCTCCTCAATCAACCCTCCGCATCCATTACATCTAGAATCGAACTGTGGCCGCAGCGCGACCCTGGCGGCGCAGTTCCGAATATAAGCCTCAATTAGCTGCGTATTCAGAAACCCCTGCAGGCCTGCCTGCGGTTCGGATCTCAGTGCTTCTGTGACTCTGACGCAGGCCAGTCTCTGGACCTTCTAAGTGTGACCCGAAACAGTCTATATACTGATATATCCCCCATATAAACCTATCCCCTTATTTGACTTCTTTAGCCCCTAGAGACTTCAATTTCCATCTAATTTGCCTGAAAGTTGGAACAAATCGGTGTATATACTGACATAGGCCCGGCAGAACTTAGCCACCATAGGATGGGGATATACTAACGTCGTTTGTTTGTCCGTTTGTAACACATCGAAATATTGGTCTAAGACCCCATTAAGCATATACAATATATTCCTGATCGCCATAACATTTTTAGTTGATCTAGCCATATCCGTCAGTCTCTATGTTCGTCTGTGGAAAGCACGCTAACTTTCGAAGAAATAAAGCTAGACACTTGAAAAAACCAAAAAACTAATTTGCCTGAAAGTTGGCACAAATCGGTGTATATACTGACATAGGCCCGGCAGAACTTAGCCACCATAGGATGGGGATATACTATCGCTTTTTCTTTACTGGCGGCCACCGTAGCGCACAGGTTTGCATGTCCACCTATAACGCTGAACGCCTGGGTTCGAATCCTGACGAGAGCATCAGAAAGACCTGTTCTCGGTGGTTTTCCTCTCCAATTGCTAGCATTGGAGTCCACTGTAGCGAAGAGGTTAGAATGTCTGTCTATGACGCTGAACGCTTGGGTTCGAATCTTGGCGAGAACATCAGAAAAAATTTTCACACGCGGTTATCCCCTCCTAATGCAGGCGACATTTGTGAAGTACTGTGGCATTTAGTATGGCAGCCATGTAAAAACTTCTCCACAAAGAGATGTTGCACTGCGGCACGCCGTTCGGACTTGGCTATAAGAAGGGGCCCCTTATCATTGAGCTTAAACTTGAATCGGACAGCACTCATTGATATGTGAGAAGTTTGTCTCAGATTCTTAATGGAATGTTCATGGGCAAATTTCCAATTTGCAATGCTGGCGACATTTGAGACTATGTAGTGCATAGTACTGTGGCACGCTTTTCGGTCTAGTCATAAAGTAGGAGGCCCTGTATCATTGAGCTAAAATTTGAACAGCACTGCCCTCTTTGATATGAGATAAGTATCCCCTGTTCCTTTAAGTGATGCTCTGGGGAAATTCAGTTTAAAAGTAGTAAAAATTAGAATAGGACATTGTACAGCTTTCTTTCTTGCGATGAATAATTTTAAATTTATTTATTATTTAATTTTAAAAATGATTTAGGAATTTTTTTAATTATTTTTTTTTATTTTTGTAAAATTCCCAAATTTGTTCATAAAATCTCCTAATTTGGATTTTTAAAAGAATCATTGGGATTTTCAAGAAAACTGTGGGCAGTATGGGATAAACTACAGCGGGATATTGCACAGCTTTCTACCACTTCATCTGGCATCGTTAAAAAAAAATCGAAAATACTTTGTTTTTAAACATTTAACTCTTAAAATCTAATAATCTTTAAAATATACAAATTTTTAAAAATTTCAATTCCTTAATGGTACATGCCTCTTTCTAATCCCATTGAATGGTGTAGGGTATTAAAAACAAGATTTATTCCCTTTAGGCACTTCTTATGTCGGCTTTATCTTTTTGATAACGGTCAGCTAAAGCGATTTAGCTGACAAATCCCCTCACATAAATATCATTAACACCTAGCAATTTTGAGCATTAGTGTAAATTATAGAGGCAGACGCCTGTGATCACACAAAAATAAAAGCAATATAAAAACACCATACTATGTATGAATGTATGTACATTAATTCCAATATTAAATGCGATTGTAGAAGATAAAAAGTCTAAATAATTTTCAATTTTTTTTGAATAATTTTCCGCTGCTGATTTGTGTTTTGGCTTGGCCATAACAACATTCAAACATCCAAAATAATGGCTAACAAAACAAAAGCCATAATAAATCACAGGTCTGATTTTTTCCCACTGCATATGAAAAACGAATAAGCGAATAGACAACGTGTACTTGTCGAATGTGTTTCGTGGAAACATGAGTTCAAGAGGAAATCATTAACGGAATCGGAAGGAAGCATGGATATGGGGAAAAAAGCATAAAAGCCTTTAGCTTCTGAATTAATTGGTTGTGAGCTAACATTGGTTGTTGCTGAATTGTAAGCTGTTACAAATTCACTCGAATTTTTTTTTAGTTGGTGGTCTTTTATTTATTTGGTTTAAATGGAAAATTGCAATACCTTAATTTTTTTTCATTCATTCAAAAATTAAAAATTTTTATAATTTTTCCAAAAATTTTTAGTGCTAGAATTTTTTTAAAATTCCTCAATTTTTTAAAATTATTAAATTTTTTAAATGTTTTAATTTTTTCAAACGGTTTAAAATTTCCAATTTTTTCAAAATGTTTTAGTTTTTCAATATGTTTCAAATTCAAAATGTTTCAATTTTTCAAAAATGTTCAATGTTCCAAAATTTTTTAATATTTCAAAAGTTTTAAATTTTTTAAAAAATTTTTCGATTTCTCAAATTTTTTTAAATTCATCAAAATTTTTTCAATATTTTCAAAATTTTTTAAGTTTTGAAAATTTATCAATTTGTTAATATTTATCAATTTTTCAAAATGTTTCACTTTTTTAAAAGTTTAAAATTTTTCAACTTATTTTAATCATTTTCAAGTATATTAATTTTTTTTTTAAATTTTTAACTTTATAATGTTTCATCTATTCAAAAATGTTTAAATTTTTCTTAAATTTATTAAAATATTTAATTATAGTAGTACGGAACAGTAGGAATTTCGCATTTGCCTAACCATTTCCGCCATATTTTATTTTTCTTCTGTTTGTTGCATTGTTAATGTTCAAAACTTATATTTATAGAGTTTTTGATTTTTTTTAAGTTTTAATTTAAATAAATTTATTTTTAAATTTTTTTCAAATGTTTAAATTTTTCCACTTTCCCGTTAATTAAATTTTTCCAAATGTTTCAATTTCTCCAAATGTTTCAATTCTTTAAAATTTTTATATATTTAAATTTTTTTAAATATTTAAAATTTTTAAAATATTTAAAATTTTTGTTTGTTTCTCATTCGAGACGAGCTCAATGATCGGATATGCAAATGGAAAAAGAAAGCCAAAGATAGCAACACACACCAACCACTAGGTGTGATGGCTTCAATGGCAGTGCGTTGGAATGTTGTATTTGAATCGTATTAATAGCGATAGTGTAGCTATCTTTGACTTTCATTTTCCATTTGCATCTCCGATCATTGAGCTCGTCTCGAAAGAGAAACAAACAAAAATTGTAAAATTTAATGGTCTTCGCCCAAACAGGCAAAAAACTTGAAGAATGAAAAATTCGGCAGAGCCCGGCCGAGATTCGAAACTGAGCACACGGAGCAACAGCGAGAGCCGTTGTCTAGCGTTCGAAGCCATCTTCCAACAGATGTACAAAATCACATGTAGTACGGAAGAATTGTAATTTGGCACAGAAAGAATATCTGTCATTACACTAATATACATGCATTAGGAAAAAGTATAGCTAATAGACAGGGTTGTCGAGCGTGGTTAATGTGGTAATTGTATCAAAGATGTGTTTTCACTATTAATACGATTCAAATACAACACACCAACTCACGGCCCTTGAAGCCATCACACCTAATATGGTTGAAAAGTCTTCTAACCAAAGACGAAACTAGTCCCATAGTGGTTGGTGTGTGTTGCTTTCTTTGGCTTTCCTTTTCTATTCGCATCTCCGATCATTGAGCTCGTCCCGAAAGAGAAACAAAAAAAATTGTTTCAAAATTTTAGAACTTTTTCAAAATTTCTCAATTTGTCCAAAGTTCGCAATTTTTTAAATTTTCCAAAATTTCTCGGTTTTTCAAAATTTGTCAATTCTTTTATAATTTTAAAATTTTTTAAAATTTTTCATTTTTAAAATGTTTCAATTTGTCAAAATTTTTCAATTTCACAAAACTTTTCAATTTTTTAAAGTTTTTTTAATTTTTACAATTTTTTAACTTTTCAAAATTTTTAATTTTTTCAAAATTTTTCAATTTTTCAGAATCTTCAAAATTTTTAGATTTTTCAAAATTTTTTAATGTTTCAAAAATTTTTAAATGTTTCAAAATTACTTAATTTTTTCAAAATTTCTCAATTTTTTCAAAATTTCTCAATTTTTTCAAAATTTTTCAATTTTTTCCAAAATTTCTCAATTTTTTAAAAATTTAAATTTTTTTTAAAATTTGTATAATTTTTAAACTCTTTAAAATTTTCAAATTTTTCTAATATTTCAAAATTTCTAAATGTTTAAAAATTTTTTTATTTTAAAATTTACAAAATTGTACACTTATTCAAAAATTTTAAACTCTTTATTAAATTTAATATTGAATGATAGTTGTATGGAACAGTAGGAATTTCGCATTCGTCCAACCATTTGCCGCCATTTTTAAAACTTCCACCCTAGGATGGGGGTATACTAATTTCGTCATTCTGTTTATAACACCTCGAAATATGCGTCTAAGACCCCATAAAGTATATGTATTCTTGATCGTCATGACATTTTAAGTCGAACTAGCCATATCGGTCCGTCTGTCTGTCGAAACACACTAACTTTCGAAAATGTAAGGCTATGCTCTTGAAATTTTGCACAAATACTTTTTATTAGTGTAGGCCGGTTGGGATTGTAAATAGGCCAAATCGGCCCATGTTTCGATTTAGCTGCCATTTAGACCGATCTTGGGTCTTGACTTCTTCCCTTCCAACAATTGTGCTTAATATGGTACAATCGGTTCATAAAATGATAAAGTTGCCATATAAACCGATCTGAGATCTTAACTTCTTGAGCCACTAGAGGGCGCAATTCTCATCCTTTTTGGCTGAAATTTTGCACGTGGTATTTTGGTGTAATTTCCAACAATTGTGCTTAGTATGGTTTAAATCGGTTCATAAAATGATATAGGTGCCATATAAACCGATCTGGGATCTTGACTTCTTGAGACTCTAGAGGGTGTAATTCTCTTCCGATTTGGCAGAAATTTTGTACCACGGCTTCTCTCATGACCTTCAATATACGTGTTCAATATGGTCTGAATCGATCTATAGCTTGATACAGTTCCCATATAAACCGATCTCCCGATTTTGCTTCTTGAGCCACTACAAGGCGCAATTCTTATCCGAATGAACTTTAATATTACACAATGGCTTCTACAAAGTTCAGCATTCAATTCATTTATGGACGGATCGGACTACAACTTGATACAGCTCCAATAGCATAACAGTTCTTATTCATTATTCTTTGTTTGCCTAAAAACAAATAACGCGTAAAGAACTCGACAAATGCGATCCATGGTGGAGGGTATATAAGATTCGGCCCGGCCGAACTTAGCACGCTCTTACTTGTTATTTTTCTTCTTTTTCTACCCTGGACCACCACTGTGGTACAAGGGATTATATATTTGTGCATTTGTTTGCAACGCTAAGGAGAAGAGCTAGACCTATCGATAAGTATGCGGACCGGCTTGGAATCACTTCCTGATTCGATTTAGCTATGTCCGTCTGTCTGTCTGTCCATGTATTCTTGTAATTAAGGTACAGGTCGCATTTGTTGTCCGATTTTCACAAAAGTGTTTGTATAAGTGTCTTTTTTGGTCCAAAGACGAACGCTATTGATTCCGAAAAAAATCGGCCCAGATTTAGATATAGCTCCAATATATATCTTTCATCCGATGTGCCCTTTTAAAGCTGTAGAAGCGACCCAAAATGCTTGCAAAATTTTATTGAAATCGGTCCAAATTTAGATAAAGCTCCCATATATATGTTTCATCCGATATGCCCTTTTAAGTCTGTAGACGCCACAATTTTGCTCAGATCTCTACAAAATTTTCATGAGATGGTTTAATTGGCATCCTAATACGTATGCAAAATTTCATCAAAATCAATTTAGATAAAACTCCCACATATATCTTTTATGCGTTTCGACTTTTAAGGCTGAAGAAGCCACAATTTTCGTACCATCGTAAGAAAATCGTATAAGGTTCTATTCGATATTTCAATAAGTTGCAAAATTAAGGTCTGACTAAATTTGAATATAAGTGCTACCTATTAAAAGTATTACGTATACTCGGTGGTGTAGGGTATTATATAGTCAGTCGTCTCCGCCCGACTTTTTCTTTACTGGTTTTGCTTTGTTATTGTTCAAAATTTATATTTATTTTTTTTATTGCTTTATTTGGTGATATTTTTATGAAAACGTTATATTTAAATTTGAATTTCATTGAAATTTAAAACAATGATTTTGTGAGTTAACCTTGTTAGCTAGTGTTACTCCACATCCTTAATTATAAATGACTTCCGACATTTGAAATCAAATATTTCTATTTTTTCAGAAAGAAAAACGTCAGTTTGGGTATACAATTACGTACCCATTTTAGTTGCTCAATTAAAGTAGTTTTGTGATTTGACATTTACGTTTTGGTAGCCACAAACACGCATCAGTGCTCCATATCGTTCTGATCTATGCCGTGTCACACTCTGGCATGACTTTTGACACTTGGCGCAGTTTTGCTAAATGACTTTGCTAAATGTAATGGAAATTACTTTGACACCTTTCACATCACATCACAGAGTTGGCTAATAAAGGCTGAATGAAGTGTTGGAGAGGGAAAAACATTACGGAAAAATAGAAAGGACTAAAGGATATTTACACTTAGACTATGCAAACAACTTACAGGCGAGTCATTGTCTCAGATTTTTGACAACCAACAACGCTGTAAAAGCTGAGTCATTTCCAATAAAAAGAAAACTTATGCAGAATTTGAATAGCCTTAGAGAAAAACAATCAAAATTTACTTTTTGTCTAGGTTTGTAAAATATGGTAGACAATTTTCTTCTGTGTTTTGTGCGCTTTGCTTTACATATGTTTTTTCTTGCTCTTATCCGTTATGTTAAATTTCAACTAAGTCCACTGACAGACAGATTGAACTGCTGCTTTCGTCTACAGTTTTTTTTTTTTTTTTTCATTTCCATATTAAATAGTCTGCATGTCTTTCTGTCTATCTACTCATCCAATGCCCTCTCAAGCACCCACGAATGACAGGTGGCATTTGTGTTAGGGAATAAAAAAAAGATTATTTTCTGAGTAATGTTGTGGTTATGAACTGTCAAGTTATTCCAAATGTGAAGAATATGCTGCTCGCCACATAACTAGTCTTATCACACAACATTTTGTGAAATCTCAACGAAATACGAGGGGAAATATGGCAAATAATTGGCGCAGATTTGTTTGTTTTTGCCCTACATTTCCAAAACTACGTAATCAGTCTAAGGGCAGAAAGTCGTAAAAAGCCTATAAATGGGATTATCGAGAAGGCAAATCAATATCTCATTTCTCGTCAATGCCAAATGAATGTTATAATACAACAATTTTGTATTTGCCTAAGTGGGATTGTCGTATTTGCCTATGTCATTTTTTAGTTCATAACTAGTAAAACAGATAGTAGGAAAGCCTTAAGCGCCAAAGCCATGTTTCCGTTTTAATCCCTATTATCTGTGGTATACCAATAGACTTAAATGTCTAAGTGAATCTGATTGCAGACTGCCACTAAAACCTAACCTAAACTAATCCTCATTTACTTTTTTGTCTTTCAATTTTTCAAAATTTATTTTTTAAAGGTATTGGGTTGCCCAAAAAGTAATTGCGGATTTTTTAAAAGAAAGTAAATGCATTTTTAATAAAACTTAGAATGAACTTTAATCAAATATACTTTTTTTACACTTTTTTTCGAAAGCAAGCTAAAAGTAACAGCTGATAACTGTCAGAAGAAAGAATACAATTACAGAGTCACAAGCTGTGAAAAAATTCGTCAACGCCGACTATATGAAAAATCCGCAATTACTTTTTGGGCAACCCAATAGTTGTTGTAGCCAAAGTAGCCAATAACTGTCCTTGTCACACAGAGTATCATTGGCACTTAGTATTTGGACAAAAGCCGGTGCATCCCGACATCTCACTGAGATTCTTCACTCGATATCGCTACTCCATTTTCGAAGCATCCCACTATCCGCAACCAGTAGACGCGCTCGATAGCTTCCGGCTGAGCTTTTCATTATGAAGATGAACATTACACAAATCGGAGCTCACAGTTCCATAGCCAACCCGGTCCGGGATTTATAGGTAGCAGTATGGGACAGTAGCAAAACCGTATTTATAAAAGCCTTTTAATTTAGAGACCCTCCACCATAGAATGCGGGTATGCTAATTTCGTTATTCCCTTTGTAACACATCCAAATTTTCAACAGAGGCCCGTCAAAAAAAAAACTATTTTTTTTATACCCATCACCATCAAATGGGGGTATACTAACCCAGTCGTTCCATTTGTAGCACCTCCAAATATTCGTCTAGAACCCCATAAAGTAAATATATTCCTAATCGTCTCGACGTTCTGAGTTGATCTAGCCATGTACATCCGTCTGGCGAAATCACGATAGCGGTAGAACGTGTAAAGCTATCCGCTGGAAATTTTTCACAGAAACTTACTATTGATGTGGGACAATGGAGATTGCAAATCGGTCATAAACCGATTTCCGATTTGACTTCTTAAGCCCTTACAAGCCCAATTTTGCATGTGGTGTTCTGGTATGACTTCCACAACTATGCCAAATACGTTCCAAATCGGTCTATAACATATAGCTCCCATATAACGATTTACTTCTTGAGCCCCTGGAAGCTGCAATTTTTATCCGATTCGGCTGAAATTTTGCAGATAGCTGCGACGTCTAACAACTGTGCCAAGAACGGTCCGAATCGGTCTATAACCTGATATAGCTCACATGTAAACCGATCTCCCGATTTGACTTCTTGAGCCCCTGGAAGCCACAATTTATGTCTGATTTGGCTGAAATTTCACACATAGCGTTTCATTATGACTTCCGATAACTGTGCTAACTACGGTTCAAATTGGTCTATAACCTGATATGGCTCCCATATAAACCAATCTCCCGATTTGACTTCTAAAGCCCTTACAAGCCGCATTTCTTTGCCCAATTTGACTGAAATTTTGTATGCGGTGTTCTGGTATGGCTTCCAACAACTGTACGGTCCAAATCAGTCTATAACCTGATATAGCATCCATAAAAACCAAAATTATTAAAATTTGTTTTTAGGAGTAGTAAAACAAGCAGCAGTAAAACAAACAAGACAAAGCAGCGCGAGCCTAACAAACAAAATAAAAACACCACCACCCGAAGCAAAGCACGTGAGGTGGCTGTTTAGATGGTTTTTGTTTTGCTTATGGATATATTGTTGTTGTTGTTATATGTTGGCTTGCAAAGAGTGCCCTTCAACAACAAATTTGCACTTTGGGTCGTTGAGATTCAAAGTAAATTGTTGCAAGAAATTAACAACTTTCGTAGTTGTTTTTTCGACCAAAGTTGTTGATTTTCAAAATTATTTTTATTTGTGTATGATCGGAAGCGGCCTATAAACTGATATAGCCCCCCATACAAACCGATTCCCGAAAACTAGAAACACGGACTTCTGTTCTGACTATCAACATCATTGCCGAGTATGATCCTAATCGGTCAATAACTTTTATACCCCCATATAAACCGAGCCAAAAAAAACCCCAATTTTAATTTATTTTGGCTGAAGCTAGGCACTATGAGACCATAGAAGCTGCAATTAATTCCCTATTTGGTTGTTTTTAAAATACGAACGAGTTAATAAAGGCAAATTTTTAGCTAAATCGGATAAGAATTGCGCCCTCCTGATTACACTTTTTGGGCCTCTAGAGGGCGCAATTCTTATCTGATTTAGCTGAAATTTAGAACAGCGACATTTCCTTTGACCTTCCACACAATCGGGAGGATTGCACTTTTTGATCCTCTTAAGGGAGCAATTCTTATCCGATTTAGCTGAAATTTAGAACGGCGACTTTTTATTTGACCTTCAATATACGTACCAAATATAGTCTGAATCGGCCTATACCCTGATTTAGCTCCCATATTAACTGATCTCCGGACTTCTTGGACCCCGATAGATCTACTTTGAAATTTTGTGCAGTGAGTTCAAATATGGTCGCCATAATCCAAACCAAGTATGACCCGTATCGGTCTAACCTGATGTAGCTCCAGTAGCATCGCAATTCTTACCCATGATCCTGTGATCCTACCGAGTAAAGAACTTGACAAATGTTTTTTATAGTGGGGGCCTATAAGGTTCAGCATGTACTTACTTGTGTTACTCATTTTTATACCCACCACCAAAGGATGGGGGTATATTCATTTCAGTTTGCAACACATCGAAATATCCATTTTCGACCCTATAAAGTATATATATTCTTGATCAGCGTAGAAATCTACGACGATCTAGCCATGTCCGTTCGTCTGTCGAAAACAGTCTTTAAAAAAAGAGATATTGAGCTGAAACTTTGCACAGATTCTTTTTATTACCCATAATCAGGTTAAGTTCGAAAATGGGCTATATCGCATTATATCTTGTTATAACCCCCATATAGACCGATCCGCCGATTTAGGGTCTTAGGCCCATAACAGCCACATTTATTACCCGATTTTGCTAAAATTTGGGACAGTGAGTTGTGTTAAGCCCTTCGACATCATTTTTCAATTTGGCCTAGATCGGTCCAGATTTGGATATAGCGGCCATATAGACCGATCCGCCGATTTAGGGTCTTCGACCCATAAAAGGCGCATTTATTATCCGATGTCGCCGAAATTTGGGACAGTGAGTTGTATTAGCCCCCCGACATCTTTCTACAATATGGCTCAGATAGGTCTAGATTTGGATATTGTTATCATATAGGGTCCATAAGAGGTGCATTTATTGTCAGATTTCGCTGAAATTTGGAACAGTGATTTGGGTTAGGCCTGTCGACATTCTTCTTTAATTTGGTTCAGATCGGTTCAGATTTGGATATAGTTTTAATCGATTTAAGGTTTCAGACCTATAAAAGGCTCATTTATTTTCCGATTTCTCCGAAATTTGGGACAATGAGTTGTGTTAGGCCCTTCGACAGCCCTCTTTAATTTAGCTCAGATCGGTTCAAATTTGGATATAGCTGCCATATGGACCGATCTCTCGATTTAAAGTCTTGGTCCCATAAAAGGCACATTTATAATCCGATTTCGCTGAAATTTGACACAGTGACTTATGTTAGGCTTTCCGGGTCGAATTTGGTTCAAATCGCACCATATTTCGATGAAGCTGCTATGAGGGCATAAATTATGCATTTTTCACCGGATTAAGTTGAATGGTGGTTTACATATATACCCGAGGTGGTGGGTATCGAAAGTTCGGTCCGGCCGAACACCTTTTTACTTGTTTTTATTGAATCTGAATTAAAAAATTATTTGAAATATTTATAAGTTTCAATTGTTTGCTAATTGAATTTACAATATTTTAAATAAAATTATTTTATTTACCTTTCTCGAAATCGCGACTGAATCTGCTTTAACTAAAAAATTTATTAGATAAATTGGATCAGTTAAAAAATTAATTGGATCAATTAAAAAATTTATTGGATTAATTAATGTCATATTTGAACCCGACTTTTATTTTTTGTGTGCTATATTACAATTTGATGAATATTTTCATGTTTTTGATTTTCGTATCTAGGATAGATTGAAAAGAGGGTGCGAATATTAAACCGCCCCATGCGAATATGGACATACACCGAAACCAGTAATCGGCTTATTGTGTGCTCTAAATAAAGGGTGATTTTTTGAGGTTAGGATTTTCATGCATTAGTATTTGACAGATCACGTGGGATTTCAGACATGGTGTCAAAGAGAAAGATGCTCAGTATGCTTTGACATTTCATCATGAATAGACTTACTAACGAGCAACGCTTGCAAATCATTGAATTTTATTACCAAAATCAGTGTTCGGTTGAAATGTGTTCAAATTTTGACAAATTTTGTTCAGCGATGAGGCTCATTTCTGGTTGAATGGCTACGTAAATAAGCAAAATTGTCGCATTTGGAGTGAAGAGCAACCAGAAGCCGTTCAAGAACTGCCCATGCATCCCGAAAAATGCACTGTTTGGTGTGGTTTGTACGCTGGTGGAATCATTGGACCGTATTTTTTCAAAGATGCTGTTGGACGCAACGTTACGGTGAATGAACACATTTCGAACCGAACACTGATTTTGGTAATAAAATTCAATGATTTGCAAGCGTTGCTCGTTAGTAAGTCTATTCATGATGAAATCTCAAAGCATACTTAGCATCTTTCTCTTTGACACCATGTCTGAAGTCCCACGTGATCTGTCAAATACTAATGCATGAAAATCCTAACCTCAAAAAAATCACCCTTTACTAAAAAGTAGCATAGCATGTCCCCCTACCACGCTGAACGCCTGGGTTCGAATCCTGGCGAGAACATCAGAAATAAAATGTTTTAAGCGATGGTTATCGCCTTGTAATACTGTCGACATTGGTGAGGTACTATGCCATATAAAAACTTCTCCCCAAAGGGGTGTCGCACTACGGCGCGACGTTCGGACTCGGCTATAAAAAAAGAGGCCTCTTATCATTGAGCTTAAACTTTAATCGGACAACACTCATTGATATGTGAGAAGTATGCCCCTGTTTCGAAATGGAATATTCATGAGCAAATTTGCATTTGCAACCTCGAAAAAGAAAATCTAAGTGAGGAATTCCGTGCTGCTTACAAAATCCTTAATTGTTTTCCATACCACGCCTCTGAATTGGTTCATGTCTGGTATTGTCACCACATTTTCGTATTTAATTTCAAAAAAAATTTAAAATTCTACTCTAACAAGTTTAAATTTCGCCAAAGCTTAAAGTTTAGAAAATTTTTTTGTTAATTTTTAATAAATCTAAAATACCTTCTACAACGCCGTGCTTTTAAAAGGAGCTTTAAAAAAGGCGGCCAAATCTTTTTCTATGTTCTTAAAAAAGGTTTGGCATACAATTTCAGTACTATTAAAAACAAATTTTCTTCCTATAAATAAATTTTCAATATTGCGTTGTTTCATTTGAAATCCAATGCACCCAGTTTGAGGTTGAAGTCTTCTTAGGTCTTTGAAAGCAATTCATTTTAAAGTCATTTGGGTTCAAATCATTTTTTGCGTTTGTTTAACAATTAAAAGAAAATAAACAACACAACAATGTTTCCTCACAAACCGTCTGGTTTCCTTTCCATTTCTCAGGAAAGGTAAATTAGTAAATATTTTAAAAATGCCTTTCAGGGAATTCTTGGCTCTTAGATTTAATTAAAGTGCCATTTAAGGGGGCAAAGTGGGGGGAGTAAAAAACAAAATAACAACATTTGCTGCTAAAGTATAGCCATGGTTTTCCCATAAACATTTAAAATATTTGTATAAATTTTTTTACCAAATTCATTTCCGACTTTTTTGTTTATTCGTATTTGCAATTACTCACAATTATGTGGCAAACAAATTCCCTTTCAATGGGAGAGAGATACACAGTGAACAAGTGAGTGAGTAAGCCATTCAAGCATTCCTTTTGGCAAAAAAAATGACCAAGAGCCTCCCCGCCTCAAACCACATGTTGGCAAATATGCGTAAGTTCCACAAACCCCAATCATCCCTTCTCCGCCAACATTTTTTAAAGCATAGGTACTCGTATAAAAATATCTTTCACTACGACAAAGTCTTTTATCGCATATGACTTTGTTCTCTTAAAAAAAATAACCAAACACTATTTTTGCCCAACTAGCAACAAAAACCACAAACACTCGCTGTGTCTGTGTAAAAAACAGAAGACTTGTTGACAAAAAACCAATTGAAACTTAAACAACTTGTAATCTCAACCACCGCACTCGGACCAAGGAATACATTAAGAAGACGGAATGGTGCACTGCAGAAACTTTAACTAAAATTGCTCGTTTGTCGATGCGAGCGCTATAATGGCAGGCAATGGCAGTGCAGTATGTTGGCTGGCTGGCTGGCAGATTGCCGGTCTCTCTGCCTGCCTGCATGGTCGGTTGGCGCATTGGACTCTAGTATGCGACATTGGGGTAACGACAAACAACTACGGTCTTCTTTTGTATGATGTATGTATGAAATGTAGCTGCAGTCTTCATACAGTGGTGGTAAAAAGTTTAGGTGCAATTATTTAAACGAAATAAGAAATGGAAGCACAAAGAGAAGCACAAGCGACCGAACGGCGTGCCGGATTGCGACACCTCTTTGTGGAGAAGATTTTACATGACTGCCATATGAAGTGGTAGAGCACCTCACAAATGTCGTCAGCATTAAGAGGGGATAACCGCAGCTGAAAATATTTTCTGATGTTCTTGCCAGGATTTGAACCCAGGCGTTCAGCGTCAAAGTCGGATAAGCAAACCACTGTGCTACGGTGCCCTCTATATACAATTCATCGAAATCAATGACTTCAAGTCATTCAAAGAAAATATTTCCGCCCTTTTAGCCGGGCTTATATTCCCGGATTCTAAGACCGTGTTATTAACTTCATACTATATCAACCTAACCGAACCCCTCATAGGGTGATGATAATCACGGCATTTGTATGAGAATGCCAACTTTCTTAAATCACTGTAACACTTTGCCTGTGTCGATCATGTAAAACCAACAACACGAACAACATGACAACATCAATGGCAACACCAATTGCTGCTGTTTGTTGTTTTTTTTTAAGGCAGTTCGCACACAACCAAAAAAAGAGGCCGCACACAAGCACTGAAAAATGCAGCAGTGCAGTTGTCGAGTTGCTTGGTTGCAGGCAACTAGCTCAACATCACCATCCTACCTACCGTAACCAAATATAACAACAACAACAAGCGACGACATATTCGTACATGCAAAAATGCGACGACGGCTGTGGCTATAAACGACGCGTTATAAATAAAAATAAAAAAGCAAATCATGATTTTTATAATTACATACATTAAAGAGAACTGCAATTTGCCAACTATGAAAACAATAGTTGCCAGATGGATAATGGGTGGTGTAAAAGTCAATAAAAAGTGGCAAGAAATTATAATTGAATCAAACTTTAAATATGTATATGTCCTTTGTTTACAATTGGAGTTTACTAAATATATTACAATAAAACATGGGCAATAGTAAACTGTTCAGTGTGAACATAGGGCATCAACAAACTCTACCGTTGGCCAGCCAAAGCCTCGGCTTGATTCCATAATATATAAATTGATTCCAACTCCCTTTTCGTGCGGATCCATGTGTTTTTCAGGCCTCTTCGTGCGATTATTTTTTACAACTTTCGTCGTGGATTACTTAACAACAATGCATCGATGAACTTAATTCAATTTTTGGCGATGAAGCTCCATCCAGGACCAGTGTTTATCGATGGTATGGTGAATTCAACCGAGGGCGTAGTTAACACCAAGAGGAATTTCGGGAAGGTCGATGAAAATCAGTTCTTGTTCCAAAAACCATTGATGCTGTGCGTCAACTGATTTTGCAAGATTATCATGTGACCTATCATGAGATTGAGACAACCTTAGGCATTAGTCGGACCAGCATAAATTCAATATTGCATTGACATTTGACCGCCAAAAAAATTTCTTCGCGTTGGATCCCACACAATTTTTCAATCGCTCAAAAAGGGGTCGTCCCGAGTAGTCGAAAGAAATGCTCCAAAAATACGAAACCACTGCATTTTTGAGCACTCAAGACATCGATTTAATGAGTCATTCGCCGTATAGTCCTGGCTTGGCACGGAATAACTTCTTTTATTCCCATACGCAAAAAAATAAAATGAGAGGTCAACGTTTTTCTACACATGAAGAAGCGGTTGATGCGTTCAGAATGCATGTTTTGGGTATACCTCAAACAGAGTGGCAAATGTGCTTCGACAATTGGTTCAAACGCATGCAAAAGTGTATAGATCTTAATGGGGAATAATCCCGAAATATTGGGTTGCCCAAAAAGTAATTGCGGATGTTTTAAAAGAAAGTAAATGCATTTTTAATAAACTTAGAATGAACTTTAATCAAATATACTTTTTTACACTTTTTTTCTAAAGCAAGCTAAAAGCAACCCTCGTATTTCTTGTTGATGTTTCTGTAATCGTGATTTTTTTAAATGGATGGCGGATTGGGCCATCGCATCGGTTCTTAGAGCTGGGGCTGCCAGCGACACACTAGACCGGGATTTCTTGATGGTGAATCTTCTGAAGATCTGCGAGAGCCACCGTTGGCCATTTCCATTGGCTCATTCGCTCTCTACACCATTGCACGAACCCATCGTCGTGATCGTATTCGACGATAAAACTTTAGCCAGGGTGAAATTAGGTTAAGCCATATCCGCCATAAACCTAATTGGCAGTTTAGAGCATCTTATTTGAAACGAATATTAGATTTTTTTTAATTAAAAAATTAGGATCAACAAAAAAATTAAATAAACAAAAATAGAAACAAAGAATATTAAAAAACAAAAAAGAAATACAAATTTAGAGATAAATTAAAAAACAAAGCAAATAAAAAATAGGTAAAAATAATCTAAAAATTTGAGATTAAAACAAAAATTATCCTAGATTAAAATTTCTTAATGAATTAATTTTTTGCTGCAAAAACATATTGTTTTAGTACTTTATAACTATAAGGAGTCGATTTTGCAAATAAATAGAATTTTGACAATATTTCATACAGAAATAATTTTTTGAATCGCCTAGGAAAATGGCTATAATTTTGAGGACAAATTTTATATAATAATTCTATCTTTAGTTTTATCTAATTAAATATAATTTGATCCAATTATATCTGATGGCAGATATACACAATTGGAACTGACCATATCAATTTTTTTCGACGGGTCGGTTAAAAATAAGACAAAACAAATTATCTCAACAACCAATTTTCTAGAAAAAAATTCTCTAATTTCACCACTATTTTTTTTAACAACAGCCAAATATAGTTTATGGCTTGCTCTATATGCAACCAACTCGATGAGGGAGTGATATCTTCATCCATACATCACCTCATCACTAATCACTTTCTATCTAAAAAGTTAGAACAATTTAAACGACTCGACATTTCGTTAATTCGCCCTACTTCACAAGACTTTTCTTTAAAAATATTTCCTAAAATTATGGCAACATGGGTCTAGGTCATTCAGACACATTTCTTTATATGGTTCTGCATATGCTTATATACGAGTACAAGTGTCTACATTTTGTCTGTATATATATTTATGTCTGTCTATATGTGCATACGCAGTCAAACATACACGTGAAGTGGACATACATTCTACATTATAGAATAAAATAAAAAAAAAATAGAATATACAAAAGAAATTCACTATATGACGGATGTTAAGGAACGTCCTCAGTGGCGTGAGTGTTGAGTGTAAAGAGAGGCCAGGGTCACCAAGGCCTTTGTCAAAGAAATTCTTTTCAAAAATAAATCTTAGAGTAATTATGGGGGCTGCGGAGTCGAGCAATTTTGACTCGGGAAGATTGGTCGACTTCGACCCCGGAGTCGACTCCGAGTACTTAAAATTTTTTTTAATATATTTTTTTAATTTTTTTAAAGTTGTTATTGGTTTCCAGAAATTTCACTTCTAAGAATTTTGAGAAAAATTTTTGTTTGATTTGTTGAGCTTATAGCTCAATTTTCGATAAGATCTTAAAAATCGGGTGGGAGTTTCTAATATTATTTTTGTACCCTTCACCACTACTGTGGTACAAGGAAGTGAGAAAGACCCATTAACAAGAATACCAATCGACTCGCAATCACTTTCTGATTCGATTTAGCTATGTCTGTTCGTCTGTCTGTCTCTTTGTTTTGAAATTGGAAGAAATCGGTTAATATTTGGATATAACTCTCATATATGTATTTGTTCAACCGATTTGGACTAATACTGCTATTTCATATTTCAATTTCTATGATATACATAGAAATTGGTTCAGATTTAGAACTATTTCCAAACTTTGCACAACTATTTAGACAAAAATTCATGCATTGGGAAATAGTACAGCTAATAGACAGGGTTGTCGAGCGTGGTTATTGTGGTAATTGTATCATAGATGCGTTTTCGCTTTTAATACGATTTAAATACAACATACCAACGCACGGCCCCTGAAGCCATCCCACCTAATATGGTTGAAAAGTCTTCTAACCAAAGACGAAACGCGTCCCATAGTGGTTGGTGTGTGTTGCTATCTTTGGCTTTCCTTTTCCATTTGCATCTGCGATCATTGACCTCGTCAAAAACAAAAATTGTAAAGTTTAATAACTTCACCCTAACAGGCACAAAAAAGAATAAAATTTTAATGAAATTATTTCCAAACACAAAATGTTAATGAGTTTTTGTCCAAACACAAAATTTCAGTGAAGTTTGATTTAAACAAAATTTAAATGCAATTTATCTAAAGAATTTTTCTATTAAACCTTTTTCAAAGACATTAAAAAAATTGTCTGTTTCGCTTTATTTTGGGTCTTTAGATCTTATTGAGATTCCATTGCAGGATATACTGATCATTTTGTTCAATGCTTTCTATTCAAAAAATAGCACAGCAAAGAACTCTTGAAAGTTAGGCAAACTTTGTAATGTTACTAAAGGCATTTGACCGGCTACCCGTATGGCTATTTCTAATTCGCCATGAATTTTCATCAGCGGTATTCGTCAAATAGATAATCGTGCTTTACATACCATCCCAATTAGAGTCATTCCGTTTGTAACACATTGAAGTGAGAGCCCTCTGGCAAAGGGCGAAATCGCGACTGAATTTTGAACAAAATTTTGATTTTTGAACAAAATTTTGAATTTTTGAACAAAATTTTCAACAAAATTAAAAATTTTGGTAAAATTTTGAATTTTTGTTAAAATTTTAAAATCTTGGTAATATTTTAAATTTCTGGTGAAATTTTCAATTTTTGGTAAAATTTTTTTAGTAAAATTTTAAATTTTTTTGTAAAATTTTAAATTTTTGCTGAAATTTTCATTTTTTGCTTAAAAATTCAATTTTTCTGATATATTAAATTTTTCTGAAATTTTCAATTTTACCAAAAATGTTCAATTTGAAAAAAAAAATCAATTTTGAACAAAATTTTCAACATTGAATAAAATTTCCAATTTGAAAAAAATTTTCAATTTTGAAAAAATGTTCAATTTTGGTAAAATGATCAATTTCTGCCAAATTTTAAATCAATTCCGAATAAGAAAACCTCCAAAGACCTTTATTATGCGTTCTGTGCTCCCTGCCCCAATTCGATTCAAATCTGGTCTGGATCTCTCTCTCTCACGAAACATACTACTTTGTTAACTGCACCTTTTTTGTTCTATGTGCTTCCATAATGATGTGTGTCCCGTGTAGATACCGAAGATCGTGCTGATCACTTTCTTCTTCTCCATCAATATTTGGCTTTTCTTTTGCAATCTGGATCGCCCCAAAGGATCTTTTCGTCCTACCGACAGGTTTTACGTTTCGCCATGTCACTATCGTCAATAGAATTGTTTAATTTACCTCCTAGCTGATTTTCTCGCTTATTTTGTATAGAGAAAAATGCTTACTGAGCGGCTTATCTTATCGCCTTCTATTATGGCCGATTGTTGATGACATTGTTGGTAAGCGTGTATAATAGAAAACATATGGCGCCATTATTCAATCGGAATGACAACTACTCAAAGAGGAAGAACGCAATATATTTTTTCAATGATTAAACTTTTTGAAATGGAAACATTGCTAAGCATTTTAATAAAACCACATTTATGGAGTCCAAGAAACATTTATTTATGAACAAAAATACTTTTTTTGTTTTGTTGATATTTAATGCTTTCGGATGATTGTTAGTGTTGGTCAGCGTCAAAATTCCTAGCATTTAGCGGGAAGAGCGTTTTCTTTGTCCATACGCTAACGTTTTCGCCAGATTGATGAATAGACCAGACCAAATGTTTTCAATTCAGAAAAATTTTCAATAAGTTAATTGTCGGCAAACCCTCATTGTCGAACTGTACAACACCTTTTTTTATCGCACCCAAATCCTACCATATATAGCGCGAACGTTCTCTTCCGATCCACCATGGTCTGAAACCTACCTTACCGCCCAGGCTGTTTTTGCTCCTATAGCAATTAGACTATCAATGAGCACATTTAGCAATATACAAGTTATAGCACATAACTCCGCCTGCAGGAGATAGAAGAGCTCTATTACTGGAGCAACAATAGACATATCATATCTTTTCTATTAGATAATTTCGATACCAATCTGTAGCAGTAGATACCAGGTGGCATTTCCGCTAGAGACCCTACAGTCCATTTTTGCATTCTTGCTATTTGTGTTTCACACTCGAATACTTGTTATAATAATCCTATGATGTAAACCATCTTGAGATTAAGTCCCCATTTCCAGATTCTTGCACTCTTGCATAATGACTAACATATATTTAAAATAAAGCAAATTTTCCACCATGATAAAATTTCCAAAAAAAATGTTCTAGACTAAAATATTACAAGATTTTCTATAATTAAATACCAGCGAAATTTTCAATAATAAAAATAATAATTTTTACGAATTTCTCTATGAAAACTATATAAATTAACCCCGGCTTTAAACAGAGGCGAGACAGCGAAGAAGAATTTCTGGCCGAAATTCTGTGAAAAATTAGAAGATACTGGCAAAGTTCTATGAGTTTAACCAGAGGAGTGTGAAACGTCTGAGAAAAAGCATTTTTCAGGCATCTAGTGTGAGATCGGGAAATTGCCGACAAGCCGTTAAAATCTGTCGGAGTGAACAGAATCTTTCCGATGCAGTAAATGCAAATTTTTCTATGAACATTTTATTAAGGAACAGTGAAGATATCTCCAATGAGTGCTGTCCGATACATGTTTAAACTCAACAATAAGGCACATATCAATTTTGGAGAAATTTTTTTTTTAATCATTATTGAACAAAATTTTTTTTAAATATCAAATTTCACCGACATTTTCTATGAATATAAAAATTACCCTGGCAACAGGTTCTATTCATCGCATTGACCCATCCGCTCCCCTTATTGCCCAGAGTCCGTCCCTTTAGTGTTATGTGCTGCCTATTGGTCTTTAGTACATTTACGCAATGTCTATATGGTAATAAAATTTCCACAAATCAAATTCTGACAAAATTTTGTTTGAATGTCAAATTTGCATGAAATATTCTACGAAGATTAAATATTAATAAATGTTCAACATTAATTAAGAGTTTTATTTTTCCCTCCACCGAAAACAAGACAAATTGATTCATGATATTTTTAAATTTAACTGTCGATATGATGCCGATCTGCCATTTGCCCAACTGCAACAACAACAACAACATTGCCTAATGAAACACTGACAACATATGAAATATTTCAAACAGTACACACAGACTCTGCCGCCGCCACAAAAGGCCTATTAAATGGCCATCTCAACTCTGTCCCAAGCAGCTGTCACTTCTGGATACGTTTTGTTGCGATGTTAATAATTACGGACAACAAACAGCGACGACGTCGATGACAAAATATCGGCAGCAAACGGGCTGAGACATGCTGGCCAAAACAGTCAGCCAGCTAAACAACCTGCCCGCCAACAAACTCAGTACGATTGATGCAAGACCTATGAAAGTGGGATGACATAAGGGGGTGGTATGTATATATGTAGGGAGAGGGCGGCAAAGTGTGAAAGGCAAATAGGGGGGAATCTGTTGGTTGTTCTCATTGCTCAAAAATCTCGACAAGTGAAAACAAACAAAAGGGGCAAATACAGCGACAGATATAAACAAAAGGAAGACCAAATAAAAATAAAAACAACAACAACGACTACAACAAGCCAAAATCGATAAAGAATAACAAATAAGCTAAACAACAACAAATCCGATTCAATGTAATAAATCCATGATAATCAGGGATTAAAATTCTTAAATATATTGTAAAATGGATTCTTTATTGCCTACTATCCCCATTTATTCCCTCCTTTTGTTTAGCCATTACACCCTTATATCCTTTTGCCTTATTTGTTTAACATTTTTTTGATGACTTCTTTTTGCCTGTCAATTGTTTCTGTTGCCAGCCATCAAATCAAACCGAATGAAATCAAATCATACCTGACTAACTAACCATGCCCTGCTGTCATACCAAGAAAATCAAATGTGCGTAGCTTAATATGGGTGAGTGTGAGTGTGTGTGTATGAGTAGGTGTATGTGGACTCACTTGTGCGTGAGCTTACAACTCTAACAAATTATGCGTTATGCCTTTTTTGGGGGGAAATTTTTCTCTTTGACAAGGTGGTTGCTTGCTTGATGGGTTGTTTTTGGCTGTCTCTCTGTTCAACGGTGTGTTCGTTTGGTTTGCCAGCAAACATGTATACCAAGCAACTTTGTCGTTGAACACATGTCAGTTTGAAATTTTAACAGTGGAGCTTGAAAGATGTCGCAGACCATTTTTTAACGGAAGAAAATTGATCAGAAGATATCACTGCAAATTTATCACCGAATACTTCATCACTTCATTTCACGGGAATAATTTTGTTACATCATGGATTGCTGTCCAATTCAAATATAAGTTCGATGGTCATAGGAGGACTGAACCATTAGGTTTAGGGCGATTATATCTTAGGGCATATGTCTGGGATGGAATGGGAATCATCGATATATTTCAAAGCAATCCAACTAAATATAAAATGGAGGCCCCTTATAATTGAGCTTAAAACTTAAATCGAACAGCACTCATTGATATGTGAGAATTTTGAATGTTCATGGGCAAATTTACATTTGCAACCCAACTACGAAACTACTAAATTTCCCATGAGCATTCCATTAAGGTTCATGCGATACTTCTCTCATATCAATTAGTGCAGTCCGATTAAAGTTTAAACTCAATGACAAAGGTCCTTCTTTTATGCCGAGTCCGAACGGCATAAAGAATTTTTAACATGGCAGGATACCTCAAAAATATAGCCAACATTAGTAAGGAGATAAATACCGCTGAACATTTTTCTGATGTTCAGGTCGGTATTTGAAACCAGGCGCCATTGGCGGGCATTCATCGATATTAGAGATATATCCCATGATCCCTAATGGAATGTTCATGGGTAATTTAATTTAGTGCTCCTATATAAACCGATCTCCAGATTTGACTTCGCCGCAGTTTTTGTCCAACTTGGCTGAAATTTTTGGCACGTAGTATTCTGTTATGACTTTCAACAACTGTGCCAAGTACGGTCCACATCGGTCTATATCCTGATATACCTCCCAAATAAACCAATCTTCCGATTTGAATTCTTGAGCCCTTACAAGCCGCAATTTTTGTCCGATTTGGCTGACATGTTGCATGTAGTGTTCTGTTATGACTTCCAACAACTGTGCCAAGTTCGGTCTATAACCTAATATAACTCCCATATAAACCGATCTCCCGATTTGATATCTTTAACCCTGGAAGCAGCAATTTTTGTCGGATTTATCTAAAATTCTTAACATTGTGTTCTGTTATGAAATCGGTATATAACCCGGTATAGCTCTAATTATCTTTGCTCGGTTCCTAGAAGCTTTAAATTTTTCTGGTTTGGCAGAAATTTGGTATGTAGATGGTATTATGCCCTTCTGCTAAATTTATTTTGTATAAATGTTTAGCAGAATGCATGGTGGTGGGTTCCCAAGATTCGGCCCGGTGCTTTTACTTGTTTTTAACTAAATCCCTATTTGATCGCATACAATTTATTATTGAAATTTTAGCACATTTGAGGCCCCACTGTTTCATCAAATATGTAGGTTGAAACCGGAACTGATTGATTTCATACCACCACTACCACAAGCAAGTGGCCAACTTTAAGCGAATATGGTTTTAACATAATTTTTCAGACTTAATGATTTTTTTATAATTTAAATGGACAATAAATAAAATTTCACTTACAATAGAGAAAGGACCGGAAACTGTGTGAGCCGGCACCGAAACCGCATTCAAATTCGTGTTAAAAATTTCTTTTATTTGTTGGTTAAAGCATAACTTGGCCAGAGCTCTCTCTCAGCTGCTGGTGGTGCTGCTGCGGTTGCCTCAGCCACACACTCATCCACTCCCCTTTTAGGACTGCCACTCTTTCTCTTTCTCTCACACCGTATTTGCACTTTAATGTGATTTTGTACAGCATAAAAGCAGCACCTCACTCACTTCTCACTTGAGGGGAAGGTTGATGTTAATGGTAGTTGTTGTTGTTGTTCTTGGCTTTAAGCAAGACGAAGAAAATAACTGAGGTTGGCATGAGAGGACTTATTTGATGCCAAAAATTCCTGTATATAATTTTTTTCTTTCAAGAGGGTGTTGGGGGTTCCTTTGATGTATTTCTTTTTTATTTTTTTTTCGGAACAGGGATGCGATTGAATTGATATTTTGTTTTATTTTATTTTAAATATTTTCTTAATAAAACAAAATATTTTTTTATGATATTTATTGGATAAGAAATTTAAATTGAAATCATACGGGAAGGAAGAAAAAACACAACACAAGAATAACCACGACGACCGACCACAGGAGAATTGATTTTTCTTCCACGAAATAAAATATTTATCCCGTTATCACCATCACTGCCACAAGAAAACTGAATGAAAAAAGGAAACTCGATAAACATTAATTTCCTGCTGCTGCTGTTGGTTGGCTGACGATTCGTGACGAGCGCATACCAAAAGACAACAAGCATCGAACCTCAACACATCACAACATTTGGGAACGACATACAAGTTGCTTTGCAACCTCTGTCTTGGGCACATGGTGGGGCTTTGCTTAGCTTTGCTTTATTTTTGTTTTTTTTCTCGTTCTTGTGGAATTTTTGTTGTTCTCCTGTTAGTTCTGGCTCATGACCACGTTCGTCGTTTGCCATTAACCCATTTAATAGGGCATGTAAACTGGCTGGAATTTCAGTATAATCGCACATTTTTCATTCACGCAACCTTCTCTACGAACACCACCCACATTCATTCATTGTTTCAGTGATGCCAGCCCACAAGCTTCGCTAGCCCCTCTACGCCCATCCACCAAGGGGGCATTAAACACAGTTGCTGGTACACAACGATTCACGTCACAAGGATTTGTAGCACAACGAGTTAACATCTCAATAAGTTTTTCGTTGCTGCTGCTGGTGTTTGAGTAGTGGAGTGAGAAAGCACAAAGAACCAAAGAAGAGATTTTGTATTCTCAGAGATTTAGAAAATGTATTTTTTCTACATTCTGGCTTTGCTCTAATTGAGTGTAAGTGAAGGAAGTATTTGCACGGTAACAAAAGGTTATACGAATTGATTTCAAATAAGTAAAATAAGACAAAAAATTAAAACTATAACAGTTTTTTGGTGAAAATTAATTTCATTGATTTTTATTTAAAAAAAATTTCTTTTAAAAATCTAATTTTAAAATTTTTTATACCCGTTTGCAACACATCGAAATATCCATTTCCGACACTTCAAAGTATATATATTTCTGATCGTCCTAAAATTCTATGACGATTTAACCAATATTCCTGATTTAACCGATTGGAGCTCAAAGGTGATTTTTAGGAGCTATAGGAAAGTTTTTCATAAAAAAACCCATAAAATCCAGAAAAAGGCATGAAATCTTTATTTGAATCGATATTAAGGTCCATATAATTTAACGTTTAAAGATTATTTCATGCAAATATTGACCGTGACTGCGCCTCAAATGGTCCATCGACTTAGTCCAATTTTGCCATATTCTTCCCAACATTTCGGCAGGTATCTCACGAAGAAATGCTTCAATGTTGTCTTCCAATGGGTCAATTGAAGCGGGCTTGTCTGTATAGACATTGTGTAAAATGTTGACCAATCTTGTCAGCATTTTACACAACGCTTTGATTGACGACTACCACATTATCTGAGAAGTTTGCTCGGAATCGGTTCAGAATTAGATATAGCTCCCATATATACGTTCCTATAAAAACAAATTATCCCTTCATGACAACATTATGGCAAATTATCCAAAATCTGTCGAAATTTTTTCAGGAAGGATTTTCTTATAACTCTCAATATTACTGGTGAATTTCATAGAAATCGGCCCATATTTAGATATAGCTGTCATATATGTATATCCCCAGATTTTCACACCAAGAGCCACTGCAAGCGCATTGTTTGACCAATCTTGTCAACATTTTGCACAACGCTTTGCTTGACGACTACCACATTATCTGAGAAGTTTACTCGGAATCGGTTCAGAATTAGATATAGCTCCCATATATACGTTCCTATAAAAACAAATTGTCCCTTCATATAAGGTCATGTTTTAAGGGAAAATTGAAAATTTGGTAAATTTTTATATTCAAAAAATTTAAACAAAAAAATTTTCTCAAAAATCTTAGGAGTGAAATTTCTGCCAATGGTTTTAATGTATTTTTGTATTTAATGGTTTCTATGTTTAACCAAATAAATATATGGCAATAAGCGTACTACTATAGACAGCATGTGTAATTTTATGTCAGTCATTAAAATCCACTTTTCTGTATTAAATGGTCATAAAATATTACGAAATTTTTTTTTTTTTCAATATTTTACCTTAAAAAAAAAAAAAAAATATATAATATATATAAAAAATATAATATATAAATATATAAATATATATGTATATATATATATATATATATATATATATATATATATATATATATATATATATATATATATATATATATATATTATATAATTTGTTAAAAAATTTAAAAAAGTACTGCGTCAATATAAATATATATATAGGAGGGAATTATGGATTACAATGAAATTAAAAAAAAAAATTAAAAAAATTAAACCGAAATTTCGACCAAATTAAAAATTAAATGGAAAAAAATTATTGAAATTTTTCTATACACAATTACATGTTTCAAAAAATTACACTGGTCTACACTTTTGTTTTCCCTGATATATTTTTCTATCTCAAATTGGCCCGTTATTTCCAAACCAGGAAACAGTTTTTCTTCAACTGCTCCTAAAATGAGCAGTAAATTAAAAAAACGTCATTAGGTAAAGCCATGGGTTCCTAGTATTGTATGTCAACTATGCATGGCATCTGCAAGATTACGATCCAGTGCAGGAAGAGATGGATTAAAGTTCGTAACTCCTATGAATTGGCGACAACCTCTGAAACAGCACCAAACATTACATTTTTTGAACCTGGGTTCGTATGTTTACTTTTCGATAGTTATACCCCTTATGTCATGCGTCATACGTCACCTCGTTCACTTAGTTTTTCCATATAAAAAATATGGAGAAAAAAAACTACATGCTAATCAAATTGCCAAATCATGTATGCTACGGACTTTACGACATCTCTTTTTCTACTGGAATATAATATCACGCATTGCTGACATAAAAAGAATAAATCCATGACTTCTCCTAGACCTATTTTTATTAAAAAGTAATGCTAATGTCCGATGGCGGTTTCAATATTTTCCAAATATATGAACATGTATTTACCATAAATATATCACAGATATTTGTGTTAAACACCCAACATCTTCTTTGCAAATTTATATACAAAACCAGTAAGGGAAGGCAAAATTCGGGAAGTGCCGACTTTATAATACCTAACACCTATCCTATAAGTACAAAGTGGTCTAATTCTAAGTCTTATTCTGAATTAATTTCGATGGATGTTTACAGATGGATTATTAAACAACCCGAATCAAATTTCGAGCAAAGCAAAATGTTCAAAATGTAATAACTACGGTTGACAAATGACAATATTATTGCAAATCACCCAAAATCTGACAAACATATATATGGGAGCTACATCTAAATCTAAATCGATGTTAACCAAACTTTATAGATATTATGGTAGTCGTTGTCTAAAGTTTTGGCAAGTTTGGTCAATAAATGCGCTTGCACTGGTTCTAGGAATGAAAATCGATCGATATATATATATATATATATATATATATATATATATATATATATATATATATATATATATATATATATATATATATATATATATATATATATATATATATATATGAGAGCTATATCTATAAATAAACCGAATTCTATGAAATTCACCAGTGATGTCAAAAGTCAAGAGAAAATCCTTCCTATCAAATTTCAAGAGAATCGGTTAATTATTTAATTGCATTATTACTGCAAATCGGGCGAAGATATATATGGGAGCTATAACCTAATCTGCACCGATTTCTTTGAAGTTCAGCAGTAATTTCGAGGGTCGTAAGTAAATCCTTCCTACCAAATTTCAAGAGAATCGGTTATTAAATGCCCAGCAGAAAATATTGCACCCCTGGATGCAATAGTGTAAGTTTAAACTATCGTGACATTAGCATACACAGTTGCTTCCGGCATGCATGATTTTTGTGAGTGATGTCCCACTTAAAGATCCAAAATGCGCTTCTTGTTTAACATCAAAAATGGAACATTAGCAGCATTAATTTCATTTGCCTTTTTCATGCAAGGAATATTTTCAATGAAAACACAGTTTTCTGCGACTAATGCCCCAAAAAAATATATGTTTTTATACCCACCACTGAAGGATGGGTGTATATTCATGTTGTCATTCCGTTTGCAACACATCGAAATATTCATTTCCGACCCTATAAAGTATATATATATTCTTGATCAGCGTAAAAATCTAAGACGATCTAGCCAGGTTAAGTTCGAAGATGGGCTATATCAGACTATATCTTGATATAGCCCCCACATAGACCGATCCGCCGATTTAGGGTCTTAGACCCATAAAAGCCACATTTATTATCCGATTTTGCTGAAATTTGGGACAGTGAGTTGTGTTAGGCCCTCCGACATCCGTCTTTAATTTGGCCCAGATCGGTCCAGATTTAGTTATAACTGCCATAGCCCCTCGACATATTGAATATAGCTGGCATACGAAAGGCGCATTTATAATCCGATTTAACCGAAATTTGACACAGTGACTTATGTTAGGCTTTTCGAACCATGTTGTATATGGTTCAGATCGACTTATTTTTAGTAATTGCGGATTTTTCATATAGTCGGCGTTGACAAATTTTTTCACAGCTTGTGACTCTGTAATTGCATTCTTTCTTCTGTCAGTTATCAGCTGTTACTTTTAGCTTGCTTTAGAAAAAAAGTGTAAAAAAAGTATATTTGATTAAAGTTCATTCTAAGTTTTATTAAAAATGCATTTACTTTCTTTTAAAAAATCCGCAATTACTTTTTGGGCAACCCAATAGTATTTGGTTCAAATCGGAAAATATTTCGATATAACTACTATGGGGCACAAGGTATGCCTTTTTCACCGGATTTTGACGAAAGATTGTTTACATATATACCCGAGTTCGCGGGTATCCAAAGTTCGGCCCGGCCGAATATTCCATAACATAAAACATTTTCTTGAGAAAAACGTTAGCTTTATTTTTCTCTGTGTGCGTATGCTTTTTCTTCAATAAAAAAAATCAAACAAACCATATTTTGTGTGTTTTCTTGTTGTGAAAAGGAGGAGGCCAACATTTTTGTATTTGCATCACCGAACAATGTTTTGCAGCTACCAAATAAAGCAATACACAAAACAAAAACAAAACTGCAATACCAATCACCAAAACTATAAAGGAACACACAAAATCATATTAAATACTAAAAATTTATGTTGACAGATTATGGTGGTGTTGGAAAGTAAATAAATGTAAGATGCACAGTGGTTGAGAATAGAAATCATTCATTGATCCTAACAAGCACAACGAAGAATTCTATCAGTAAATATTTAATTCTATTGACTAACTTATGGGAGGGAAAAAATCCACATTATAAAGCGCAACTGCGTTTTTTTTACTGGTTTGCAACCTTCTTAAATGTTTATCCCAGGAACACTACTCTAAAGTCTGTTTTTGGGGCAAGGCCCCTGGACCTTCCTAGGAGCCAAAGAATATTGTTATAAATGGAAGGTATTCACAATTACATTACAAATATGCATAAAAATTGGACCCAGGAAGAACCTACAGGGCCTTGAAAAGTTTGAGGCAACATAGGCAATATGAGTATCAAATGCAAGATATTATTGGGTTGCCCAAAAAGTAATTGCGGATTTTTCATATAATCGGCGTTGACAAATTTTTTCACAGCTTGTGACTCTGTAATTGCATTCTTTCTTCTGTCAGTTATCAGCTGTTACTTTTAGCTTGCTTTAGAAAAAAAGTTTAAAAAAAGTATATTTGATTAAAGTTCATTCTAAGTTTTATTAAAAATGCATTTACTTTCTTTTAAAAAATCCGCAATTACTTTTTGGGCAACTCAATAATAAGTAGCTTATAAACTAAAACTCTAGAAGGAACCTGTACCCAAGCAATTTCTATCAATTTGTTAGCGAATTTTTAATTGTACCCTACACCACCACTGTGGTACAGGGTATTATAGATTTGTGCATTTGTTTGCAACGCTAAGAAAGAGAAGTATACCAATCGACTCAGAATCACTTTCTGATTCGATTTAGCCATGTCCGTCTGTGAGTCCATGTATTCTTGCAATCAAAGTGCAGACGTCGTATTTGTTGTCCGATTGTCACGAAATTTTGCACATGTCACTTTTTTGTCCCAAGGACAAACGCTATTGATATTAAAAAAATCGGTTCAGATTTGCATATAGCTCCCATATAAAGGGTGATTTTTTTGAGGTTAGGATTTTCATGCATTAGTATTTGACAGATCACGTGGGATTTCAGACATGGTGTCAAAGAGAAAGATGCTCAGTATGCTTTGACATTTCATCATGAATAGACTTACTAACGAGCAACGCTTGCAAATCATTGAAATTTATTACCAAAATCAGTGTTCGGTTCGAAATGTGTTCAAATTTTGACAAATTTTGTTCAGCGATGAGGCTCATTTCTGGTTGAATGGCTACGTAAATAAGCAAAATTGCCGCATTTGGAGTGAAGAGCAACCAGAAGCCGTTCAAGAACTGCCCATGCATCCCGAAAAATGCACTGTTTGGTGTGGTTTGTACGCTGGTGGAATCATTGGACCGTATTTTTTCAAAGATGCTGTTGGACGCAACGTTACGGTGAATGAACACATTTCGAACCGAACACTGATTTTGGTAATAAAATTCAATGATTTGCAAGCGTTGCTCGTTAGTAAGTCTATTCATGATGAAATGTCAAAGCATACTGAGCATCTTTCTCTTTGACACCATGTCTGAAATCCCACGTGATCTGTCAAATACTAATGCATGAAAATCCTAACCTCAAAAAAATCACCCTTTATATATCTTTCATCCGATATTGCTTTTTAAGGCTGTAGGAGCCACAATTTTCGTCCAATCTTCACAAAATTTGGCATTGAGTATTTTATTTGAGATCTACAATTTCATAAAAATCGGTTCATATTTAGATATAGCTCCCATATATATCTTTCAACCGATATGGACTTTAAGGCTGTAGAAGCCACAGTTTTAGTCCGATCTTTAATATATTTTGCGCGAACAGTGTTAGTTGACATCCTAATATGTGTGGAAAATTTATGAAAATCGGTCCAGATTTAGATATAGCTCCCATATATATATTTCATCCGATATGGCCGTTTAAGGCTGTAGAAGCCACAATTTTTACAATTACCGATCTTTACAAAATTTGGCATGGGGGGTTTTATTTGACGTCTCCATATGTGTGCAAAATTATATAAAAAAGGGTCCAGATTTAAATAAAGCTCCCATATATATGTATCGACCGATTTGCACTTAAATGACCGTAGTAGCTACAATTTTCAACCAATCTGCACAAAATTTTTTTACTGATCTAAACATATATGGAAAATTTCATCAAAATCGGTTCAGATTTACATATAGCTCCCATATATATCTTTCATCCGATTTAAACTATTAAAGCTGTAGAAGCCACAATTTTGGTCCGATCTTCACCAAATTTGGCGAGGAGTCGTTTTTGTGAAGTCTCAATGTATGTTTAAAATTTCATAAAAATTGGTTCAGATTTAGATATAGCTCCCATATATATCCTTCACCCGATTTGGCCTTTTAAGGCTGTAGAAGCCACAATTTTGGTCCGATCTTCACAAAATTTAGCATGAGGTGCTTTATTTGACGTCTTCATATGTGTGCAAAATTTCATAAAAATCGGTTTAGATTTAGATATAGCTCCCATATATATTGTTCATCCGTATTGGCCTTTTTAGGCTGTAGAATCCACAATTTTCATCCGATTTAGCATGAGACGTTTAAATTGACGTTCCAATACGTTCGCAAAATTTCATTAAAATCAGTCCTAATTTAGATATAACTCCAATGTGTATATTTCATCCGATATCGACTTTTAAAGCAATAAAATCCATAATTTTGGTCACATCTCTACAATATAGAGCGTAAGATGTTCTATTTCTTGTCCTAGTATGTGTCATTAAAATTGGCACAGGTTTCGATATAACCGATATGGCCTTTTATAGATGTGGAAATCCCAATCTTTTGTCCCATGGTAGAAAAATCTTACAAGGTACTAAATTGCTATTTCAATTGGTATCCAAATTAAAGTCTGACTATATTCCGAGATAAGTTCTACATATAAAAACTACTACATACACCAGGTGGTGTAGGGTATTATGTAGTCGGCACCGACTACTCGACTTTTCCCTTTCCTTACTGGTTTTGTTACTGAATTATTTATATTTTTTGTAACGACATTAAGCCTTGTTTGGCTTCATTATAGAACCAATAAATTGAATTTAAAATTTGAAAAAAATATAAGTTCGCTTTGGGGAAAAACGAAAAAAAAGCACCGCTAACGAACAATTTTCATTTTTAGAGTCAATTTAGAGTTTGAACTTCAATTCTTTGCATCTTGGTAACCTATCCATTTATACCTCCCATTTTGTCCCCTCCCAATTACTGTGCCAACAATAGTACAAATCGGTTCATAACCTGATACAGCTGCCATATAAGCCTATGTAGAGTTTTGACTCTTTGAGCCTCTAAAGGGCACAATTATTGTCCGCTCTATAAACCTGCCCTATAAACCTATTTCGGATCTTGATTTCTTGAGGCTCTAGAGGGCGCAATTCTAACTCGATTTGGCTGAAACTTTGCACGAGATACTTTGTTTTGACTTTCAATAACTGTGCCAAGAAAGGTCTTTGTTCATAACCTGATATATCTGCCATATAAACCGATTTTGGAGTATGACTTTTTGAGCCTCTAGAGGGAGCCATTCTTATCCGATTTGGCTGAAACTTTGCACAAGGTACAAGGAATTGATTTTAAATAACTATGTCAAGATTGATCTTAGTCGGTGCATAACATGACATAGCTGCCATATAACGCGATATCGGATTTTGACTTCTTCATCGACTAGACGCCAAAATCGTGTTAAATGCGAAGGGTTTTTGGCCCCTAGGGGGCACAACCTGAAAAAAGTTGGTCATGAGAGAAATCATTGTACAACATTTAAGCCCAATCGGATAAAAATTGCGCCCTCTATAGGCGCAATGTATTTATTATTTGGCCCGTAGGGGGTCCGGCCTTTGTCCAAAAAAAAGTTCAGATTCGTGTTCTTAGAGTCAAACCTCCATTAATTGGAGGATTAAGATTAACATTGATTGCAAATTTGTCCAAGAACATGTCATTAAAATACTGGGGCAAACTTCTCACATATCAATGAGTGCTGTCCGATTCAAGTTTAAGCTCAATGGTGAGTGGCCTCCTCTTTATAGCCAAGTCCGAACGGCGGGCAGCAGTGCGACAATACTTTTGGGAGAAGTTTTTTCATAGCTGGATACCTTCGTATGTCGCCAGCTTTTATAAGGGGATAACCACCGCTGAAATGAACCCAGTCGTCAAAGGTGGTCATGCTAACCTCTGCGCCACGGTGGCATCCAGATTAACATTAATTGAGCAACATTTATTATAAGAGAAATTATAATTCATATATGATGCATTTGCTGCATCTTCAGCAATAAAACATGAAAAAAGCCAAATGGAACATTTCTGAAAATTTTTTAAATATTTAAAATATATAGGATTTTTTTGATTTTTTTTAAGAAACAATTTACATTTTAGTTTTTTTTATATACAAATACCGAACACAGATACAAATGGAATTCCTTACAGTTCGAAATTATTGACCTTTGGTCTTTTTATTTTTCTTCAGGAACACTGTGCGGTGGCTCTCATTAAAAAAATGTTTCTTACGAAATGAATTTTCAACATCTTAGCAGTCAAATGAGCAAGTATCACTCAGTCCACACATACAAAAAGACACATGTATGGATGTATGCATGCAGCTATATTCGCACATGTGAATTGCCAGTATGAATGTCATGGATGTATGACAAGTTCATTTGAATGAACACCACAGCAACCGCCATAATGTGGATACAGAAGGAAGTATGATTAGTCAAAACTTTAAATAATATTATCGTGAAAATGTTATCGAGCATAAGATGGCCCGAAGTAGTTTGAGCTCACAGTTACAAATTTCAGTGAAATTGGAAGAAAATTACGCCTTCTTAGCTTTACATGAAAAATGAGGAGATCGATCTGAATGATTTTGTCGGATATTGCCAATTTTCGGCATCTCTTCTTCTTTGACAAATAGACTCTTAAGTGTGCTAAGTGTGCACGCAGTGTTACTAGCCATTTAAATTTTTTTTTTAAATTTTAACTTTTCCGAAATTATTTAACAAAATTAATTATTTTCTGAACAGAACATTTCCTCCTTTTTATACCCTCCACCATAAGAAGGGGGGTATATTAATTTCGTCATTCCGTTTGTAACATCTCGAAATGTGCATCTGAGGTCCCATAAAGTATATATATTCTTGATCGTTACGATATTTTAAGTCGATCTAGCCATGCCCTCCGTCTGTCCGACCGTCCGTCCGTTTGTTCGACAGTCCGTTCGTCTGTCCGATCGTCCGTTTGTCGAAAGCACGCAAACTTTCGAAATAGTAAAGCAAGCCGCTTGAAATTTGGCACAAATACTTCTTATTAGTGTAGGTCAGTTGGAACCGATCTTGGGTATTGACTTCTTGTGCATCTAGAGGGCGCAGTTCTCATCCGATTTGGGTGAAAGTTTGCACGAAGTATTTTATTACGACTTCCAATATCTGCGTTAAGTATGGTTCAAATCGGTTCATTACCTGATAAAGCTCCCCTATAAACCGATCTTGGATCTTGACTTCTTGAGCCACTAGAGGACGCAATTCTAATTCGATTTGGCTGAAATTTTGAACGAAGTGTTTTGATACGACTTTTAACAACTATGCTAATAATGGTTCAAATCGGTTCATTACCTGATAAAGCTGCCCTACAAACCGATCTTGAGTATTGATATCTTGAGCCACTAGAGGGCGCAATTCTTATTTGATTTGGCTGAAATTTTGAACAAAGTGTTTTGATACGACTACTAACAACTGTGCTAAGAATGGTTCAAATCGGTTCATTACCTGATAATGCTGCCCTACAAACCGATATTGGGTATTGACTTCTTGAGCCATTAGAGGGCGCAATTCTCATTCGATTTGGCTGAAATTTTGCATGAAGGTGTTTGTTAAGACTTCCAACAACTGTGCTAAGTATGGTTGAAATCGGTCCATAAACTCATATAGCTGCCATATAAACCGATCTGGGATCTTGATTTCTTAAGCCTCTAGAGGGCGCAATTCTAATCCGATTTTGCTGAAATTTTGTACAATGGCTTTTCCCGTGACCTTCAACCTACATTTCCAATGTGGTCATAATCGATATATAGCCTGATACAGCTCCCATATAAACCGATCTCCCAATTATGCTGTTTGAGCCCCTACAAGGCGCAATTCTTATCCGAATGTACTGAAATACTGCCCAATGACTTCTACTACGGTTTTCAACATTCAATTCACTTATGGTCCGAATCGAACTATAACTTGATATATCTTTATTTGCACAACAATTCTTATCCATTACGCTTGTTTTGCCTAAAAAAAGATACCACGCAAACAACTCGGCAAATACGATCCATGGTGGAGGGTATATAGTATTCGGCCCGGCCGAACTTAGCACGCTCTTACTTGTTTATATATCTGCTGATGAGAAAATTTTGGCCAATAACATAATTTAAAAGACTTTGATGCCGGAAAAATTATTTAAAAAGGTCATTTAAGGGGCATACATAAAACAATATGATGTGAATGAGTAAAAAACCCACAATACTGAGTCGTTCAAGTTAATGACCACGTTTTCAACCCACGGACATAATTGTTGTTTACTCTACTTTCAGTTCATTTTCTGATTTTTTGAGGTATTTTAATCCTATAAAAGTCCACCTCTAGTGATATTTGCCAATATAATAAAATCTCAGACAACAGAGTAGACAGAACGACAGCAATACAGACGATTGTCTGTGAGAACCTCAAAAGTTGAAGAAAAAAATCATTATCCGTACGATATACTCATAAAATTTATTTACATTTCCGATTTGTACGCTGTTGCCGCATCTCGAAAAGAACTTAGCTATGGAATGAACTTAAGACGTCAACCAACCCAGCGGGAAGAAATGACAATACACTTTCGATTGCCGCATTTTCGTCGAAAATGCCATTAAATATTATTAATTATAATGACATCAAAATATCTTACTCGACCATACATTCATTCACATACATGTGTAGGTATGTACACTGAGACGTAAGTATGTGCTGCTGTCCATTCGAATTTCCCTTATGAATGAAATACACCATTTCCAAGTGAAATAAATATAAAAGGCAAGCATAAGCTGTATTACTGTAAGGAAAACAAGTAAGTTGCCACTAACATACCATAGTGATATAGAAAACAACTAAAAGCGGGATAGGTTCGGAGGGACTTAATCCTATATACCCTCCACCATGGACTCTGCCTTAATCCATTAACGACGAACGGGTAGAAAAATAACCAAGAATAGAGCTGTCTCAGAAAAATTCTAGTTCGAGCTAGGAAAGAGAGGGTATGCGATCGTAGCGCAGAGGTTAGCATGTCCTTCTATGGCGCTGAACGCCTGGGTTCAAATCCTGGCGAGACCATCAACAAATTTTCAGCGGTGGTTATCCCCTCCTAATGGTGTCGACATTTGTGATGTACTATGCCATGTAAAAACTTCTCCTCAAAGGAGTCCGCTTCCGGACTCGTCTATAAAAAGGAGGTCTCTTATCATTGAACTTAAACTTGATTCGGACTGCACTCATTGATATGTGAGAAGATTGTCCCTGTTCCTTAATGGAAAGCTCATGGGTATAGATGGGTTTCTACAGGGTAAATACCCAACGCTTGGGTATTTATAATTTTGCAGATATCTTGGGTATAAAAACATTTTCCAAACAATGTTTGATGATTTCGTATTCTTCGTATATAAACCTGACCTTCTGATCTCTTAAAATCGGATATATAGCCGATATATAGACCGATTTTCAGACTTAAAGTCTTGAGACAATAAATTTGTCATTTTTCATCCGATTTCGATGAAATTTGGCACAGTGAGTTCTGATAGACCCCTATCCATTTTGTAAAGTGTGGTTCAGATAGGACAATATTTGAATATAGCTGCCCTATAGAGCAACCATCCGATCTCTCGATATAGGGTATTGAGGCCATTAAAGATCCATTTGGATGAAAATTGAAAGTGCGTTTTGATAGACCTCTACACTTGTTTGTTGAATATCATCCAGATCGGACCAAAAATTAATATAGTTGCCATATAAACGGATCTCCCGATATAGACCGTGTCGAATACCTTCGACAGTCATGCCAAACTATTTGAGGACATCGCCAACACGTCCCTCCAGTCAGGCCTGAAACGCTGGGTCACGAATTATCTGTGTGGTCGCCAGTCATTTGTGGAATTTAGGGATAAAAAGTCGAAGCACCTCAGAGTGAACCTCTAGATCAAGCGGGTCTAGATAACATTAATGCAGACACGGTAGCAGATGCGGTAAATAGCTACCGGGCGAATGTAGTCCTTAAAGAACGACCGCCTCCCATTGCACCTGAAGAAATTGACCTCCCCCGGGAAATGAGAGTAGTTCTGGCTCAATTACGTTACAGCAGATGCATCCGCCTACCTCCTACAGAGCAAGGATTGATGCCGACTTACAGAATGTAAGTCGCGATTGTGACCAGGGACCACAAGTCACCTGTTTAACTGCCCAGCCAGACCCACTCTACTCAGACTCAGATACGTCTGGACGCACCCCATCTTAGTTGCAGAGTTCCTGGATCTGGACACTTAACAGAATCAAGCAGACGAAAGATAGAATACAACAACAACAACTTTGGATTAAGCAAGCAGTTTTGAAATAAGGCCACCACTCGACAGACAAATGTCACACTATACAAGACACTGCTGTTGTTGTAGCCACATTTTCATGTGGAGGTGGCGATCCTCGTCAAGCTCCTGTAAGTTTAAAGACGCCAATAACACGCCTTGTCATATCGAGCAAAATAGCCACGCAGTATTTGTGCAAGAACCAGTGCCGCCCGGCCTCTCACTGAGACTCTTTGCTCGATACCGCTAATTGTCCGCAATTAAATTCTACTATCCGCACCCTGTCTGCGCGTCCGGTAGTTTGTAACTAAGCTTCTCGTGACAGCAATAAACACCACACAGATCGGACCTCAACGTTCCAGCCTGTGTGGTGCTCACAGCTATGCCCTGTCGGGACTAGAAACTGATACTACCCGTATTGTTACATGGTTCCGAGGTACTACGAGACACCGTGGTAGTTCTCGCTCAACCACGATTCGGCATATAAGCCGCTTTACATCCTGTTGCTATGGGGTTGGCCCCAACATGTTAAATGCGGGTTGTTTTTTGGTTGTTGTAGCCACATAAGCAGCTCTTGTAGTTTAGCAAACTCGTTCCGATCCATAGGACCGATCGCCGCGGAAACGTTATGGCAATTGGTTATTTAAAGGTACTCAGTACTTATGAAAAAGCCGCTACTGGAATCTCTCCACTCGATAGATGTGCGCGCCGGATAATATCACACCAAATATCATTTGGATATCTGTTCAGCCAATCAGTTACAATCAGATCACTCGGACGTACCCTAATACAGAGATCTTAGACTTGAATCTGTAATAAAAAAACTTAGCTACCGAATAACAGATGAAGACACAAAATACATATAAACCTACAACAACCATATCGGTTTTAAGATGAAAAATAACCTATCAAGGACCAAATACGAGTATGCTTATCAAGAAACGGATTTTTTTGCTGTCAATTTTGGTTCGGACTTGAAACCAAAAAATTGTAATGTAATTCCAAATGGAATGACACCAAAGTACAGATCTTGCAAAAGGGGATTCGAAAGTCCTTATCCGGCACGGAGATTCGACTACGCCACCGCCAACCAGAACAAGGGGGAATGTCCGAGTTTCAACTACACTCTTACGACGTTATGATGTTGATAAAAGCTTAAGCATGACGTATGGAAGGCTGCATGACCTAAGAAGGGCATTATTTCTAATTACCAACCCTTTACAGACGTTACTTCAATCTTTTTCTTTTCAAAAGTTGTAGGATACCGGCATAAATCTATACCCATATCGACGGTAAACCAGATATATTAAGCCTAAAACATGTTTTTATTTTAACATATACAGATATTTTCTAAAAAACAAAATGTCGTCTTATTTATTGCTCTACAGCTCTTAAATATACAAAAATTACTTTATAAAAAGACTTACTTATTTAACATTAACTCTAGTATTAATCATCATCTAAACGTTGACGTGCATTTCCTTTGGCAGCAAATTTTCTTTTTTTAAAGAACGTTGATGTTCCACTCGCAACTTCAGGATCCAAATTCGTTATGGTTTTTTCTTTAAAACGTTTAACTGGGGGTTCATAGGGGATATCCGAAACTACAGGAGCAACATAGTGATTGTTGACCTGAGGCAATTCCAAATCTACAGGGGCAGGAGGAGGCCTAAAATTACAAATCAACTGTTGCTAATTCAATCGAAAATTAAAATTTCTTACTCACTTTGATTCCACCACTTGCCATTGGCCCATCACCGGTGCCTTTGCATCTTCTTCGGTTTTAAAACTCTGTTTCAATTCCCTTTCGGCCTTTTGTTCTTGTATCGAGGGCGGTCGTTTGTAGGCTTTAAGTTTTTCACGATTATATCTGGCCACCTCTTCATTGACATTCTCTCGAAACTTTTTGGCTTCTTCAGCTTGTTGTAGCTCCTGTTGTTGAACCGCTATATCATTGATACGTTGATATTCTTCATATGAAAGATAACCCTCTTTAGGTGGTTCCCAAACACTTTCATTGGTTTTGACATTCCAATAGTAAGAATAACCCTCATCGTTTTTACCCTCCACCCACAGGGAGGCATTAGGCACAGCACTATGATCAACTTTTTGTGCACCCACAGAGACGCGAGGACCATCCTCTTCATCGTCTGAGGGTCCAGCCAAACGCAGGGGATCTTGTTGTCTGTATTTGGCATCAACTTTGCCACTACTGTTGCTAGTGGAAGTTGAGGGTCCTACACCAGCTGCCATTACAGCATTAATGGATCTTGCCGTTAAGTCACCTTTGCTATGAATGTCCATGGCGTAGGAACGCATGGCAGCTTCTTCCATTTTACGTATTTCCAAATCCATTTTACGTTTTTCTTGCTCCGCCTTCTCACTGTTACGGCTAATGTCCGTAATACGCTTGGCCACATTGAGCTTGTGTCGCTTACCATTTTCATGAAAGGATATGCTCTGCAAATAGAATTATGGTGTAATGGGATAAAAAAAATGATTGCCGGTTGGACAAAAGTTGTTCATTCCAACTTACCGCCTTATTATCACTGATCCAACATTTGCAAAAATCACAATATTTTCGTTCATTTGAAACCCAATAGTCTGCCCTATAAGCAAATAAAGAATAAATTATTTAAATTTAGGCTTAAAACTACAAGAAAACTTACATATTTCCTTATTTATCCAAGTAATACCAATAAAAGATGGGAATTGTTATTGTTTTTATTAGGGATCCAAAAGTCGATTCTTGACTAATCGATTTATCGAAAAGTCGAAGTCGACTTTTTGTGGTTTTTAGCCATCGAATAGCCAACCTTAAAGTAATGGGGACTTTACATTGCACATCATGAAGAGTGATCATTATAATAGCATTGGTGAACATAGGGCTGTATTAACATGTTAACATCGGAATTTTTAAATCTGTATTTAACTAAATCCAAAAACATATCCTGTCCGCGTACATGCGTATACATGAATGTACATATCACACACAACCATACACAATTCTTCAAAACAGTTGCATATTTTTTTTTTTTGCCTTTTATCGATTATTCAGCCATGAAATCGGGTTTATTTAGGATTTAAAAATAAATCCTGCAAAAACGGGATATAAACCCCGTTTATATTGCTCTTTAAATCTATATTTAATGACTCGACTATATGTTTCCCTCTTTAAAATCAGCTGATGAGAGCTTTAATTCCGGACCTAATGAGCAGTGTAAACGTAGTTTTATTTTATGTATGGTAAAACTTGCAAAAAATACAGGATTTAGCCCATAAATCTCGAAAATGCAATAAATCCGGATTTAGTGGCCAATGCAAAGGAACTTTATGCTTCCGTTTGATTTTTCGATGATTGGCATTTGTCGATTACCGTTTCCACAGAAATGGGCCACCACGAACATTATTAAGAGTTTCATACTTGAGTCACCTAAAACTGAGTATTCTGTTCAGCTTTTCAAGCGGAATGCTGTCAAACTCCATATAAAAAATATAGTCAGTGAAACAATGGAGGAATATAGGCGAAAAAGAAGTACTCTGTTTATAATGAGGAAAATGGCAAAAATAAATTTTAGTGGCAACCTTTGACATCAATGTCGGCATCATTTTTGTTTATTTGGTTTCAATGTTTCATTTGTTTTTCTTTTTGTAATTTTATTTATATGCGAAAAAACAAAATAAAACCATAAATGCAGATAAAAAACGTCTTTTGGTACGACAATAAAAACAAAACATAACTATCAAATTCCGCTCGGGGAACAATTAAAAATTTCCGCGACTATTCCGAAAGCAGAATGGAATACTAACCCTAAGAGGGAAGAAAAGGGAATGGGGGGGGGGGAACATAAAAACAGTAAAAAAAGTAAATTAACTAAACAAAGCTAAAAAGAATGTTATACAGTGTTTTATAAAACTAATTTTAAGTTTAAATGCAAAAAATGTCCACAATCGATTGAAAACAAGCGAGCTTAAAGTTGAATCGGACAGCAGTCATTGATATGTGAGAAGTTTACTACTTAATCCCTTTATGGAATGTCCATGGGCAAATGCGCATTTGTTTTTGTAACAATTACTAGTCTTAGCAACATGCCGATATCAAGTGCATCGGATAATCAATATATTGTAATATTAATAACATACATAAATATAATAACGAAATATCTTTGTGTCATCAGTTTTCTTCTTTCAGCTTTTTAAATTAAAACGTTGTAAGAAAACTTTGATGAGACGAAAAATATTTCTTTCCCTTTCATTCTATGCGCCAACTAAAGACACACTTTCATTCAATGCGCCAACTAAAGTCACACTATTGAAGAAATTGGTATAATCGCTTTTTTATGCCTATATAAGTGGAAAAATCGACTATTGCATAGCGCACTAAGCCAATAGCTGATTTAAACAATGCAGATAAAGCAGTGACAAATACTTTATTATCGACTGTAACGGAAATTGCAATACTGAAACAGGGCGACACATGCTATAACATACGCCATTAAAATATTTATTACCTTGGTTCAGAGGCGCACAAAATGAAAACGAGATTGGCTTCGTGAGTTACTCTCTAAAAATGAAAATAAAACAATTTAACAAACCAATGCAATTATTTAAAAGTAAATATAACATAAAAAAATTAAATAACCTTTTTACCTGCCTGACATTAAATTAGAAGAAAACATTGTTTTTATATTGATTTTGATATGACGCGTTTGTTGATTCGTTGTTGTCTCAACAACGACTGAAGCCAAGAGATTAAGATTACGTATGAAATGAGCATCAGCGCTAGCAATAAGAAAATTTTAATTTAATACACCACTGCCTTAGTTTTATAAGCCATTAAATTATAAATACAAAATAAAAATGAAAAAACCAAAAATTTATTATATTGGAACAAGCTTCAAAACCTGATGAATACAATGCTGATACAGCAGTGTCCACTTTACATTGTTATCGTTAAATACAATGCTGATACAGCAGTGTCCACATTACTTTGTTATCGGTTGCAACGGTTATCAAAGCAGTATTGACTGGACGACTCCTATTTTTCAAATGTACAGTGAAAGAAACCAAAAGTTAGAAATTTGAATGTATAGGGCGGTATGCAGCTCAAACGAAATTTTCGTTGCCATAAGATATGCATTGACATATCCTAAGCGAAATGTTCTGTTTGCTTTGTGCTACAGGGTGAAATTGGAAGCAGTGGATTATTTTTTTCATTGCAAGAACATTAATGCTTCAATATAACGTACTTTATCAGCAAAATAATGTGGCGATGGGTCAAACGAATTCATAGTTTTTTGTCAACATGTGGTTGCTTACGCATATTTCGTTTGAGGTTCTTACTGGGTCTAACTGAGTAAAAACCTTAAGGAATAAAGGTCAATACGCAGCTCTAGCGAACTTTTCGCTAGCAAACACAGGGTGACCTAAAACGATGCATTCGCTTCACCAATCTGCTATATTTTCTAGCTGATAAAGTACGTAATTACTCGATTAAGAGTTATTATATCTCCAAAGGCCACCGTAGCGCAGAGGTTAGCATAATGCTTAACTCCTGGGTGCGAATCCTGATGAGAACATCAGAAAAAATTCCAGCGGTGATCGTCTTCTCCTAATGCTGGCGACATTTGTGAGGTACTGCACTCCGTTCGGACGCTTCTTTGAAAACAGGTCCCTTATCATCGAGCTTAAAGTTGAATCGGACAGCACTTACTGATAATGTTCATGGGCAAATTTGCATATCTGAGAAATGACGGAACTTGGACAGAGTCTAATTCCGAAACTCTCGAACCCTTAGCTACGACGCATTTTCCGGGAGTCCATTTATGGAGGTTCCTCGGATACAAAACAGTGGTGACTCGCTGTCGTTGGTTGAGGGGACAATAACAGAGGAAAAGTTAATCTGGCGGTTAATTCGATCGAGCCATACAAATCGACCATACCGAATGATACGTGGCCTGGTATGTTACAGAGGGACCATATGCCATGCGGCTTCTTGTAGGATTTTAATATCTCGGCTATGCGCCGAATCGGTTGCGGGATTTTAGGGTACTTTTCAATTCCAAGGCAGGGATTGAAACCACCGATCAGTCTCTCGTCGTTCACTTTGAAAACACTTGAGAGACTGTTAGACGAGTTCATCAGGGATCTTCTTGACCCATCGGTAGTAAGCAGCTATTATCATGGCTAGAGTCGTTCGGTTATTTGAGCCCTTCACGATGCGGTTGGTTACATGGAGGGAAACTTGGGAACAGCTGAATTTACTTTGGCGGCCTTCATATGTGTATGATTCTTTGGTTGATATTAGGGTCCCCTCTCTTATGATGAATAAAATTGAAGCTTTGCTGAAGGTCAGAATAATCAATGCTTCACAAGCTGAAGACTCGATTAGGAAGATTGTGGTCAGAGGGATACCTCAGTTTTTTGTGGCTATTGGTCATTAATGGGATTCTCAACAGGCCTATGCTGATTACGTTGTCATTACAATTGCCGATCGCTGTTTCGCAACCATCACGGATCTCCTTCAGGTTGTGATGAGGAAGCTGTGTAGATGGGCAAGGACCAATGGGCTTGGTATAAACCCTAGAAAGAGTGAGCTGGTGCTGTTCACCGGAAGGAGGAGGTATGGCGAGCTTATAGGATAGGTTTTGGATAGATCGGCGCTGCCGCTATCTCGGGAGATTAAATAACTTGGTGTTTTTCTTGATCAGAAATTGAATTGGAGAGGGACCGCTAAGGAGAGAGCAAAGAAAAAGTTGGAAACTTAGATCAGATACAGTCCACTACATGTACAGTGCTGTACTTAGACCATTTTTTACCGAGCTGAATATCGCTTAGAAAGAAGTTTGAAACTTAGACCAGATATGGTCCACTAGTGAGTCCAAGTTGGATGGAAACGGGGCAAGGGTGTTTTTTTGAGGTCCTAAGAGTTAGGGAATCACATCGACTTCTGCATTGTCTTTCAAGTTAAGGTTTTTGCGATCCAACAGGGTTTATATCGGAACAAATTTAGATATAAGTCCATAACAGCCGCTCCGTTTTCGATCGTTGCAGGATAGATTTTCCGAGTTGAGTTTCTATGAGTTCGGAAATCATATCGATTTCTGCACTATCTTTCTGATTGAGGTTTTTACGATTTGTGGGTTTATATAGTCACAAGAGATCACGAGAGAGGAAGAAGAAAGCCGTATAAAAATCCGAGGAAGACAAACTGAGATAGTTTCGGGGAAACATATGAAGAGATTTGGGTCCCCTGGAGAACCTATATCGCACGCAAGGTAACTGGAGTCAACAATGAATTTTTGTACGAAGAGCCTGAAAGAGGACTTTCGGAGGGAAGGTCCGGAATGAGTACCGCCGGGTAAAACGAACCATTCATGGTGGACATCGGAACTAAAGGTGCTAAGGAAGAAAAGCCCGAGGCTGTTTAAGAAGGCAAAGGGTTAGAACTTGGAAGAGGTCTAGACGAATATCGTGAGGCCCTGGTCATGTTCAAGAAGAAGGCGAAGATGGCGAAATTCTGCGACGAATTAAAGAACACTATTGAAGCATTTAGATTGCGCAAAGTCCTCTCCAAGGATCCTAGCATATCTAGCTCGAAGAACAACCACGGGATGGTGGAACAACTGATGGAGACACAAGGACATTGATATCGATAACATCGTTGACGGGAGAAGTTAGTGTAAGCGATTCGCACCTTACAGGCGATTAAGGCGGCTGTACCAGACCGTGTCATCCCGGCTATGCTGCAAGAGTTCTTTGGGAAACTCTGCCACGGCTGCAGAGGATTTTCAGGCAAAAATCGGCCTAAATCGACCCTAAATCGGCGGATCGGTCTATAGGGGGGCTATATCAAGATATAGTCCGAACTTAACCTGCCGTGGGCAATAAAATGGAATAGGTGTAAAGTTTCAGCTCAATATCTCTTTGTTTAAAGATTGTAGCGTGATTTCAACAGGTAGACGGAAAGACAGAACGGACATGGCTAGATCGTCTTATATTTTTACGACGATCAAGAATATATATACTTTGTAGGGTCGGAAATGGATATTTCGATGTGCTGCAAACGGAATGACAAAATGAATATACCCCCATCCTTCGCTGGTGGGTATAAAAATTTTCAGCTGTGGTTTTCCCTTCCTAATGCATTTGTGAGGTACTAGAGCCTGGCATTGTTCTATTTACATACGCGTTCGACCTCTATCGTGATTTCGACAGACAGTGGGACAGAATGACGGACGGGCATAAGTAAATCGACTGGGAATATCAAGCTGATCAAGAATATACCCTATGCGAACACAGATCAATATTTCGAAGTGTCACAAACGGAATGACTTGTAACTACACCCCCACCCATGTTGGTGGATATAAAAACGAAAGCCGTTACTTGGTATCCAATCCATCCCCTACGTCACAATAAATAGGTCATCACAAAATAAGGTTTAATCCTACCCTTCAGGTGTAAGAAAAACCAAGTGTATTGACTTTTTATACATATATACGATTTTTAATCATCCCTGATAAAGGCAACCAATGGCTTCAGGCTGGCTAGTCATATCCAATGATAGTATCCACCAAAACCAGCATAAGATGACCAGAAAACAATTTTGTTTTAATATTTGCAAATCCCTTGAATACCAACAGCAGAAGATTATTATTCATCACAGCACATATACGGCGTGGTGATGGTGTTATTACTTAAGGATAATGCCAAGTGGAGACTAGTAAAAGGGAAGTTGTAAGATGTCTGTATGACATATGCATGTGTCGGAACATATACGAACAAGTACGAGACGTGTGTCATATGAATTTTTGTTGTTTTTTTTTTCTTGTTATTTCAATTGAAAGCCATTTGGCTTTGTGCAAGAGTGTGAGTAGGAGTGTGGATGCGAGCTTCATATATGAACTACTATACGTTGGTGTGCTAATATGAAAAATATCCTGCAGCAAGGATTGTCTTCAATTTGTGCGCATTATTCCAAGTGTAAAAATATCAATTTTTCTTCTTGTTTTCAAATATAAGTTTGGGCAGAAAAAAACACAAAACAGACTCTGAACGCACGTCCTTAGAGTGCCTGGTGTTTATTTTTTAGAAAAATCCATCTAATGGAGGCGATAATCTTATGAATATTGTTTGCTTGGCTTTCATTTCCTTAAAAGGAATTTAAAAATTTTTGCAAAGATGATGATTGCGGGAAATGTTGAGGCTGGAACGATATGTAGAATTGATGCCTTCTGGATATTAATCTCGAGGAAAACAGCTTTTATTCAAAAGCCTAAGTTACCATTAGCTATGAATAGTAATCAACAAAATATCAAATCGCTTGGAGATCTTTGGATGAAAGCGAAATCAGGATTTGAATATGTCAAAGGTGGCCATTTTTAGGAGCAATACGAGTATATCTGAATAAAAAACAAGTAAAAAGTCGTTAAGTTGGGCCGGGCCGAACTTTGGATACCCACTACCTCGGGTATATGCGTATACCAACTTTCGTTAAAATCCGGTGAAAAATGCATACCTTATGCCCCGTAGCAGCTATATCGAAATATGTTCCGATTTGGACCAAATACGAATAGCTGCAAGTCATTGTTCAATTGTGTATAACAATATATTGATCTTTTTAGTAGCTATATCTAAATAAAAAACGATCTGAACCATATACGACACAGATGTCGAAAAGCCTAACATAAGTCCCTGTTTAAAATTTCAGTGAAATCGGATTATAAATGCGCCTTTTATGGGGCCAAGACTTTAAATCGAGATATTGGTCTATATGGCAGCTATATCCAAATTTGTACCGATTTGAGCCAAGTTGCAGAAAAATGTCGAAGGGCCTAATACAACTCACTGTCCCAAATTTCGGAGAAATCGGACAATAAATGCACAAACCTTATATCGAGAGATCGGTCTATATGGCAGCTATAAGCAAATCTTGATCGATCTAAGCCAAATTGCAGAAATATGGCGAGGGACTTATCTTAACTGAATGTCCCAAATTTCGGCGAAATCGGACAATAAATGCGCCTTTTATGGCCCAAAACCTTAAATCGAGAGATCGGTCTATATGGCAGCTATATCCACATCTTGACCGATCTGAGCTAAATTGAGGAAGAATGTCGAAGGCCCCAACACGACTCACTGTCCCAAAACAAAATACCGTTTTGTTTTAACAAATTTTGAAGTTGGTCACCACATGGGTCTATTCTCTTTTAACATTTATCTATCTAATTGTAATCCCTAAAAGGGTAATTAGATCCTCCTGCAAAGAAACTCAATGGGAGGAAGGATGTCGAAGCTGCCTTTTCATTTTAAAACGTTTTCCAAGACTACTTGTGAAAGTGAAACAGAGTAAATATTAATCCTGGTCTCATATTGATCCTGCTAGTCTAGAGACATGGAAATAAAGAACATATCTGAAGACACATATTTTACCTATAAAATGGTCATCAGAGATGATCTACACTACATTATTATTTGTTTTTATTTCTGCTAGAACATGTATAACACAAAAAGGGAAACGGAAATAATGCTAAAATATGGGAAAGCATTGTAAGCCTTTTATTTTAAAGGATACATCATGATATTTGTTAACTTAACAATATAAGGATCAAACTCGGATTATTTATGATCCCACATTGCTCCGACGAAAGTTCTTTTTTACTTCAGCCCTTCTGTGGTGGATTTTCTTGATGAGCGGGAGGATCTCATTACCTTTTAGAGGATTTCAATTAGGTTGAAAATTGACCACAAACAAAAAGAAACTCACTTGGTGATCTTTGCGTTGCTCTTCTAAAGTAGGTGATATTTTCACTAATCCATGAAGTTCTTCTAGTTCATTTAGTCCGTTTCACTTTTATAACTTACAAGGGCGTGGACATGTTTGAAAATGTGTGGAAGGAGAAAGGGCTAGGATAAGTGTTTGAAATAGGCACAGTAAAATAAAACTACTCGGATATCATTTATTGTAGATTACTCATTTCTTCAACTTCTTACTAACTAATGTAAATGCAGCAATGGTTGAAGTATACTTTTCGAGTTTGAAACATGAGTTTTAATGAAAGTTTCTCTAGAAAAATAGTATCACCATTCGAAAAACTTCAAAAACTTGTATTCATGTCATATTAGAGTAGTGAAAAGGTTGCTAGAACAAGTCATATTTGTACAAATCTCTTGTCCATTCCTATTATTTTCTTGTTTGAAAGTACTGCGCAGTTATAAAAGATATGGAAAATGCTGATTTAACAAAAGAACAAGAAATTTTAGTGCGTCTCTAATATTCAGTGGTGAGAATGTAAAAGACTTCAATTATGTTACAAATTGTTCAGAATATGGATGAGCCTGACTATGATTTTAAAGGTCATAACTTCCATCAGGTAGTCATGGTACAGATTTAATCCTTTTCCCACCCCTTTTTTCATAAGCGACATATGCTTTTTCCTAAATTGATCAGCCAGATCATATTAAGGCCTGGATCGGAAAAGATCCACTCTAGGAGGAAGTTTTATATACAAAGGTCTGTACTAAAATAAAACTGGAAAGGTAGTTGCAGGCGGCAAAATTTGTTTTGTTATACGAAGGATTTACTTGAAGAGCAGGAGGATCTCATTACCTTTTATGGGATTTCAATTAGGCTCAAAATGGTTTACATACTTCTAGAATTTCAATATTTCGCGTTCAAAGGTAATGAGATCCTCCCGCTCATCAAATTAAGCCACCACAAATCAAAACAAAACCAAAGGTGCTGCCATGGTTAAGTTCTTTTTTAGCCTTTTCAATTTCGATCAGGCATCAGGTCCCTTTTAAGTTGCGAATGTGTCTCCGACTAAGTGTGGACTTGTACTGATCTGGGTCACGAGTCTTAGATTAAAATCTGAAGGGATGATGGTTTCATTATACAAATTTCTCTACTTCATCATGGAAGAGAGAAAACGAGGGAGTTCGTCTCCTTATAGATTAGGCAACAATTGATGTGATAATAGTCGGTTCGATATCTTAATTGGTGTCTTTATCGATTCAATGTGGAATATAGTCCTTAGTGGGACTTTATTCCATTTTCTTCTACAACCGCTTAAGTAGTTATGCCGCGCCATCCCGCAAGAGATATTTTTTGTCTTAAATCGTGACTATGGCCATTGTCACTTCTTTATTAAGTTTAAGTTCCAATATTTGATTACTTTCACAACTACAGAACGACATGTGCCCGAACGTAAGGCTAGTAGCAGGGATACGTATGTTAGTGAACGGTGGAATGTATTTGCCCATCTCTCTAGTTTGTTTTCTTTTGTGGTGCAATTGCATACACCACCCCTGGTATATATGTAAACCCCTTTTCGGCATGGACATTGAGTGGTTTATTATATATAAATCACTATATAATTTTCTTTTCTTTTTGGCAGCTATATCCAAATATTAACCGATCTGAACCATATAAAGGTCGGATGTCGGAAGGCTCAGAAAAACTCACTGTTTCAAATTTCAGCGAAATCGGGTGATAAATAAAGCTTTTATGGACTTCAGTCCCCTTATCGGCAGATCTATATGGCAGCTATATCTAAATATAGTCCGGTCAGAACCATATTTAGGTCGGATGTTGGGAGGCCTTTACCTACTCACTCTTTTAAATTTCAGCAAAATCGCATAATAAATAAAGCTTTTATTGGCTTCAGATCCTTTATATAGTCCGATCTGAACCATATTCAGATCAGATATGGGGAGGCCTTCTCACTGTTGCAAATTTCAGCGAAATCAGGTAATAAATAAAGCTATTATAGGCTGCAGACACTTTATCGGCAGATCGGTATTTATGGCAGCTATATATAAATATAGTCCGATTTGAACCGTATTTATATCAGATATTGGGTAGCCTTTAACTACTCACTGTTTCAAATTTCAGCGAAATCGAATAAAAAAATAAAGCATTTATGGGCATTAGACCCTTTATCGGCAGATCGGTCTATATAGCAGCTATACCCAAATATGGTCCGATTTGACCCGTTCAAGAACTTAACCAGCGTGCATCAAAGAGACGTATTTGTGCCAAATTCAGCTCAATATCTCATTTTTTTAAGGCTGTAGAGTGATTACAACAGACGGACGGACAGACACACGGACATCGTTACATCGTCTTAGAATTTTACGAAGATCCGAAATATATATACTTTGAAGAGTCTGAAATTGATATTTCGATGTGTTGCAAACAGAATGACTTAATGAATAAACCCCTATCCTACGGTGGTGGGTATAAAAATCACAATTTGTTGCGGTTTATGGTCTGGTGACATCATTGGACAGTACTTCTTCAAAGATAATGCGAATCGTAACGTAACTGTAAATGGTGAGTGAGATGATATCCAACTTTTTTTTAGCCTAAAATGCAAGAGCTTGACTTGCATGACATGTGGCTTCAACAAGACAGTGCCACATGCCACACAGCACGCGTAACAATGGACTTATTGAGAGGCGAGTTCAGAGAACATTTTGGCCAGTTAGATCGTGCGATTTAACGCCTTTAGACTATTTGTCGGGCAATGTTAAAGCTCATGTCAATAAAGATAAGCCCGCTTCAATTGACGCATTGGAAGACAACATTGAAGCATTATTCGTGAGATACCGGCTGAAATGTTGAAAAGAGTATGCCAAAATTGGACTAAGCGGATGGAGCATTTGAGGAGCAGTCACGGTCAACATTGGCATGAAATAATCTTCAAACATTAAATTATATGAACCGTACTATCGTACTATCTCCTAGTACTGGCGACACTTGTGAGGTTATTACCATAGGTTATCAGCCAAGTAAACTTCTCTAAGTGGAGTCGCCCTGCGGCAAGCCGTTCGGACTCCGAAATAAAAAGGAGGTCCCTTATCATTGACCTTAAACTTGAATCGGACAGCACTCATTTATATAAGAGAGGTATTCCCGATATTCCTTAATGTAATGTTCTTGGGCTAGTTTGCAGTTTTACTAATTGGGTTAATAAAAATCTCGCACATTTTAATGAATTTCCCTTTATAAGGAGATTTGGTTTTTTTTTGTCAATATTTAAAAAAAAAAAAAATTGTCACAATTTTTCCTACCTACCTTTAAAGGAAATCAATATTTGCTAATTGTTTGACTGGTTTCCTAGATCGCGTTTTTCTTCGGTACCAGTAGCATTTGTCAAAAAGATATGGCCTCTAGGTTGAAATTTTGCTCTTAAGAATATTTTTCTTTTTTAGCGCACCAAGAAAGATCTGGGTCAAGATCATTTGGTTTAAAACGGAAAAAGAGTTATCAAATAAACTCACTCAAAACAAGCGTGCTAAGTTCGGCCGGGCCAAATCTTATATGCCCTCCACCATGGATCGCATTTGTCGAGTTCTATGCGCGGTATCTCTTTTAAGGCAAACAAAGAATATTGAATAAGAACTGTTATGCCATTGAAGCTATATTAAGTTATAGTCCGATTCGGACTATATATGAATGCTGACCATTGTAGAAGATATTGTGTAATATTTCAGTTCATTAGGATAAGAATTGCGCCTTGTAGGGGCTCAAGAAGCAAAATCGGGAGATATGTTTATATGGGAGCTGCATCAGGCTATTGATCGATTCAGACCATATTAGACACTTATGTTGAAAATCATGAGAGAAGCCGTTGTATAAAATTTCTGCCAAATCGGATGAGAATTGCGCCATCTAGAAGCTCAAGAAGTCAAGATCCAAGATCGGTTTGTGTGGCTGCTATACCAGGTTATGAATCGATTTGCGCCATACTTGACACAGTTATTAGAAGTCATAACAAAACACTTCATGCAAAATTTTGCATGCCCTCTAGAGGCTTAAGAAGTCAATATCGGTATATACATGGACTGATTAAAACCATACTTAGCGCAGTTGTTGAAAGTGATACCAGAACACCACGTGCAAAATTTTTAGTCAAATCGGACGAGAATTGCGCCCTCTAGAGGCTCAAGAAGTCAAGACCCAAGATCGGTATATATGGCAGCTATATCAAAACATGGACCGATTTGGCCCATTTACAATCCCAACCGACCTATACTAATAAAAGGTATTTCTGTAAATTTTAAGCAGCTAGCTTTACTCCTTCGAAAGTTAGTGTGTTTTATTTGTAATTTATTTATTTACTGTATTTTATTTCTATTTTATTTATTATGACGAAATTAGTATACCCCCATCCTATGGTGGAGGGATAAAAATATCTTTTGCTGTATGTCGCTGTATAAGTACTTAAGTTGTTGTAGAAGAAAATGGATATATATGTTCTATGCTTTTCTCACAATATATAGTGGAATAAAGTCCCACTTAGGACTATATTCCACTTTATATCGTTAAAGACACCAATTGAGATATCGAATTGACTATTAGCACATATATTGCTGCCCAATCTATAAGGTGAAAATCTCCCTCGTTTTCTCTATTTCATGACGAAGTACACAATGGAAGAAACGATCATCGCCTCAAATTTTAATCTAAGGCTCGTGACCCAGATCAGTACAAGTCCACACTTAGTCTGAGTCACATTCGCAACTTAAAAGGAGACCTGCTACCCGAATGAAATCGGAAAGGCTAAAAAAGTACTTAACCATGGTAGCACCTTTGGTTTTGTTTTGATTTGTGGTGGCTTAGTTTGATGAGCGGGAGGATCTCATTACCTTTTACAGTATTTCAATTACTTTGAACGGGTAAAAATGAAACTCAACACGCATGTAAACCATTTTGAGCCTAATTGAAATCTCATAAAAGGTAATGAGATCCTCCTGCTCCTCAAGTAAATCCTTGACATAACAAAACAAGTCTTGCCGCCTGCAAATACCCTTCCAGTTTTATGTTAGTCCAGACCTTCGCATATAAAACTTCCTCCTAGAGTGGATCTTTACTGAACCAGGCTTAAATATGATCTGACTGATCAATTTATGAAAAGAGCATATGTCGCTACTGGATAAAGGGGTGGGAAAAGGATTAAATCTGTACCATGACTACCTGATGGAAGTTATAACCTTTAAAATCGTAGTCAGGCTCAACCATAATCTGAACAATTTGTAACTTAATTGAAGTCTTTTACACTCTCACCACTGAATATGAGAGACGCACTTAAATTTCTTGTTATTTTGTTAAAGAAGCATTTTTCATATCCTTTATATCTGCACAGTACTTTCAAACTCGAAAATATGACAACCTTTCCACTCCTCTAATATGACAATTGCTGTTTTATCATGAAAATAATTTTTTTGAAGTTTTTCGAAATGTGGTATTATTTTTCAAGAGAAACTAACATTTAGAGCCATGTTTCAAACTCAAAAAGTATACTTCAACCATTGCTGCATTTACATTAGTTAGTAAGAAGTTGAAGATATGAGTAATCTAAATGACATCCGAGTAGTTTTATTTTACTGTGCCTATTTCAAACACTTATCCTAGCCCTTTCTTCTTCTTCGACACATTTTCAAACATGTCCACGCCCTTGTAAGTTATAAAAGTGAAACGGACTAAATGAACAAGAAGAACTTCATGGATTAGTGAAAATATCACCTACTTTAGAAGAGCAACGCAAAGATCACCAAGTGAGTTTCTTTTTGTTTGTGGTCAATTTTCAGCCTAATTGAAATCCTCTAAAAGGTAATGAGATCCTCCCGCTCATCAAGAAAATCCACCACAGAAGGGCTGAAGTAAAAAAGAACTTTCGTCGGAGCAATGTGGGATCATAAATAATCCGAGTTTGATCCTTATATTGTTAAATGAACAAAAAGCATGGTGTATCCTTTAAAATAAAATGCTTAGAATGGTTTCTCATATTTTAGCATTATTTCTGTTTTCCTTTTTGTGTTATACATGTTTTAGAAGAAATAAAAACAAATAATAAAGTAGCGTAGATCATCTTTGAAGACCATTTTACAGTTTTGAGATATGTTCTCTTTAGACCCTCCACCAAAGGATGGGGGCATACTAACTTGACCATTCCATTTGTAACACATCGAAAAATTGGTCTAAGACCCCACAAAGCATTTATATTCTCGATTGCCATGACATTTAAAGTCAATCTAGCCATGTCCGTCCGTCTGTTTGTCTGACTGTGGAAAGCACGCGTACTTTTGAAGAAGTAAAGCTAGGCACTTGACATTTTGCACAAATACTTTCTATTAGTGTAGGTCGGTTGGGATTGTAAATGGGCCATATCGGTCCATGTTTTGATATAGCTACCATATAAACCGATTTTGGGCCTTGACTTCCTCAGCTTTTGGAGGGCGCAATTCTTACCCGATTTGGCTGTAATTTTGAACGTGGTGTTTTGGTATTACTTCCAATAACTATGCTAAGTATGATTCAAATCGGTTCAAAACTTGGTATAGCTGACATATAAAGCGATCTGAGATCTTGACTTTTTGAGCCGCTAGAGGGCGCAATTGTCATCCAATTTGGCTGAAATTTTGCATGACGTGTTTTGTTATGACTTCCAACAACTGTGCTGAGTCTGGGCCACATTGACATTTGACATTTTCCAAAATGACTTCTACTTAGGTCTCCAACATCCAAACCAAGTATGTTTCGAACCGGTCCATAACCTGATATGGCTCCAATAGCATGGTAATTTTTATCGATTATCCTTTGTTTGCCTATAAAGAATACTGTGTAAAGAACTTGACAAATGCGACAAGGCGTTAAGTTTGGCCGGGCCACACTTTGGATACCCACCACCTCGGGTATATATGTAAACCATTTTTCGTCAGAATCCGGTGAAAAATGCATAATTTATGCCCACATAGCAGCTTTATCGAAATATGGTCCGATTTGGACCAAATTCGACATGGATATTGAGTGGTTTATTAAGTACAAGTCATTGTTCAATTTTGTAGAACCAAATATTGGTCTTTTTGGTAGCCATACCCAAATGTAGACCGATCTGAAACATATACGACACGGACGTCAAAAAGCCTAACATAAGTCACTGTGTCAAATTTAAGCGAAATCGGATTATAAATGTGCCTTTTATGGAGCCTAGACTTTAAATCGAGAGATTGGTCTATAAAACAGCTATACCCAAATCTGAACCGATCTGGGCCATAGATATTAACACAACTCACTGTCCCAAATTTCGGCAAAATCGCACAAGTAGTAGTACAATCTTTATTTATTTATTACATTTCTCATTATATAATTTAACAGTGATTATAAAAATTAATTGAGTGAGTGTAAGAAGAAAATCAAAAAATAATAAAGATTAATCGGCTATGACTTGTGTCGTCAGCCGGATATTTATGAGTTATCCATTTTAAAATTTGTAGTATAATGAACTTATTCAGTTAAAAAAGGTCTAGGCAAACTCCGTTGTTATCAATTTACGGTAGTGTAGAGCCGCTTTTATATATCCGATAAGATTTTTCCAGTCTTGGGTGTCTGTTCCATCTAATATTCGTATGATGGCGTCCTCATTTAATGCAGATCTACCGAAAAAACCATTCCTTAAATGTCGATATATTGGGCAAATACCTAAAAAGTGATGAAGCGTTTCTCTTTCTTGTAGGTTACATATCGTACACTGGTCGTTGGCATTTGTATGTGTGGCAAAGTGGTTAGCGTTCAAAAATATTAGGTCACATCTGGCCTTAAATATCCATGCAATTTCTTCATTGGTATAGTTTCCACTGAGGTACATATGACTTCTCGTGTAGTCCAAATATTTATATAGTCTAGTGCTACTTTGCTGTGCTCTTTGAATAGCAATACTTTTGTTGCGTAAACTCATTTCTTCAATTAAATTTGCTGCCATTGCATTCCAGGAAATCAGACTAAAGTTTTCATCAATGTGGGGTATGTTATACTGGCTTAAAAGATTGTTTAAGTGATGTGCCCAAAATAGTTTTTTTTGTATTATTTTTTGGGTTAACTGGTAAGGCAGCCTTTCCCTTTTGTATTGAAATTTTGTTCTAGTGATATAATGCAAATGCATCTGCATCATATAAATGTGGCCTTCTTCGACTCCAGTCTCTAAAGTTATTGCGTAGTTGGGTGTAGAATCAGGCAACTTTAGTACCTTTTTTAAAAAGAACCGCTGCAACTTATCAGCTTCATCGAAACAGCCAAATCCCCATACTTGTGCACCATAAGATTGGATTGATCTGCATACTGCCATGTAGAGATTCCATTTTTGATTCATGGATATATTGTTCTTGCTTAGGAAGTTTTTCCAGGTCATATTTAAGGCAAGTTTTGCTTGCGTTGTTCTGGCCGCGACATGTTGGTTGAATTTCATTTGAGGTGTCAGTATGAATCCTAAGTAATTGTACTCTGACACTACTTCAATTTGTTCATTATTCAGTGTCCATCTTTCTTGCGCCGATAATCTACCACCGTTTCTAAAGACCATTATTTTCGATTTGGCTAAGTTTACGATAAGGTTCCATTTCACACAGTAATCTTCTAGATTGTATATCATTCTTTGAAGAACGTCCTTGTCTTCAGCCAAAATGACTATATCGTCAGCATAAAGAAGTACTCGTATATTGATGTCATCCACCATTATGCCTCCTCCCAGAGAATCATGTATGTCATTGACATATAAGGTGAAAAGTAATGGCGACAGCAGGCAGCCTTGTTTTACTCCTGAATTCGTGTTAAAATATTCGGACAATTCATTCCCAGTCCACACTGCTGTTTCTGTCCTCTGATAGGCACTTTCAATTATTTTAGTTAATTTATATGATAAACCCAGTTCGTATAATTTGTAAAGCATTAGGTTTCGTGATATGTTATCAAAGGCAGCTTTGAAATCTACGAAAAATGCATATGTTTTTTTCTTCTCTGACAATTTAATGTTTATTATCGCCGATAGGTTGTAAATATTATCCGTGGTCGAATAATTTTTTCGAAATCCGGCCTGATATTCTACAATTATACTTCTTTCTTCTGCCCAAGCATATAATCTTTCATTTAAGATACCCATAAAAATTTTGGCTATCGCATTCATAAAAGATATCCCTCTATAATTTGCGGGATCATTTAAACTTCCTTTTTTATGTATAGGGAAAATTATCGTTTTTATGAATACTTCATCTATGGTTCCGTTGCTGTACATTCTGCTGTATGTCCTAGCCAATTCTGTCAGAAACTCTTCCGATGCGTTGGCAAAAAACTCATAAGGGGTCCTGTCTTCACCAGGTGCTTTGTTCATTTTAACTTTGGACAACATGTTTTTAATATCATCCACAGAAATATCCTTATCGAGCTTTTCGTCAGCGATTAACAGTGGAGCATATGGTATGAATCTTGATCTCTGCTCTAAGTTAAGCAGTTTTTTAAAATATTGTTCAAATTCACGTGCAGAGACACTGGAGCCAATGTTAAAATCCTGACCATTTAATTCTCTAGCTATGCTCCACCACTCTTTAGCATTAGATACTTCATTAATTCTTAGGCTGATGCTGTTGTAGTAATTTTGTTTGCTACTCTCGCATATCTCCTTAAACTTTTTCTTTGACTCCAGATATGTTTTCTTGTGCTCTTCAGAATTGGTTTTCCTGAATTTCGCTAGAGATTTAAATGACTTTTTCCTTGCCCAATAACAATTGCTATTAAACCACTTATTTAATGGGTTAAATATCGGCTTATTGCCCCTTTGCTGGGCAGAAATAATAATTGTATTTGTCAAATCCTTGAGAGTACATATCGTATGGTCTTCCAGAGCTTTTCTCAAATGGCAATTGAGGTTTCTTTGATAGTTACTCAAATCTGACTGCCTCCACAACAATTTGGGTAGGAGGCTTAGTTTTTTAACATCAGTTTCTACTACATCCAGCTTAAGGTCAAGGACTATGGGAAAATGATCCGACCATATACAATCTTCAACAGAAAAACTTGTGACATATTTTAGCATACTATACGATACAGCACAGATATCATTTACTGACTCGCCGGCTGAACTCAAAAATGTAAATTTGCCTTCTTCATCTCCTTTCGTATGTCCGTTTAGAACAACAATGCTATGGTTGTTACAATGGTCCAGGAAAACTCTGCCTTTGTGGTTTACTTCCTTGTCCATAGATTTTCTGATTTCTGTGGCAGTTAAGAACGTGTCTTGGTGCATCGAGATATCTTGTTGCAGCTCTCCAATTCTTATATTCATATCTCCTATTAATATAGGGTTTTCACCTGCCATCTCATTCATAAATTGCTTTACCAACGAAAAATCCTGCTCCCAGTTCGCGCTTCTCAAATATAGTGGGAGTAGTGTTATCCTCTTATTATTTACCTTAATGCAAAGTGCGTTAATTTGATATGCTGTTACCAGCTCGTAGTACAGATTTAGGTTTTTTAAGGATTTTTTAATTCCCAGCATTTTGCCCCCTATAGCCCTTCCAAATCTGTTAATTTTAATTGCTTCTGTCCAAAAAATATCAAAGCCCGGAAAATACTTTTCTGCTTGTTTTGTTGATTCCTTCATTAAATGAGTCTCGACCAGTATTATAACATCAAAAGATTTTAAATAGGTAAAAAAAAGAGGATACAAGTATTTATTAGCTAATCCGTTAACATTGTATGACACTATTTTTAAATTCAAATTCACTACTTCTCCAGCGGTTGTTTCTTTATTGGCATTGGCTTGGGGCTTCTTTAGTTTTTTGAGTCTATTTGCTCAAAAATGTTATCAAATGATACGTTTTGTAGCTCATTTCCATAAAGCATCTTAAGTGCAACTTCAGCATTTTCTCTTCCACACACTAGTTTTCCATTAACTGTCCAAGTAAACCATTTGTCCTTGACTTTCAATTTGTCATCCCTGACCATTATTTTATGTTTTTGGCTTTCTTCCAAGATCTTCTTTCGTATTAAAAGCATCGCCACTTTATTTCGTTGCCTTCTTGGATTTAAGTCTCTTTCTATTGAAATTTTGGTTCCAGCTAGATGCTTTGTGTTCCTTAATACCAATTTAATAGCATCTTCATTTTCAAATTCAACAATCGCTGATTGTGTGTGCTGTTTTTGAAAAATTGTTTTAGCCGAGATAATCTTCGGTGTAATTTTAAGGTTTTCTGTACAAATTTTTAAAACTGCATTTAACACCGGTTTTTCATTTGGAATTTCCTTGAAGATTAGCTTCGTATTGTTTATTTGGTGCTCAAACCATCTCAAGTTTGCCCCATCTAATTCCATCTTTCTTTTCAAAATTTCAATTTCCTCCTTTAATTTTTTATTTTCCGCTTTTAAGTCAGCTATTTCCGATGATGCTAAAACTATACCAGCCTTAACCTCTTCCATATCCTGTTTCGTTGGCAAGTTTTCCAGTTTTTCCTCAAGTATACTATTCATTGTAATCTTCATCATGCTCATCAATTCGCCTACTTCCATGTTTCCCACTGGCTTCTTTGCCATATTTATTATTTCAGGTGACGTCTCCATTAATTTTCTTTTTGTTTGCTGGGATGAATGTTGTTCGTTTGTTGTTGGTGTCTTTGGCATTCCTTGGTTACGTTTTGAATTATCGGCCGTTAATTTATACAAATAATTATAGCTGATAATTATAGCATACTTTTAGGCTGAACTATATTTGTTAGCAACTAGGTGACTCGAGTTTAATTTACATGTAGGAGCGCTTTTTTGTTACATTTAATGTCAAACACATACCAGCTGTTGTTTATTTACCCAGAGTGCTGAATAAATTTATCCACCGACCGGTTAGCACCAAAAGTTATTTTTCCGCAAAATTTCCCTTTGAATTTGCAAATTTTCGCTAGATTTATAAATAATATACCGCTTTTTCTGCAATTCGGTTCCCGTGTAATCCAAACATCCAGTGCAAGCTGTATACAAGGCTATGAGAAGCAATCCTTTATAGGTTCCAATTGTGGCCACAAACTTTATTCCTCGTTAATATTTCGGAGCGAATCAAAAACGCGTGTTCACAATACAAGTGCTACAATTCAAAAAAAAGCAAAATCGCACAATAATTGTGTCTTTTTATGGGCCCATAACGTTAAATCGAGAGATCGGTCTATTCGCAGCTATATCCAAATCTGGACCGATCTGAACCAAATTGAAGAATAATGTTGAAGGGCCTAACACAATTGAATTTCCCAAATTTCGGCAAAATCGGACAATAAATGCGTCTTTTATGGGCCCAAGACCTTAAATCGAGAGATCGGTCTATACGGCAGCTATATCCAAATCCGGACCGATCTGTGCTATGTTGGAGAAAGATGTCGAATGGCCTAACTTAACTCACTATCCGAAATTTCGACGACATCGGACAATAAATGCGCCTTTTATGGATCCAAAACCTTAAATCGAGAGATCGGTGTATATGGCAGCTATATCCAAATCTGGACCGATCTGGGCCAAATAGAAGAAGGATGTTGAAGGCCTAGCACAACTCATGTCCCAAATTTCGGCGAAATCGGACAATAAATGCCTTTAATGGACCCAAAACCTTAAATCGAGAGATCGGTGTATATGGCAGCTATATCTAAATCTGAACCGATCTGGGCAAAATTGAAGATGAATGTCGAGTGGCCTAACACAACTCATTGTCCCAAATCGGATAATAAATATGGGCCAAAGACCCTAAATCGGTGGATCGGTCTATATTTGGGCTATATCAAGATATATAGGAGGCCACCGTAGTGCAGAGGTTATCATGTCCGCCTATGACGCTGACCCCTGAGTTCGAATCCTGGCGAGACCATCAGAAAAATTTTCAGTGATGGTTTTTCCCTTCTAATGCTGGCAACATTTGTGAGGTACTATGACATGTAAAACTTCTCTCCAAAGAGGTGTCGCACTGCGGCACGCCGTTCGGACACGTCTATAAAAGGAAGGCCCCTTACCATTGAACTCAAACTTGAATCGGACATTGATATGTTGATATATTTTTGAGCCTAATTAGTTTTCTTTGTTGTTTGTAGCCCATCTTTGAACTTAACCTACTTATGGACAAAATAAAGAATTTGTGCAAAGTTTCAGCTCAATATCTCTATTTTTAAAGACTGTAGAGTGATATCAACAGATAGACGGACGGACGGACATGGCTAGATCATCTTAGATTTTTACGCTGATTGAGAATATATATACTTTATAGGGTCGGACACGGATATTTCGATGTGTTGCAAACGGAATGACAAAATGAATATACCCCACCCCATCCTTCGGTGGTGGGTATAAAAATCTCATAAAAGTTAAAAAAGGCATACATTTTTCCCTCATCTCCTTAGAAATGAAACCCTAAATGTGCAAAAAGGGTGTGAAATTATTAAATGACTTTATTCTGGTGGTTATATTACAAAGCCAGAAAAGACAATTGGAATAACAAGCATTGAGGAATACCAACAATCACCTCCAACACTCAAGCGGCAGCCAGCAAGTCAAACTCACCCAAAACACTCGAAGAATCTTATTAAACTGTCAGCAGCAGTAGCAGTTGATGGTTGAATGAGTGAACCATCACAAGGCTTTATCATAACCCTCAAATCGATGCTGAGAATGAACAATAGAACGGGGGCGTAAGCATTGATTGGCCATTTAGGAAGAACTGAACGAATGACTGACTGACTGGCTGGTTATCTGCAAAATCCTAATTATAATCTCATTAACTTTTCTCAACATGCATGCCAATGAGTGTCGAATGATTTAAAACACAGATATACAAATTAAAACTATGAAAACCTATTTACGTTTCTTATAATTCCTTGCATGTGGTTAGAATTAATATCGGTGATGAAATCGCATAAAATAATCCTTGATTTTGAGCACTTAAGGTAAAGAGAGGTGTTATGTGTGGGAAATAGTTGATATAAATTTGAGATTGCTGGTGGTAGATGAATACAGAACTCCAAAAGCACTCTTTCTAAATTTGCAGCTAAATATTATTTTACAAATCTAAAGGATGGCTATGCTATAAAAATAACATATCCTTCCCATACAGCATACATATTCAACGAAATAACAAACAAATATCAAGACACATGAAATGCTTTATTAAATCCCCTATAGTTTTGTGTAAATCATATCACCACACATATTTTCACTCTTTAGGTATTTTCTAGGCTTCTTAGGCTAGTGAAAGGAGAGAAGCCAAATTCATGGATACCCAAAATTAAATATTTGTTTATTTTAACTCTTTGCACTGATGTTGACGATGATATTTCAGCTTTATTTGGCTTCCCCAATCATCGACAGCGCTCAAGACAATGCTACAGTCAACCTAGAGATCACACAACAGCCCAGGAACCACTTAAGTAATGCTGCAGCCTATCCTTAAGGCGTTTGCTATAAGTGCTATACAAGCAAAGCAATCGACAAAGGGTTAACAGCAGCGGACAATTGTTTTGGCTTGCCTACTAACACAGTGGTATTTACAAATTATCACAAATATTTGAAAGGGGTTTTCCATGTAAACTACTAGGTGTGCTGTGTAATCTAATCAAATATTGAAGATCATGAAAGGATAAAAGATCGATTGCTAAAATAATTCCCTGTACACGTATAAATAAATAACAGCTTACTTAAAGGTAGCAAGTAAAGAAAATGGGAAAACTCCACATGTAATAAAAAATTTTTTAAAAAATATGAAACAATTCCTTGAAAGGTATAAAACAAAAACAAATATGTATGGCTGTCTTCTTGCATGTACTGAGACTATTTTTTCAAGGTCTTTATTATTTTTTTTTCTCCTTGATAGTTTTAGGCGTAAAGTGATAATCTCTGAAATAATTACCCCACTGGCAAAGCCTGCTTTCAATGAAAGGTCTTCCTGTGTAGGCTGAGCTGAGGTCTAACAATAAGACTAAAAGTAGAGCAGCCAGACAGACCAATCAGCCGGCTGGTCGGCTCACGCCGTTTGTGTAAACAATCCATAGGACAAAAGACCAGCTTGGAACAATCAAATGTGGTCTATTATGGGTATGGAGTTTTTTTGTGTTACTCATCCAAATTTCTAGTTGGCTCACATGTTTCGAAACATTTGCCGCTCCCTGTGAGATGTAGTCTGGTCTTGATCGTTCAATCGTTCCATTGACCATTTTCAATTGACCGTTAACGAAAAATATGCTCTGGCCATTTTACAGCATTGCCACTTTCAATAAACAACAAGGCTTAGACAGGATTATCTGATGTAGGCTGCTAGCAAGAACAGTTTTATTTTTGGGCCTTAGTTTTTTGTTCTTCCTTATAAAAAGGAAACTTAAGCATCCATGTAATATCTTTTTTTGTCCTAATGTGCATTTGATCGTTGGCAATTTGTGTTTGATCTTTTTTTGGCCAAAACTCTTTAATTGTCTGCGAGAGTTCTTTATTGTTTTCAGGGCCATTTGATTGTGTGAAAACGTTTTGTAACAACAATGAAAGATTTAAAAAAAAATGTTAATTCTACTTACTTATGTTCTTTTGACAAATTTGTGGCCAAGAGCATCTTTTTTTTGGTTTTGGGAAAATTATTAAATCTTGTGATACTTCTTAAACAATGAATATTCTAACAAATGGCCTCGGTTATTTAAATATTGCTGGTAGAAAGATATTTAAATTGTAGAATGTGCCAAGCTTTACGGAGAAAGCCAAAATCAGCATCCGCTTCGTCCACCAGGAAAAACGAGTGAAATTTTCCTGATGATGGGCACAGGTGAAAATAAGTAGGTATTCTGTGAATCTCTCAATGGCATCCTAAAACCAAAGGTGATAATAGATATCTGTGACCTGGCTGAAATTTTATTTGTAGTGTTCTGTTATGACTTCCAACAACTGTGCCAAGTACGGTCCAAATCGGACTACAACCTGGTATAGCCCCCATATAAACCGATCTCCCGATTAAACTTCTTGACCCCCTTACAAGCCGTAATTTTTGTCCAATTTGGGTGAAATTTTGCATGTGGTGTCCTGTTATAATCGGAGATTTTCTTTTGCAAATGGAAAAGGAGTAGACAAAAAATCTGCCATTACACAAAAACACATGCAATAGGAAAAGTACAGTTATTGTTTTTATTTTTTATAGGATAGGGGGCAGGGCTGCGGAGTAGGGCAATTTATACCCGACTCCTAAAAGTTCTTAATTTTTTATGGCCATAAGAAAGGTGCTTTTAAAAGAAGCAGGCTTATCGCCATTAACTTATTTTTTAATATAGAAACTATCAAATACGACAAGAATCCAAAAATTTCACTCCTAAAAAGTTTTTTGTTTGATTTTTTACCCTATAAAAAACTTACGACTTTCGACCAAAACATGACCTTATATGACGGGATTTTTTTTTACTATTTTCATTCGTCTACTTTATGTCAAACTAAATTTCATTAAATAACCTCTTTCCTAAGTCGAGCTAGAGTTTCTAAGACACTTCTATATTTAGTTATTTTTCTACCCATTCGTCGTTAATGGGTTAAGTCGGTCTACCCATATTTGTCCATCCGTTCAGCAGATGGCCGAAATCACGATACGGTTCGAATGGATGAGGCATTCGCATGCAATTTTTCATAGACTCCGAAAAGTCCTTAATATTTTATGACCATTTAGCAAAGAAAAGTGGATTTTAATGACTTTGGCATAAAACCGCACCTGCTTTCAAAAGAATCGGGCTTATCGCCATTAATTTATTTTTTGATATAGAATCCATCACATGAGACAAGAATCGAAAAATCTAACTCCTAAGAAAGATTTTTGTTTGACTTTTGAAGCTATAAAAAATTTACAACTATCGACAATCCAATTTTCCCACAAAACGTGACCTTATATGACGAGATTTTTTTTTTAACTATTATCATTCGACCACCTTACGCCAAAACCAAATTTCAATAGATCACCTTTTTCATAAGTTGAGCTAAAACTTTTCTAAGACAATTCTACTTTTGGATATTTTTCTACCCATTCGTCGTTAATGGGCTAAGTTGGTGTACCCATATTTGTCCATCCGTTCAGCAGATAGCCCAAATCCCGATAGCGTTCGAACGAATGAGGCATCTGCATGAAATTTTTCATAGATACTTCTTATTGATGTATGTCTTTGGCCGTTGGCCGTTGCAAATGGGTTCTTTGGTCCAGATTGATTTTAGTTTATAATACTAAATAATTTTAAAAATTGTTTCGTACCACGTTTCTGAGTACGGGATTTTAAACGATTCGAAAACTGAGAAGAGAGATAGACCCCTAAATAAGCATACCATCACGTATTGATTCGATTTAGCTGCATCCATCTATCTGTCTTTCTGATCATACTAATTTGAGTACAAAATTGATTACAGATATCTTTTAGGCCTAAAGACGTAGTCTATTGAAGTTGAAAAAAAATGGTTCAGATTTGGATATAGCTCTTATATACATATATGTTCGCCATTTGTCAACCGATCTTCTCCAAATTTTGCACAACTTTTTTCGTCTTTCAGTTCTAAAATATGAACGGATTTTGGTCGAAAATCTTCATAGAGACAACATTTAAAAACAAATAAAAGCGTGCTAAGTTCGGCCCAATCGTATATACCCTCCACCAAGGATCGCATTTGTTGAGTTCTTTTCCCCGTATCTCTTTGTAGGCATACAAAGCATAAAGGAAAATAATTGCTATGCTATTGGAGCTATATCAAGTAATGGTCCGATTCGGACCAAAATTGAATTAAATGTTGGAGTTGAATGTAGAAGTCATTGTGTAAAATTTCAGCCAATTTGATTAAGAATTGCGCCCTTTAGGGGCTCAAGAAGTAAAATAGGAAGATCGGTTTATATGGGAGCTGTATCAGGCTATAGACCGATTCAGACCATATTTGACACGTATATTGAAGGTCATGGGAGAAGCCATTATACAAAATTTCAGTCAAATGGGATAATAATTATGCTCAAGAAGTCAAGATCCCAGATCGGTTTATATAGCAGCTATATCAGGTTATGGACCGATTTGAACTATACGTAACACACTTGTTGGAAATCAAAACAAATCACCTAATGCAAAATTTCAGCCAAAACTGATAAGAATTGCGCCCTCTAGTGGCTCAAGAAGTCAAAATTCAAGATCGGTTTACATGGCAGTTATTTCAGATGAATGACCGATTTAAACCCTACTTAGCGCATTTGTTGGAAATCAAAAGTGATTCCAAGGTGGAATTTTTCCCCCAAGGTGACACAGTTGAGTTTTTAGTGGGTACCGTTGATACAAACGGAGGCCGTTCTTGTTGCATAAGGCAATTCCCATCCTGATCCTCAAAAAACTGCCCTTATATAGGGTGATTTTTATAGCTATTATATTTTTGGCTATACTGCCCTTATAAAGGGTGATTTTTTAGCTATTCTCTTTTTGGCAATACTGGTTTAAACAGATCACTTACATTTCGTGTTTTGTTTCACTGACTAACATCTTTAGTTTGTTCTATAATTTTAGAAAGAATCGTCTTACATACGAACAACACTTGCAAATTATTGAGTTTTGTTATCAAAATGCGTGCCATGTTAAGAAAGTTCATCGCGGGCTTTTTCCAGTCAGCAACGAAACTCATTTTTGGCTAAATGGATACGTAAATAAGCAGAATTTCGATTTTGGAGTCAAGATCAGCCAGAAGCATTGCAAGAGCTACCAATGCATCCAGGAAAAAAGTCACAGAGTGGTGTGGTTTATGGGCTGGTGGTATCATTGGACCGTACTTCTTTAAAGGTGATGCAAATCGTAACGTAAGTGTGAATGGTGAGGGTTATCGTGAAATTATATCCAACGTTTTTTTTTTCCCCAAAATGCAGGAGCTTGACTTGCATGACTTGTGGTTTTAACAAGACGGTGTCACATGCCACACAGCACTCGTAAGAATGGATTTATTGAGTTCGGTGAAGATTTTATTTCACGAGTGGGACCAGTAAATTGGCCACCTAGATCGTGCGATTTAACGCTTTTAGACTATTTTTTTGGGACTATGTTAAATCTCAGGTCTATACTGACAAGCCCGCTTCAATTGACGTATTGAAAGACAATATTGAAGCATTTATTTGTATGATACCGGTGGAAATGTTGGATAGATAGTCGAAATGTCGGATAGACCATTTAAGGTGCAGTCACGGCCAACATTTGCATGAAATAATCTTCAAACATTAAATTATATGGACCGTACTATCGATTCAAATAAAGACAATCCTATAACTCTTAAAAATCACCCTTTTTTAATAAGAAAATTGGCATTTATCCAGTTTCTTTTTAAAAACTAATTTATTTGGACATCGACTGAATTTGTTTAAAATTAATTTCATTACACCCTCAGGTACATCTACAATCAATAAAATGTTATTCAGGCAAAATAATTCCTAAACAAAATATTGTTAATTCTCTTAATATTGACAAACGCTAATCAGTTATGCAAAAATCACTGCAAGTACTTTTAGACGTAGATATCGTATTAACAAATACGAATTAAAAATTTAATATTTAATTTGAATTTAATAAAGTCCCAGCACACACCTGGTGCACACTCAAGTCAATAGACGCAATGCAAATATTTATGGCACTTCAAATAATTTATCATATATGCCATAATGCATGAGTAAACTCATGGGGGCTCATGTAAGGTTACACTTGCAGCAGAAAAGACTACAATGACTTTCTCACAACACAACTGTTTTAATAATGAAACTAAAGGTTATTTATACCCAAATCTAATAAGTCCTCTATTGTTTAAAAATATTTTAATCTAAAGTGTAAGTATGGTACATACAGAGTTCTACGAACACCCACACATGTGGAGTTCAAAGCCATGTAGAGCAAAAAGTCATCATCGTGCTAGACTCCTCACATGTAGGTGACTGTGTCAGACTATATCACTCTGCTGACTCTGTGGCTCATGGTGCTGCAAACGATATTCCATATGAACTGTGACAAATCTTGGCTAAAAATACAAAAACCAATATTCTATGTACACTCACTCGAGGACGAATTGCAGAAAAGTTTACACAAAACCCCAAAATTCCCATAAGGACTTTTGTCAAGAGCACAAGTGAAATAACCTTTTGTGCCATGTGAGGGGCGATTCAATGCCATGCCCACCCTAACCAACCGCATCCCTAGCCTAGAGAAAAGAATTTTGTGTACAATGCTAAAAAGCTTATGGTTAAAAACAAAAAGCTACCCAAAAATACAGAAACCCACACAAGCACATACCATAGACACACATCGAATATATGACAGGCGAAAATTGCTGAAATAACCAGGCCAATTAAAAAGTTAAACAAAATATAGAATTTAAAGAAAAAATGACGATTTTTGTCGGTGACGGTTTTATCACAATTAAATTTTTATAGAAAACTAGCAAGACCGGGCCCGATCAGCAGCGCCTTCTTTCACTCTTTTATTTTATCTGAGCCATATACTGACTTGGGCAGGAGAATAAGTCCTGTTTTGGGGTGCTGGTATGGCCTTTCAGATATTTCGCCCCAATGTGGATATCATTTTCGTGCTCTACTCCCAAATACCTTTCATTTGAGCCTTATATTGCTGTAGTCGGTAAATATATCCGGTGCGTCCATCTCACAACCGAAAATACCTCCATTTTTGGGGGTAAGATGTACGCACATATATCAGATTCGTGATCTAGTCCCAAACCCCTTTCATTTGAGCCCCATATTGTCATTATTGTTTTATATTTCCATTTGACGGGTTTGGGGATGGCTCCTAGTTAACCCATTCTAAATAAGGATACCAAATTTCCGTTTTTGAGTTATTATAAACAATCGCCCCTCTCTGAGATCTGAGGTTTTTGGAAATAGGGTAAAGAGAAGGTCCGCCCATTAAAGTTTGGATGTTAGATCTACTTCATTCTCTTGGTTTTAGTGGTGGATAAGAGTTGTCAAACCCTTTGCCCCCATACTCTATTCTCAAAAACCAAATTTAAGCTACATATTATTATAGTCGGTATATATGTATAGTTTAGGGGGAGTTTAGGAGGTGAGACGTCCCTGAAACACTAAATCGCCACACCCATCTCCGAGACCTGAAATTTTTGGAAATAGGGTAGTCAGTATATATGTATGGTTTAGGGCGAGTTTATGGGGTTAGACGACCCCCAAACACATGGCCTCAAAATTGGATATCAAATGCGTTTTCTACTATCAAATACCCATTATTTATTAGAAAACATGGCCGGTATGAAGGGAGTTTAGGGGGCGGACACTGAAATTATACCAGCATCGTGTTATAGCACGATTTTGTTTGGATAAAAAGTGTACTCTACTACCAAAGACCTTTTATTACGGTCCTATTCTATTCTGATAGACCTTCATACATTGCCCCCTGACACATCCCACATCCTGGATTGCCGCCTGACACATCCTTTCATTTGAGTACATTATATTCTCGGTTGTCCTCCATGACAGTTTGGTTTTGATTTTACTGGGAGGAGATGGTCGCTCGCCCCAACGCTAAGACCCAAAAGACAATTTCATTTCAGTCCTTTATTGTCGCGATATACATATCCTGCTGAACGGCAGGACGGCTTGGCGGGACCCAGATTCTTGAATCCTTATATCAACATTAGATTCGAACTCGACTGACATAGGCTTTTCTTTTATTTCTCATATTATTATCGCTTGAACTACACGTCCTATTGAAGGGTATTTAGTGGGTGGGCCGGTTTATAGTCAACTCCCAAAGACATTTCATGTGATATCCATTTTTTGACCTTGGACATTCATGCCCCTTCAAGGGGTTTTGGGGTTGGGGAGGCCCCATAGACACCTTGGACTGAATTCCTAAAGCATAGGAATGATATCCATATGGTCCCAATTGGTAAAGAAGCCCTGCTGGGTTTTGGAACGTGGGGAAGCGCCTCAGATACCAAGGAATACATTTTTATAACAGATTCGTACTCTACTTTTAAATACCTTTCATTTGACATCCATATTGTCTCAATTGGTAAATATGCCCTGCGGGATTTTTGAGGAGTGGGGAGGCGTCTCAGATACCAAGGAATACATTTTTATATCAAATTTATACTCTTCTATTAAATGCCTTTCATTTGATACCTATATTGCCGAAAGTGGTGAAAGAGTGCTGTTGGGGTGTTTTTTGGGAGTGGGGCCCCCAAAACACTTTGGTCGAAATTTTTATACCAAGTTCGTACTCTACTCTTAAATACCTTCCATTTGATACCCATATTGTCCCAATCGGCAAACATGTCCGTCCGGGTGGGTTTTTGGATGGGGCGTCCCCCCAGGGTTATTTGACCCAAAAATTTTATACTGATTTCGTGTTTTTGGGGTACCATAGGGTGGTATACAAAATTTCGCTTAAATCGGTGCATGTTTCTGCGAGATCTGGAGTTTTTGAAAATTGGGGTATGGAGGAGGGTTATTTTCTTACAAATTATTTTTTTTTTCAAATTTTGGTTTAGTCCTTTTAACGAAAGTTCATCAACATTTAATTTGTGTGCAAAGTATTTTAATATTTTTTTTTTTCAATAGAAAATGTTGTCAAAACATTATTTTCATGAAATATTTTTTCAAAATCAAAACTTTTTTTTGGAAAATTTTGTTAACATTTTTTTTCGGAACAATTTTTTTAACTTTACTTTCCCCGGGAATTGACCCTAATTTTTATATAATTTTCGTATTCCACTCTCAAATACCTTTCGTTTGATTTCAATCTTGTCCCGTTCGATGTATATGTCCATTTGGTGCATAATTTTGGGGTGTAGTGACCCGCCTGCACCCAGAAAAATTAGTTTACTGATGTCAGCAAACACTGTCTGCTGATATTAAATAAAAAATTTTTAACTTTTTAATAAATCCATTCAAATGATGGAATATAAAAATTTTTAAAATATTAACTAAATTTTTTTAGATTTTTTTAACATTTTTGAATTTGAAAACAGCGGAAAATGTTCGCTGTTTTTGGAAAAAATTACAGCTGTCCCATCTTCAGCAGACTTTTTGCTGTTTCAGCCAATATTTTTGCTGTTTTTACTAACAAATTTCTATGAGTGTGGGAATAGAACTCAAACTTTTATAAAAGTTTCGTATTCTACTCTCAAGTACCTTTCCATACAATCCTATATTGTTCTGATCGGCCTATATGTCAGTTTGGGGGTAATTTTTGGGAACTTGACCCCAAATTTGTATGTAAGTTTCGTATTCTACTTCTAATAACCTTTCATTTTATACTCATATTGCCCCAATCGCTACACATGTCATTTTTGGACGATTTTTTAAAATTTTTATATTAAATTCAAACTATACTCTTAAATTCCTTTCATTTGATAACCATATTGTCCCAATCGGTTAACTTGTCTTGGGATGGGTTTTGAGGTAGGGCGTCCTCTACGGTTATTTGACCACAAAGTTTTATACCAATTTTGTGTTTTTGAATTACCATAAGGTGGCATACAAAACTTCATTTTTTAAAATTGTGGTAAGAGCCAGATTTTGATTTTTTAAAAATTTTGTCAAAATTATTTTCTTTTAGAAAATGTTTTTCAAAAAAAGTTCGTCAAAATTAATTTTCATTAAATTTTTTTTCAAAATGTCGCCTTTTATTCGATTTTAGAGGGTCGAAGTGCGTAAATCCTTAAAAAAAATCCAGTCTTATCACATAGTCAGATCTTTAAAAAGTGATCAAGGGAACACATCGTTCAATCTCCATTCTCTCTTACACCTCTTCTCACTGAAGTATGACAATGGGACAAAACTGTCATCCTAATGAACTCTTCCAGGATGTGTGTAACTAATTCAACCTAACTTTGAGTAAAAATTTCTTAATATAAAATTTTTATTTCCTAAATAATGTTATCCACAAAACTTTATTTTCTTAAAACTCTGGTCTCTAGACAGATAATTCTTTGTTGCTCTGGACTTTTCAGACAATACACTAGTTTTGCAAAACTCTACACACTTATAAAGACACACACACATACACCCATAAACATAACTCCAAGTATGTGTATAAAAGGATCTGTGTGGTTTATGTTCATAGAAATTAGTCAATAATTAATCATGTGTGCAAAGGACTAAAGTCGCTAATAGAATTTTCTGTTTTGCAATACACACACACACACGCACACATATACCGATAATGCTACATATATTGGCATACGTATACTCAAAGGAGCCGATTGGTTTATGTGTAAATTTCGTTCTGTGAATGTTTGTATAAAAATGTTTACTTTTTAGTTCTCCTTCCCTTTCCTCCCCAAAAGAGAAACGGACAAGCTAAAGAATGTCGATACGGACATGGATGACGACAACCTATGATTTTTCCCCGTTTAGCCTAAGGATAAATAAAACGTTATTTTTTTGTTTTAAGTGAATTCATCGGAAATTTGTGAACAAATGGCAAAAGCAAAAAACAAGCTTTTCCTTCCTTTCATTCTCCGTGCTCCTCCGCGGCAAGAATAGTAAGAACAAATCAGTTGCGTTTGTGTACAGATAGAATAGAAGGCAAGAAAGAATCAATGAAAAATATCAATTTCTGTGTTTTCCCTAGGACAATATGATTTGATTTCTTTTTAAACTTCTTAGATTGAAGGCAGCACAACATCTCACCGATGGTAGTGGCCAAACGATAGTGAAACAATTCCATACTCACATATCCTTCTGAAGTGTGGTGCGTTCTTCCATATGATTTGGTTGTCCACTTTAAAAGCATGAATTGTTCGTTTCACTTTTTGGTTAAAGAAATCATTGGTATAGAGGGTACAGTGGTTTGATTGATATTGTAGTGCCAAATTTGTTTCAATTTTAATAAACAAACTACTAAATATTATCATAGGCAGAGCAGATTGAAGCTCAACATTTTGCAAGGTTAATGTTGATTCTCCCACTAGGATTACGAGCAGGTTGGTCAATAAACATAAGAGGAATTTGTGGCCGGATAACTTGAAGCAATGTGACTAAGGTACCGGTTAAGGGAAGATGTGATCTACTGTTAAATCATTCTCGATCCACGGTAGAAGGGATAACAGGACCCCAGCCACCTTTGGCGACGTAACGTAACCCGTAAAGATGTGCCAGGTTGTTCAACCATCAATATATTGAGCACCCCGAAAGTGTCAAGGAGGAGAGCCATTCGTCGTATCCGAGTCAACATAATTTACCATGGAATAAGTTGTGAATGTCATCTGTGGAGCCAAGTCGAGTCGTTGGGCCCCTTCGGAATCTCTGCACTAATACTGAAGAATCTGGATCTACCTGGAGACGAGTACTCAACAATTGTTCCCAACTTGTCTTTGAACACTTATATAGTACTCGATATCTGGAAGATGGGCAGAGTGATCCCGCTACTGAAGCTTGGAAAATACCCGAGCAAGGGGGAGCCGTACACACCGATCTACCTTCACTAGTAGCCAAGACGTTTGAGTGACTGATTCTCCCGAGCCTCGTAAGGAGAATTTCCATTTATCCGCATGGATTTCGAGGAATGCATAGTACAACAACTGTTTTGCATCCTATCATCGCTCACATTTGCCGTGGCTTCAATTAGCCCAGTCCATGAAATAGGACGGCTCGTGACACTGGGCGAAGGCATTCGACACGGTCGGCCATGCCAAACTATTTGAGGACATCGCCAACACGTCCCTCCAGCCAGGCCTGAAACGCTGAGTCGCGAATTATCTGATTGACGACTTTCGTGGGATTTAGGGATAATAAGTTAAGACACCGTAAAGTTAAACAGGGAATTATCCAAAACGCGACCCCCTCCAGACGGCGTGAGGTCATATCATATGCGGACGATTGTACGAACATGGTATCGGTGCCCCACCCATTGTTTACATCTGCAATAGGTTAAACGTCTACTTCAACGAACTTGCTGCTTATTTCGTTGAAAGAGATTTGATGTTATCCTCAGCCTACTTCAAATACGCGTGAGATGAACAACGAGTTGAATGTTAAAGTCAATGAAGTTACGATTCTGACCATCAAGTGTTCCAAAATACTTGTGACATTTGACAGCTCTTACACATTCTCCACACTTGCCACAGCAATTTACGATAAGGTCAAAAGTAGAAACAAGGTCCTCAAGTCACTTGCAGGCAGCACTTGGGATGCGGACAAGGAAACCATGTTGTGACACAAAGTGAAATAATATTCAGATCTGCCAGAATGTCGCTCTTCAATCAGTCAAGAGCTGTATCCTCCGTTCCCAAGTGGACCCCCTCCATTAGGAGACAAAGATCCTACCCGTGCGAAGACTTAAATACATGCTGTTCAAGCAATATTTATTGGGCTGTTATCGCAGGGACCGTGCAAATCATCATATTTTGTGGACAGGTATCCACCACCCAGGAACCTCATGGTGGATTTACCTGATCTAGAGCGGAAGGTTCAGCGCTGCAGGAGAGAACCTCTAGATCGAGCGGCATATCAATCGGGTCAAGACCAGGGCTGCGGAGTCGAGGTAGTGAGGCCGAAGTCGGAGTTCGGTCCGGAGTTGAGCTCGCTTACCCCGACCCCGAATCGCTAGAACGGCGACCAGGCGTCGGAGTCGAGGAGTAGACTCAGCAGCTCTGGTCAAGATAACATTCATGCAGACAAGGTAGCAGATGCGATGAATAGCTACCAGGTGAATGTGGTCCTTAGAGAACGACCGACTCCCATTGCACCTGAAGAAGTTGATCTCCTCCGGCAATTACGATCCAGCTGATACAGCCAACATGCAGGATGTGTGTCCCGATTGTGGCCTGGGACCAAATATTTGTCTATAGAAATTTTACAAAATTTTTTTAAAGAAAATTTTGTCAACATTGTATTTGGAAATTTTTTTTGAAAATTTTGTAAAGATTGTATTTTTGCAGAATATTATTACTCATTTTATAACAAATTTTGTTTAAGTTTTCTATTTATCGACAATTTAGTAAATTTTTTTTTACAGAAAATTTTGTGAACATTTTTTTATAGAAAATTTTGTCAAAATTTTATTTTTATAGAAAATTTTGTCAAAATTTTATTTTTATAGAAAATTTTGTCAAAATTTAGTTTGATAGAAAATTTTGCTATTTTTATCGAAAAATGTATCGTAAAAATTTTATTTTTAAAGTCAATTTTGTCAAAATGTGTTTTTATAGAAAATTTTGTTAAATTTTTTTTTATAGAAATGTAAAAATTTTTTTAAACACAATTTTGTAAAAATTTTATTTTTATAGAAAATTTTGTCGAAATTTTTTATTATAAAAAATCTTGTAAAATTTGTTCAAAATTTTATTTTTCATTTTTCATGTTTTTTTCCTGTTAGGGCGAAGATCATTAAATTTTACAATTTCTGTTTGTTTCTCTTTCGAGACGAGCTCAATGATCGGAGATGCAAATTTCGACAAAATTATATTTCTATAAAACATTTTTTCAATTTTGTTTTTTATAAAAAATTTTGTCAAAATTTTATTTTTACAGATTATATTGTCAATACATTATTTTTATAGAAAATTTTTTAAAAATTTTGCTTTAATAAAAAATTTTGTGTGCTTCGCTACATCCATAAGTTTGCGGCCCTTTTTGACATAATCTAAATTTGAAAATTATTTATATTTGTATTTTACTCTCAAATAACTTTCATTAGAATCTCATATTGTCCCGTTTGGTATACATGTCCATTTTGGGCATAATTGTGGGGTGAGTCAACCCACCGGGGGATTGACCCTAATCAAAAAAATTTTTTCCTTTCGTTTGAGTCCCATATTATCCCGTTCGGAATACATATCCATTTGGGGCATTATTTTGGGATGGGACGAACCACCTGGGAATATACCCCAAGTTTGTGTATAAGTTTCATATTCTACTCTCAAGTATCATTCGTTTGAATATCATATTGCCCCGATCGGCCTACATGTCCGTTTAACTTGACCCCAATTTTTTATATAAATTTCGTATTCTACTTCCAATAACTTTTAATTTGATACCCATATTGCCTCAATCGGTAAACATGTAATTTTTGGGCGGTTTTTGGTGGTAAGACGGGCATCAAATTGGGATCAAATTGTTATATCAAGTTCGTACTCTACTCTTAAATACCTTTTATTTGGTACCCATATTGTTCCAATCGGCAATTACGCCCGTTTGGGTAGGGCGTCCCCCACGGGATTGACCCGTTAAGACAATGGTTGATCAAGTGGATTGATTGGAATGCGACATTTAAATTTGTGCCTAAGTGGCGGAAATGTGACACATGATCCTCTTACAGACGCCCTCTACCAAATGGCGGCATAGACCAATGATGACAAAATGGGATTTAAATGACTTTTGAGGCGTTTTTTTTCCTAATTCATAATCTACTCCCAAATATGTACCTTTTATTTGAATCCAATATAGCCCTGATTGACTAATATGTCCATTTGGGGGGCTTTTTGAGGATGGGCGACCCACCAATTACTTGAATATAATTTTTTATGTCATATTCGTAATCTACTCCCGAATACCTTTGATTTGAGTTAACTCAACTTTTTATTTTGGGCTGCATGTACATACGTGGCAAGGGAGAATTTTATTTTACTATATTTTTAGTAGTTTACGAATTACTCAATTGGGTAATTTTTCTCCTGAGAGAAAACTTCATAAAATCACCACGTTTGTGCAGCTTACAATTGGTTTTTTGGCCGACTCAGAGCGACGTATGGAGCAAAACAAAATGGATTCTGAAATTTAGATTACTTTCACACATTTTTGTCGTATCTATAAAAAACGTGGTCGTTTGATTTTGGTTACACTTCGTATCAGCTACCCTGTATAATAACTTCATCAATCTCCCTCCCAACTGGACTTACTTACACCTAAAAGCAATTTTTGTCAAGAGAATTAATATATGGGGATTACATCTGGCTTTCAGCTAGCCCCACTTGAAAAACAGCAAACCACTGTCTATTGATATTTCCATCGAGTCCCTTTTCAACTCAAGGAATACATTTTGCTATTTGGTTTCTCATTCGCTGTTGCTATTTGTGTACCTTCTTTTTGTAATTCGCCAAGAGTTTTGTACGCCGCTTTGTTTTTTGCAAAACTTTTTTTCGCTTTGCTGTTTTTTTACAGTTCCCAATCCTAGAAGTTTTTGTTTTAGTTCTGAGATTGAATTTTAAATAAAAATTAAATTAACTTTTACTAGAGATTGCTTGAGAACTCAGTAGCTGTGTGTAGCAGGAGGCTTCTTGACTTGCCTCGGCACTCAGTGTTTGCCAATGGATTTTTGTGCTGTAAGTGGAAAAGTTTTTCACAGGGCAGAGTCGCAAGGGAGTTGGAACACACACACACATACACATCCAGTGGCAACAAGGCAACATAAATGCCAAATCAAAGTAGAAAACAAGCATAATAAAGACATTTATTACGATTTGTATTATTTTTATATTAAATACTAATGTGACAATTTTATTTTCATTTGAAACTTGTTCTCCCTTTGTTTCCAGTCAAAAAAGGAATACGGCAGACAATTCAAATAATCGCTAAATATTGAAAAGACTTTAGGAAAAAATTTCACATCCCCTTAGGGCCTGGGCTGGGGGTAGGCAAAGGTAAAAACAAATTAAACCAGTTTGCCATAGGAGCGAAAGAACCGGCCACACCTCATTGGCACTGTTCGCACTCGTCCGCTGAAATGACATATGTACATACATATACAAGAATTAATGCCGACTTGCTAACAAACGACTATGTATTGTTCAAAGAGGGCAAGTACAATGATGACATTGATATTTTTATCCTCTGATGATAAACTTCTAAACAATTGTGCACGCATATACATATATGTGTGTATGAATGTATGTATTATGTATGTCTCGCCATTGCTTTGTTCGCCCTTTGTATAATTAAACGAACGAACGAACGTACCAAACCAACGGTACATGCCGGATCAAAAGATCATGTTAATCTGCATCAAAACATGAATCGTCCATGTTATCCCATATTTCTTACTGCACCACCCCGCTTTAACATCTTAATACTCACACACATATGCAAGGCATTATACGCTCAATATTTTTTAATGAAAGGACATTATTTCGTTGAGTATGTCCAGGTATGTGTGTGTATCCCGTACGATTGTTTATCAACTTTCATGGTGATTTTTATATCATTGAGGCGTAAATTTGGTGGTAAACATGATGCTGATCTGCATCTGACATTAATCCATAGGCGTTTTACCTTTTTTTCTCTTCTACCTAAATGGGAATGATGGAGTGGTATATGTTTTGGTATATAAAGCATGGCTGATTTGTTATTAATCGGGTGTATGTGTGTTTTAATATGATCAGAAGTATAAAAGTATGTGTGAAAGAATGCTGAAAATATGTTAAATTATAGCCACCGACGGAATATATGCTATAGTGGTTGAAAAAAATTGTCTTTTAAACATTAATTTCATTCCATTCATTATATTCCATTCCATTTTATTTCATTCCATTTAATTTCATTCATTTCATTAATTTCATTAATTTCATTCATTTCATTTATTTCAGTCATTTCATTCATTTCAGTAATTTCATTAATTTCAGTCATTTCAGTAATTTCATTAATTTCAGTCATTTCATTAATTTCAGTCATTTCATTCATTTCATTCATTTCATTCATTTCATTCATTCCATTCATTTCATTCATTTCATTCATTTCATTCATTTCATTCATTTCATTCATTTCATTCATTTCATTCATTTCATTCATTTCATTCATTTCATTCATTTCATTCATTTCATTCATTTCATTCATTTCATTCATTTCATTCATTTCATTCATTTCATTCATTTCATTCATTTCATTCATTTCATTCATTTCATTCATTTCATTCATTTCATTCATTTCATTCATTTAATTCATTTCATTCATTTCATTCATTTCATTCATTTCATTCATTTCACTCATTTCATTCATTTCACTCAATTCTTTCTTTTCATTAATTTCATTCATTTCACTCAATTCATTCATTTCATTTTTATTTTGTGTTATTATACCCTCCACCATAAGATGGGGGGTATACTAATTTCGTCATTCTGATTGTAACTACTCGAAATATTCGTCTGAGACCCCATAAAGTATATATATTCTTGATCGTCGTGAAATTTTATGTCGATCTAGCCATGTCCGTCCGTCTGTCCGTCCGTCCGTCCGTCCGTCCGTCCGTCCGTCTGTCTGTCGAAAGCACGCTAACTTCCGAAGGAGTAAAGCTAGCCGCTTGAAATTTTGCACAAATACTTCTTATTAGTGTAGGTCGGTTGGTATTGTAAATGGGCCATATCGGTCCATGTTTTGATATAGCTGCCATATAAACTGATCTTGGGTCTTGACTTCTTGAGCCTCTAGAGTGCGCAATTCTTATCCGATTGGAATGAAATTTTGCACGACGTGTTTTGTTACGATATCCAACAACTGTGCCAAGTATGGTTCAAATCGGTCCATAACCTTATATAGCTGTCATATAAACCGATCTTGGGTCTTGACTTCTTGAGCCTCTAGAGGGCGCACTTCTTATCCAATTTGAATGAATTTTGCCACGTAGTATTTTGTTATGATATCTAACAACTGTGCCAAATATGGTTCAAATCGGTTCATAACCTGATATAGCTGTCATATAAACAGATCTGGGGACTTGATTTCTTGAGCTTCTAGAGGGCTCAATTTCTATCCGATTTGGCTGAAATTTCGCAAGATGTTTTTTATTGTTACTTTCAACAACTATGTCAAATAAAGTACAAGTCGGTTCATAACCTGATATAGCTGCCATATAAACCCATCTGGGATCTTGACTACTTGAGCCTCTAGATGTCGCAATTATTATTCGATTTGCCTGAAATTTTGTACGACGGATTCTCTCATGACCATTAACATATGTGTTTATTATGGTCTGAATTGGTCTATAGGCCGATACAGCTCCCATATAAATCGATTTCTCTCTTTTACTTCTTGAGCCCACAGAGGGCGCAATTCTTATTCGAATTGGCTGACATTTTACGCAGGTCTCCAAAATATAATTTAATTGTGGTCCAAACCGGACCATATCTTGATATCGCTCTAATAGCAGAGCAAATCTTTTCTTATATCCTTTTTTTTTGCCTAAGAAGAGATGCCGGGAAAAGAACTCGACAAATGCGATCCATGGTGGAGGGTATATAAGATTCGGCCCGGCCGAACTTAGCACGCTTTTACTTGTTTTATTTTACTTTGCTGATGATAGTGATCACAACATTTCACTTTATTTAAAAAATTATTTAAATATGAGATTATTAAAATATGTGCCCTTAGCAGCGAAAATCATGACAGCTGGTGAGAGTTGCAAATTATGTTGCTCATGTTTAAGATTTTATTTCAATATTTTAATCCCTCCCTTATAATAGGGAAGATGGAAACACTACACATACATATTTAAGTCCTTTTGATTGAAAACCATAAACAAATTTAAACAATTAGAACTCAAAACCAGTAAGGCAAAAGTCGGGCGGTGCCGACTTTATAATACCTTACACATACCCTATAGTTTCAAAGTGGGAGCTATATCTAATTCCGAACCAATTTTGATGGACCTCGGCGGATGTTTTTAGATGAGTTATTCAACAATCCTTATCAAATTTCGGGCAATTATGTTCAAACTGTAAATGACAATATAAATGAAAAACCCTCCTTTTATGGGCTCAATACTCTATATCGGGAGATCGGTCTATATGGCGCAGCTATATCAAAATATGGTCCGATCTGGGCGATATTCTCATTGGGTATTTACCCAATAAATACCCAAGTGTTGGGTACTTACCCGGTAAAGACCCATCTCTACAAATGACATATCCTTTACTAGTGTTTTTAGTTTGTTTTTCGATTCTATCCCACTGAGTTACATTGTACTTTTTCTCCATCGCAGTCCACCAAGCTACTGAGGCGTAAATTAGTAATGGTTTAAACACGATTCTTTGGAGCCAGTGGACTATCTTCAGATTGAGAACCCATTTCGAGCCCACGGCCCATTTATATAGAGCAAAACGTCTGCGAGCCATCTTAATATGTTACTGAATGTAAAACTTTCTTATTATTGGATAGTGCAATTGTTTTATTGAGAAAAAGTGAGGCCTCAAATTAGCCCACCTTTGTTCTCCTTATTCACTTTCACACCTCTATAGGTATTCATAGACCATAAAAAGGTATTGATGTTCCTTGATTAACTGAAATTTAAAATTCTCTCCGATTCTATCCCACTGTATTACACTGCATTTTTTTCCAACGCTGTATACCAAACTACTGAGACGTAAGTTAGTTATGGTCTAATCACGCTTCTGTATAGCGAGTGGACTATCTTCAGAGCCTACAGCCCATCTGCATAGAGCCTAACGTCGGTTAGCCTTCTTAATATGCTCCTGAATGTAAGACTGCCTTATTATTCGATATCGAAATCCTTTAATTGAGAAAAAGTTAGGCCTCGAATTGGCCCACCTTTGTTCTCCTTGTAGACTGCCAGATCTATCTTTGTTGGTTTTACTTTCAAACCTCTTTAGGTATTCATGGACCATAAGAAGGTTCTATTGACATTCCTTAATTAACCGAAATTTAAAAGATTTTCCTAACGTCATTATAACTGATCACTAGAGTGAACTTCAACATTCAAACCAGCAGTTTTCTCTTTCATAGAATTCATTTTAATTAAAAAAGCGCTTCCCACCGCAACATTGAATGAATCCTTTATTAAGCTTTTAGTAAAATTAACCATGTTGATGTTGTTAAGCAAACACTTTGCCATGGCTACAATTCTGAATAAATGAATGGATGAAAGCATGGTTGGATGGCATGAAGGGGGCTACCCCGCGAACTGCCAGCAACCAAATCTTCACTTAATTAAGTGAAATTATTATTATTTAAGTCATTTTTCGAACAATTTAACCCATTAATTAACTTTTTTCCCTGACACTTTTGTTTGCACTTAAATATAAATATTTAATTTGTTTTATTGTTCTTTTTTTCTGTTTTTCTGTTTTATATACAGGCTCTTATTTTACGAATGCTGGTGTTGATGTTGTTCACAGGACACCCCCAATCATACCATAAATGCTGAAAACATGTTTTTCCCTGTTGCCGCCAGCAGCTGTAATGCCATTTCCTCTTGAGTTGTTCTCCAAGTGTTGATGGATGGATGGAGGCCCATGGTGATAAGGTGGTGTTGGCGGTGGTTGCGATGAGTGAGATATTATAAAGGCAGAGCATAAAATCCTTTGTAAATTATGAAATTTCATATTTCAGAGCAAATACAAAGATACCAGGCGACAACAGAGAGCAAAAGGATAATAGGCAGACAGTCAAACAGACAGACAGACCTACTCACACAACATTATCATTATGTTGAATGGGGATGTTTAAATAATATGGCCATCTATGCTGTATTATAAAAATGCTGGGTGAATTAGTTCACCCATAACTGGGTAAATGTATGGCTAGATGGATGGCTCTGCATTGATGCGGCCTGTGATGACTGGATTTGATTTGTAATGTGATTGTGTATTTGTTGTTTACCTAAACTCAAACAAATCAAAATTTCATGGTAAATAAATAACTCAAATAAGGTTTAATTTGCTGGAAAGTATATTTGTATGTACCTTTGTCGCAGCCGCTGTCGTCGTCGCCATTATGCTGCTTCTCCTCCTACTACTACACATTTATGCCAATGCTCAAGCTGATTCTATCATTGTGGCAGATAACTTCATTGATGGTGATGATGAAGATGAAGATGTTTTCAGTAAATAAATACCCAAATTGCTGTAAACCACACAATATTTGTCATACTGAAATACCACAAAATGCTTGTGGCGCTTTAGTGTATTAGATATCAATGTAAAAACTTATGAAAATAGAAATTTGTCTAAAATGGGATTGAATTAATTAAGATGTCATTTAAAGGTTCTGATCGATTTTTAATTGATATTTGTTACAGTTCAATCTCATTTAAGGGTTGGTACTCTATTCGGCTTTTCACGCGAACAATGGTCAAAATCCTTATAAAAAAGTATAAGCTAAAAACATGTGAAATAAATAGCATGTGAAATAATAATAATAATAATAAGCTGATGACTTTAAAGGAGAACTTAAAAACAATTAATTTTAGATTAATATAAATGTTAGATAATACTCTACACCTACCCTATAGGTACAATGTGGGAGCTATATACAATTCTGAACCGTTTTTGACGGACCTCGGCGAGCAAAAATATGTTCAAACTGTAATAACTACGGTTGACAAATGACAACATTATTGCAAATTATCTAAAATCTGACGAACATATATATGGGACCTATAACAAATACTGAACCGATTTCCATGAAATTCACCAGTAATGTCGAGCGTCATTAGGAAGTCCTACCTGACAAATTTCGAGAGAATCGGGTAACAACGGTCCATTTTATTGCATTGTTACTGCAAATCGGACGAACATATATGGGAGCTATATCCAAATCTAAACCGATTTCTTGAAATTTCATAAGAAAATCTTTCCAGCCAAATTTCGAGAAAATCGGTTAACAAATGGCCATTTTATTGCAGTACTACTGCAAATCGGAAGAACATATACGGGAGCTATATCCAAATCTGAACCGATTTTTTCCAATTTCAACGAGCTTCGTCTCTAGGCCGAAAAACACTCCCATACCAAATTTGAAGACGATCGGATGAAAATTGCGACCTGTAGTTTGTACACATTAACATGGACAGACGGACAGACAGACAGACTGACGGACATAGCTAAATCGAATCAGAAAGTGATTCTGAGTCGATCGGTATACTTATCAATGGGTCTATCTCTCTTCCTTCTGGGTGTTACAAACTAATTCACTAAATTATAATATCCTGTACCACAGTAGTGGTGTAGGGTATAAAAATTTTATAATATTTTGTTTAAGTATTTCGCAATAATTCGAAGAGCTGAGCAGACTACTCTGCTTTAAATAGAAAATGTCTGGCCATAAAAAAATTTTGGAAAACCCTTTGATTGAATAAAATTTTGGCCAAATTTTCTACGAAATACAAAAACACAATGTAAACAAAATGAAATAAACAAAATGTCAAAATTTGGGAGGGAGCGGACCCTCCCCCTTACCCTAATTTTCTGAAACGCCAGATCTCGGAGATGGGTGGTGCGATTTAAGCGAAATTTTGTGTGCTTTCTTATAGTAACCTATAAACAAAAATTCGGTATCCAAATTTTGGATGGGGTATCTAGGATGGACGCCCCACCCCAAAACCTACCAAATATATATATACACCTATCACGACAATATGGGACTCAAATGAAAGGTATTTAAGATTAGAAAACGTATCTGATATTCAAATGTCGGACCAAGGGTTTGGGGGACCACCCCAAACCCCCCTTAATCGGTCATATTTACTGACAATGGCAATATGAATGGTATTTGCGAGTAGATTACGAATTTGATATCCAAATGTGGGACCAAGTTTCTGGGGATCTCCAATCTCCAAAACACCCCTAAATCGGACATATTTACCGACCATGTCAATGTGGGGCTTAAATGAAAGGTATTGGGAAGTAGAGCAAGAATTGATACCCAGTTTTGGGACCAATTTTCTGGGCGTCAACCCCTTTCCCAAAATACCCCACAAGCAGCAATTTTTTAGTGACCATCGCAAAAAGGGGACTCAAATAAAGGTATTTGGGAGTAGAATACGGATTTGATATCCAAATGTAGGACCATGTATTGTAGGCATCACCCTTTCCCCAAAATACCTCCCAGAGGGTAAACATTTTTCGACCATGCCAATATGTGGCTCAAATGAAAGGTATTTGAGATTAGAAAACGAATTTGATAACCAATCATGGGGCCATGTGTTTGGGGGCGCCTCATCCTGTAAACTCCCCTCAAAACCAATTGCAATATGGGGTTTAAAAAAATGGTATTTGATGGAAGATCTCGATGCTGTTATTTTTTATCCTTGAAAACACACCTAAATCAGACATTATGAAAATATCGGGCTGAAATAAAGTATTTTAAGAATGGAGTACACCTTACATCCAAACTTAAATTCGTAGACCCATAAAGATCATATGGAATTCAGATAAAGGCACTTATATTGTTAAACGGTTTGTCAAGCGATATACTATTTTCGTAGCATGGTATTTCACTAAAAGCTCTCTAATTGTCGAAAATAAATATTCCAAGGAAAATTTTGTTCCATATAAAGTAAAAGAAGGCGCAGCGGAGCGGGCTCAGGTCAGCTAGTTTTCTATAAAAATATTACTTTAAAACGTGTAAAAAGGCATTAAGTTCGGCCGAACCGAATTTTGGATACCAACCACCTCAGTTATACATATATAACCGCCTTTCGTCACAATCAGGTGAAAATTGGATAACTTATGCACCCAAATACGGCACGGGCATTGAGTGGTCTAATAAATATAAGTCACTGTTCAATTTTGTAGAAAAAAATATTGGTCTTTTTGACAGCCATATCCAAATATAAACCGATCTGAACCATATATGGATGTCGAAAAGCCTAACATAGGTCACTGCGTTAAATTTCGACGAAATCGGATAATAAATGCACTTCTTATAGGGCCAAGATTTTAAATCGAGAGATCGTTCTATACGAAATTAGACAAGGATATAATAATCATCCTATTTTATTATAACTCTACTACTATATCCGTAGTTATGTCTTAATGGGGGTTGATCTCGATCATATTTTATTCAGATCCCGAGAACTGATATAGAAGTAACATTTTCAGACACTAAATTTGTTTTTTACGGGATTAAGACCCTAAATTGAAAGATAGGGCTATTTGGTAGCTACATCTTGATAAAGTTCGATCTGAAATATATTTGGGGCGGACATCGGGAGGCTTAAAACAACTCACTGTTTCAAATTTCAGCGAAATCGGATAAAACATAAAGCTCTTATTGGCTTCCGACCCTTTATCGGCAGATGGGTCTATATGGCAGCTATATCTAAATATAGTCCGATCTGAATCATATTATCGGAGGCTCGAAACAACTCACTGTACTCACTCAAATTTCATCTTAATTGGGTAATATATAGCTTTTATGGGCTTTAGACCCTTAATCGGGAGATCGGTCTATATAGTAGCTATATTCAAATATAGTCAGATCTGAACTATATTTAGGTCGAATGACGGGAAGCTTAAGACAACTCACTGTTTCAAATTTCAGCAAAATCGGGTAATAAATATAGCTTTTATAAGCTTCAGACCCTTTATCGGCAGATCGGTCTATATGGCAGCTATATCTAAATATAGTCCGGATCTGAACCTTACTTGGGTCAGATGTCGGGAGGCCTTAAACTACTCACTGTTTCAAATTTGAGCGAAATCGGTTAAAAGCTTTTAGGGACTTTGGACCTTTATCGGTAGATTGGTCTATATGGCAGCTACATCTAAATATAGTCCGATCTAAACCATATTTAGGTCAGGTGTCGGAAGGCTTAAGATAACTCACTGTTTCAAACTTCAGCGAAATCGGGTAACAAATAAAGTTTTTATGGGCTTTAGACCCTTTATCGGTAGATCGGTTAATAGGGCAACTATATCTAAATATAGTCCAATCTGAACCATATTTGGGTCAGATGTCAGGAGACCCAGAAATAACTCACTGTTTCAAATTTCAGCGAAATCGGATAAAAAATAAAGCATTTATGGGCATTAGACCCTTTATCGATTAGAGTGATAGGATAGACGGACAGACACACGGACATCGTTAAATCTTCTTAGAATTTTAGAACGATCCGAAATATTTATACTTTGTAGGATCGGAAATTGATATTTCGATGTGTTTCAAACGGAATGGTAATGGGCATAAAAATGTATATACATTTTTATTCAAAATTAAATTTCAAGATTTTCATAGGTCAATGTGATCCAATTTCCAAAAGTGAGTGAAAAAAAAACTTGCAATGAAATATGTGATAAGAAGAAATTACAAGAAGAGAGCGGAAATTACAGGAAGGAAGGGGGTAAGCCTCAATACTGCGCAAGCGTATGCGTTAATCCATGTTAGCACTATGTCGTGAAACTGTAGTCTTTCTCCTCCATCATTAAAAGTTCCCGCAGCCTAAGCGCTAGCTTGGCGGCACAGTTCGGAATATAGATCTTAATATGTTGCATATCTGCGATCATACTCACGCCATCCCTGTTAAGATCAACAGAAATTTGTTAAACACTATGTTCCAGAGAATTGACGAAAACACCCTTTCCTGAGGCGTTCACCTTATCACCCGCCTTCTGACCACACTATTTCAAAGGCCCGCGTTGATAGTGCTGTCACTTAGTACACAGTCCGTTCACAGGGAGAAACTTGGGGATCCCCGGGCGGCTCTGTGCGGTGACTGTCGACCCATCTCCTCGTTGTTAAATGCCCTCTCAATATTCAGAAAGGCCGCCATCTCGTACTCCGACTTTTCGACCTGCTCTTAAGGTTTGTATGTTGTACCCTTGAGGTATACCTGAAGTTCTCCGACGCCAAACCCTCTCTCTTTTATTCCCTACACTATTACCGTGATACAGGGTATTATAACTTAGTGAATTTGTATGTAACACACAGAAGGAAGAGAGATAGACCCATTGATAAGAGAGATAGACCCAGAATCACTTTCTGATTCGATTTAGCTGTGTCCATCTGTCCTTCTGTCCATGTTAATTTGTGTACAAACAGGTCGCAATTTTCATCCGATCGTCTTCAAATTTGGTGTGGGTATGTTTTTCGGCCTAAAGACGAATCCTGTTGGAATTGGGAAAAATCGGTTCAGATTTGGATATAGCTCACATATATATTTTCTTCCGATTTGCAGTAATTCAAATGCAAATTTTGCCAATGAACATTCCACTAAGGCACAGGGGTTAACTTCTCATATGAGATAATAATGAGTGCAGTCCAATTCAAGTTTAAGCTCAATGATAAGGGGCTTCCTTTTTATAGCCGTGTCCGAATGGCGTGCCGCAGTGTAGAGTACCTCACATATGTCGCCAGCATTAAGAGGGGATAACCGCAGTAGAAAATATGTGCTGATGTTCTTGCCAGGATTCGATCGCAGACGTTCAGCGTCATAGGCGGACATGCTAACATCTGCGCTACGATGGCCACCTTATTACCTCACCAAAAACTTTCCATCTCGCTAACAACTCATCTCTAACCATTTCAAAGAGATATCTCAAACCGATAGCACACGGCATATTTTTTATTAGTTTTTTTTCGATTTTCTCCCTCGGCAAATATTTGCAGGGATGGTGTTCAAAGAAACCGTCCTGCCATGCCATATACGGAATTTATACTGATGCTCAGCGCTTGCAAATTCTCATACAAGGCTCGGCAGAAGTACTGCTTCAAACATCTTGGCTAATGCAAAGAGAAGAGAGATCGGTGTGTACAATTCGCCTCTATTAAAATCCTTTCTTGGCTTTACTAACGGCGTTACTTGCCATTTTGAAAAAGAACTATAAAAGCAACCAGGACAATTTGAGGAACGTGGTGTAAAGATTCCGTGGAGGCACAGCGCACAGTGGGATAGAACCGAAAATGAACTAGCAAAATATATGCCGTGCGAGAACGGGTAGATATATTTCTTTGAAATTTGGAATTGTCAGAGCTGAAGTTTTAGCGAGATTGTGTGCAAAATTTGAAGGCCCTAAATTGTCCCGGCCCCTAAAATTGGTCACCTCGGTATTTCGAAAATTTGTTGGGGCTGCCAAATCTTCGTTTGTGGTCCTATTTCCAAAATGTTTGTCTGCTGGATAGTGCTCAAAAATTTCTACAAAAAAGTCTGCTTAAGGTCTGCAATATCTTCTATTGTTTCGGGTATATTGGATTTTATTTTTTTTTTTTTTTCTTGCAATTTTGATCGAGACCTGCTTCATATTTTGTAATTTACGAAGGCATTTTTGGTTCGATTTTCAATTTTATGCATGAATTGGATTTATGACTTTGCCGCGACAATTAACCACATCTAATTATTCAGTTAAAAGTTATACAGTTCGGACTTGACTCTTAAAAGGAGGTCGAATAAACTTGAAACGAACAGCGCATAAAGTTATGAAGAAGTTTCCTTGCTGTTAACTACATTGATGTACGTGGACAAATTTGTATTTGCTTATGAGCTTGACGTCAGTCCTACTTCAAAAATGTCCAAATTTAACTTCCTCGAAATCTAATGAATGGACTAATAGAGCGGGGGGTATCCTGAAGATTACAAATTTTTCGAGAATTATTTTGGCAAATTAAGTCCTCTCCGTAGGTAAAACAGCTAACCCGAGCCGCTCACTTTGCTTTTTTTATTAAATGAAAAGAGAAAGAATATTGGTTGAAAGTTTTATTCAAATTGTGTATTTATTCTAAAGTATGTCTTATTTTAATAACTTTTCGTATACAATTTTATTTTTTGGAAACATTTTTGAACTTTTTTCAGTTGCCGACGGATTAGCTTTATGCCAAAATTTATTGCAAAAGCATTTCTCCAACTCTCTTTTCAGAGAGAGTGGGTGTACAAAACAGTTTCTACTTATGTGCCATTTGATTTGAAGCATTTACAACTTTACATAAATGTGAATACACATATAAGTTATGTGTAACACATGCCATTTAATTTAATGTATTGTTGTTATTATGATTACTATGCTGTCTGTACATTTAATTAGCTTAATACTGTTTAAGTAAGTCATAGGATTTGTGTTGTAATTTACAAACAAAATATTCTAAACTGCAAAACCACAGGCGGCATTATCAACAGCAAATATACATTTTGCTTCATAGGTACATTCGCATGATTGCAGTCACACACACACACTTACACATGTATATGTATCTCCACATAAAGCAAACCACCCACCCACAATAAATCCCATATCCACCATATTTACAAAGCCAAACATAACAAAAATGGCAATATTTTTAATGTACCATCATAAGAAGAAGTGTGTGTTTTTTCTCAGGAGAAATAAAAAGGTGGGTAGGTTCTATAAACTCAGCTTAGCATGCAAAATGAGCGCCACTATACAGCATACGTAGTGGTGGTAACACATTATCATTTTTCATAATAGAAAAAGTAGTATGGGGAAAAGTGTGTCTGTGGTGGGAGTGGTAGAAGTGTGAGAGTAGAGACTTGATGAACGACATTCACTGCTATAGGAGTCTGGGTAAAAATATAAAAGCATTAATTTAGTCATTATCTACTTAAGAGAAAAACGTTTAACAACATGACTATGGTGATGATGACGAGGAGGCTTAATGAAGACTTTTGTGTGTGTACATACAGATGAATATGTATATACTATACACTAATAAGAGTTGCCATTTTGAACTTATTTCTATAAAACAATTGAAGAACAGATTTTCAATGGTTTTAGTTTGAAAGAGTTAAAGTTTGAAATTTGTAAAAATAATCAGTTTCTTCACTAGACAACGAACTTAGGATAGCGTCCCAAGAGCCTCGATTTTTTGCGCTCCATCTGAAATTTCTGAAACCAAGTATCGAAATGTCTTTCACCACATAAAATTTGTCCCATTGGGCGAACTTGGGATAGCGTTCCAAGAGCCTCGACCTTTTGCGCTCCTTCTGAAATTTCTGAAACCAAGTTTCGAAATGTCTTTCACCATTTGATTTTTCCATTGGACTTTTGGTCGTCCCGGCTTACGTGTTTGTCTTCAAAAGACTTCTTCGCTGGAGCTTCTTCATTCATTCTGACAACATGACCTAGCCAACGCAACCGTTGACTAGGTGATGCGTTCAACTATCCTGACGTCGTCATGCAGCTCGTACAGTTCGTGGTTCATACAACACTGATACTCTCAACCAATGCAAACTGGTCCATTAATTTTACGAATAATCTTGTTCTCAAACACTTCGAACACTATGGTCCGAGGTCTCACATGTCCTTTCTCTAATCTTTCTTTCTAGGTTATCGCAATGGGTCAAACTGGTTCCAGAGTGAACTCACCTATGAAAGAGCGGCCAATAATAATACATAAAAGCTTTCGGTGAAATTTGGAACAGTGAGTTGTATTATGCCTACCGATGTTCAAAACGAATATGGTCGTAATCGAACGATATTTCGATATATTGGGTTGCCCAAAAAGTAATTGCGGATTTTTTAAAAGAAAGTAAATTAATTTTTAATAAAACTTAGAATGAACTTTAATCAAATATACTTTTTTTACACTTTTTTTCTAAAGCAAGCTAAAAGTAACAGCTGATAACTGACAGAAGAAAGAATGCAATTACAGAGTCACAAGCCGTAGAAAAAATTTGTCAACGCCGACTATATGAAAAATCCGCAATTACTTTTTGGGCAACCCAATAGCTTATATGTCAGCTATATCGAAATACCGATCTACCGATTTTTAGTCTTAAGCCCATAATTGCCGCACGATTTTGCTGAAATTTAGAACGGTGAGTTGTACTATGTTCCAAATCGGACTATATTTCGATAAAGCTTCCATAAAGACCAATCTGCCGATTTGCCGAGACCATTTTCAGTTGTTCGTAGTAATTTATCAAGATTTTCATAAAAAATGTGCACTTCACAAGACCAAAATTGCCAGAAGGGGCGTTCCAATGCTTTTGCGATGTGCCATAGAGTTCTTAACCATTGTCTTGGCTACAACTTTTGTCTTAGTATTGGATCCATAATCTCAATGGTTTGGCTGTCATAGGCCAAAATATCAAAATAAACGTAAGAAAAGTTTGAGAAATCAAAATTTGGAGGCTTGATTTGCATCGTAAACATATGGTCTAGTGGAGTTTTTTACTCAGTACAACCCCAAAAAACGGAAAAGCGATGGGCCCATTAAAAAAACAACGCTTTCCTACCACAATATCTAAGAAGTTTGTTCGCAATCGGTTCAGATTTAGATATAGCTCCCTTATATATGTTCGTCAGTTTTTGGGTAATTTGCAATAATGTTGTCATTTGTCAACCGTAGTTATTACAGTGTGAACAATATTTGATCAAAATGTGATACGGATTGTTTAATAACCCATAGGAAAACATCCGGCGAGGTCCATCAAAATTGGTTCAGAATAAGATAAAGCTCCCACTTTGTACTAATAGGGTGGGTGTAGAGTATTATACAGTGGGCACAGCCCGACTTTCGCTTTTCCTTACTAGTTTTTTATGTTGAAATCTGTTTCTTGTCGCGGCGAAATTAGCTTCAACCCATTATCGGACGTTATCTCGTGGAGGCAAAGTTTTCTCCCAGAACGTAATATTATGAGCGGGACAGCGGTTGTATTTTATATCTAGGTTCTTGTAGAAAATATAGTCTGCTCGCCCTTGTCTCTCATCCACCGGAGTAAAGCCATAGATAAAGTGTTTCAGTAGCCGACTAACCGCAAATCCACAGCCAAATTCATGCCTCGAATTATGGCAGCTATAGTATAGTTCATCACCGTTTGTTGTTATATTTGCACCTCTCCTGATCCATCGCACTTTCTGTAAGACCCTTGTCTCTCATTCACCGGAGTAAAGCTATAGATAAAGTGTTTCAGTCGCCGACTAACCGCATATCCACAGCCAAATTCATGCCTCGAATTATGACAGCTATAGTATAGTTCATCACCGTTTGTTGTTATATTTGCGCCTCTCCTGATCCATCGCACTTTCTGTAAGGCGGTAATATCTGCCTAGTACTTTCACAATACATCCACCAGTGCAGTTATGCACCTTCTCTATAAAGAGTCCTGACATTACAGGTGTAGATCCGCAGATCATGGTCCTTTTTTCGTTTGCGTGGGTCGTCAACGTTACAGGAGTTTGTTTTTTTTTTATTCTTTTATTTCTCAAAGTAATCCTTGTAGTTTTCCGGTTGCGGGCAACTGGCCCTGCGTCCCAACCGCATGAGTTGTGTGGTATCGTATATGTATTCCCTGATGTCGCGAGCCACTTGCTCCAATATCCGACGCTCGCTTCCAGCCGCCCCTAACTTGGGAACAGACGCATATGTAGGTCAGTGCGCCAATAACTCGCCTTGTCATTTCGAGTATCATTGGTATTCAGCCTTTAAGTAAGAGTCAGTTCCACTTGACCATTCACTGAGACTCTCCTCCCGAAATCGCTGACTGGGCGCGGCTACTCCGCCGAAATACGAAGCTTTCCACTATCCGCAACCTGGCGACGCGTCCGTTAACTTTCAGCTAAGCTTGCCGTAATACCGATGGAAATCACACAAGTCGGAGCTCAAAATTAGAGCCCGTGTGGTACTCACAATATTTCCATAAACTGAAAATTCCTCTACGAAAATCTAAACAAGGAATAGAGGAGAGGTTTCTCTTAAGCTGAGACCGAGCAGCGCACAGTGTTACGTTCTCATAAATTCGTTCGACAAAAATCGTAAGATTTAACACAGTGCTGTAAAAGTTTGCGCAGGTTTGTATTTGCAATATGGAAAAAAGTGAAGTATGCCTAAAATCGGTCTTTAATCTGATATAGCTTCCACATAGCCGATTTTACTTATTGAGCCTCCAGAGGACGCAATTATCGAATTTGGCTGAAATTTTGCACAAAATATACTCCTAAAACTTTGAACATACGTGCTAAATGTAGTCTGATTTGGTCTATAACCTGATATGGCTGCCATATAAACCGATTTCCCGATTTTACTGAATTTACTGGCTGAAATTTTGCACAATGACTTCTACTATGGGCTTCAATATACAAACCAAGTATGGCCCGTATCGGTCAATAAACAGATGTAACTCCAAAATCAAGGCTGCATCCAGAGAAATTAGTCTGCTGATATAAGCAAACATTGCCTACTGGGGTAGCAAAAATTTTTGCTGTTTTACTAACAAATTTCTCTGAGTGTATTCTTATTAATTATCCTTTTTAACCTATAAAGAAATACGGGGCTAAGAACTTGAGAAAAGCGATACGTGGCGCAGGGTATGTAAAATTCGGCCCGGTCGAACTTAGCACGCTCTTACTTGTTTAATGTTTGCTGCAGAATTGGACAGTAGGCTGTCAGAATCAAAGGCACACGCATGTTGTTGTTGAACTTTATGCCACTACTTTTTTTTATCACATGCTTTTCTACACTTTATATTGACGCTCACTGTATACCCTACCACACTCACTGCCCAACCACAAAAAATCGCGTATGAATTATTTTATAGTGTTTTCATTTCTAGTAGTCTAAACAGAATGCACGATCTGATTTAATTTGAATTCTAAGCAATATTCAACCCAAATATTTACCTTTGAGGATGAAAGAGACATGTACGAGGGTTGCCTTTTATATTTCGGGATTAGAGAACACAAAAACAAATATTAATTATCGAAAATCGATTTATTGTTTTTCAAAATATTCCCCATTAAGATCACTTTTGAATGCGTTTGAATCAATTGTCGAAGCGCTTTTGGCACTCTGATTGTGGTATCTCTAAAACATGCATTCTGAACGCATCAACCCCTTCTTTAGGTGTCGAAAATCGTTGACCTCTCATTTTATTTTTTACGTACGGGGATAAAAAGAGGCCATTCGGTGCCAAGTCAGTGAGTGCTCAAAAATGCAGTTGTTTCGTATTTTTAAAGCATTTTTTTCGACCATTTGACACGAGCCTTTTTTTGAGCAATTGACAAATTGTGTGGTTTTCAACGCGAACAAATTTTGTTGTACATGCAATATTGAATGTATACTAGTCCTAATGCCTAAGGTTGTCTCAAACTCACGATAGGTCACATAACGATCTTGCAATATCAGTTGGCGCACAGCATCAATGGTTTTTGGAACAAAAACTGATTTTGGACAACCTTCACGAAATTCGTCTTGGAGTGAACTATGACGTCGGTTGAATTCACCATACCATCTATAAACACTGTCCTTGATGATGCTTTATCGCCAAAAATTTAATTAAGTTCATCGATACACTGTTGTTGAGTTAATCCACATCGAAAGTTGCAAAAAATTATCGCACGAATCAATTCCATTTTTCAGGCGATATGAATCATTTAAGTTACTGTAAACAACACAAATAGCGCTCGTATATCAAAACGTTCTGAGTACGAATAACCTCAAAAGTGTCAAACTTTACGATAGAGTTGACATGGTTATACAAACCCGAAATATAAAAAACAATCCTCGTATGTCCCATAATACTTTCATATAAGGAGCAAAATTTTTATCATTTTGACAACACTGTACTTAGTAAATATGACTATTCTAAGAACGAAAATCGAGCGGTTTATTCTTCGTTCTCAAAGTGTTAAAGCAGAGTCTGAACAGAATGCCACACCGCAACACCTCTGTTTGCCTCTGTTCCTTAATGGAATGTTCATGGGCAAATTTGCAGTTAAGTCAATAGACACTTCTGAACATTTATTTTGGCGTTCTCGACAGGATTCAAACCCTTGCATTCGGCGTCACAGGAATGCTATTCTGTGTACTTTGGTGACCTACATTAGGACTACGTTTAACCAATAAACGCCTGGCCCTCGATTCCCTTGTCCGATGTTGATGAAATTTCATATATTCATTATTTAGATAATTTCTATTGAAGTAGTAACTTTAAACAAATAAAACAAATTTTAAAAATTTTGAAAAAAAAGATTAAATTATATTCTCGTGAATTTTCGAACTTCTTCCAGCTTGAGATCATATTCAATGCTTTCTATTGAAAGAATAGCATAGCAAAGAACTTGAGGAAGTGTGTGTATTATTCAAAACACTTTGACTGGTTAATGGATCATGATTTCTGATACGCCAAGTATCTTCATCAACGCCTTTGTCAAATAGATTACCATTTGTCGAACTATAACCCCAAGTATAAAGGATGATGTTGAAGAGTCCTATGCTATGCAGCCCTGTTCTTCTCCCATGTCAACCACTACCATCACCAAGCTGTCCATAGCGACATAGCAAAGGTTCTTTGACCTATGTTATTATTGTTCATCTTAGTTCTTTTGGGCAGCGGATGCACTCCTGGTTACCGCAGTTTTTTGGCTGACTGCGGTGTCGTTTCCGATTCTAGACGGATAGCCTCTGCAACGAATCTCCGAGCCCAAATTAAAGGAGGCTGTCTAATGTTCAGTCAGAGTTTTGTGGATCATTTGCACCAATCCTCTAAATAAACCAGAGAGCGATGCGCCTTTTATTATTTCAACTTCTTAAAGAGCGTATTGATTTGCCAGCGAAGACGAAAGGACTACCCACATGATAGCCATTTGAAGATAAAAAGGGTTCGGCCTTGTCCTTCGGACTCGAACCCGGCGTCTTCGTCAAAAGCCTGGAGCAGCCGCTCCACCAGGCGAGATCTCAGTAGTAGACAAGATGCTACGGCTTGATACCACAACCGCAGAAGTTGGATCTTTGGAGTTCATTATATCTATCGACCGCATAATCGATAACACTATCGTAGCTATTCTTGAGTGACTTAAAATTTGCTTCGAAAACTAACTAGGTTATAGAGTATTCTTTGGGAGCGAAATAACTACACTCATCTCAACGGCTTATAGCAAATAATAATCTGTGGCAACACTGTCACGTATACATAATTTCAGTTTTAAGGCATTTTCTTTTACGTCTTTTTAGTCATTAATGAAAATGAGATGTTAAGACCTTAACATCCTTTCTCCATTACTTGAATGATAGGACCACAAAAATCCTCCTCAATCCCTACTCCCACCGTTTGCCCCTCTGCTATGAGTTGAGCTTCATTTCATATACTACATCCCACATAACAAAGAAGTCTGACAGAGATACAAAATGATAACGTTGACTTTGTCTAAATAAGATAATCGCCGACGCCGACGTCGTCATCATCTCCATCCTTGTGTGGTGTATATGCTAAGTGTGAATACAACAACAGCAATACCATAAAGAGCCCTTTTAAAGGAATTTTTGGGAGCAGCAGCACCACCTCCTTACCAATGTTGATAGATGGATCACACACATCAGCAACATGACACAATTGCTGGTCAA